>NC_041733.1:16605530-16908560 GCF_004115215.2 Ornithorhynchus anatinus | reverse complement strand
GACACATAGTAAGTGCTTAACAAATACTGTTACAATTATAATTCCCTATCTCCTCACCCATTAACATCTCAACTGCCTCTTCAGCCCTTCAGCACCCTTACATATATATCTTTATTCTCAATGATCTATTCCTATCATCTAGAATTTATTTTAGCATTTGTCTCCTCATCAGAATTCCTACTTAGGCTGTGAGCCCCATGTGGGACTTGATTATCTTGTACCTACCCCTGTGCTTAGGATAGTGCTTGGCAAAGGGTAAGCACTTAACAAACAAGACAATTTTTATTACTATTAGATTCCAATCTCCTTGAGGGCAGGGATCATGACTGCTACTTCAATTGGATCCTCGCAAGCGCTCACTGCAGTGCGAAATAAGCACTCAGTACAGTGCTCTGCACAAAGTAAGCGCTCGATAAATACAATAAGATTTATGGAAATGCCGGTGGTGTACTTTACCCTATTACCACATCGGCAATGATAAACGATCGAGTGTTGTTTCAGCAATTGCTTTCACCCATTTTGGGAAGGAGTCGTGGAAAGAGAGTGTGTGGATTTGAAACAACCCTAGAGTAAACTTTCTTTACCGGAGGCCTCGTATGAAGACCTCTGAGTATCAATATCCCACAAGATTGCTTTTGGCAGAGCTCAGCTCACTGCGGCCAACGACGCTGCTTGGCCCGCAGCAAAATCATTAGTTTGAGGTTTTGAAAAATTATAGAAGCTCAGCCAAGGAGGCGGGAGGATGGGTATCCCACTACAGTATATTAGTAATTTCCTTATAAACACACAGGCTATCCGTCTGAAATGCTGTTTGCTCATTGGAAAACTAAATCACGAGAGTTTTCGTAAGACAAGGCAAATAGGGAAGATGTTAGGACCTAGAGGTCTCCGAGCGCACTTCCGTGGAATTCACAGAAGCTGTAGGGGGTCGGTTTGCTGTGTTGACATGAATGAGGTTTTTGAATAAAGGACCAACTGTTAGCTTCAGGTTTTTTCTGGTTTTCCTCTTGGTTAGCATGGGGGTGGTAACACAGAACTTTTCCTTTATCCCCATGAATATCACCAGCTTATGATGAGGGAGAGAGAGGAGGGAGAAGAGATAGAAGCTCATTGTGGGCAGGGAATGTGTCTGTTTATTGTTATATTGAACTCTCCCAAGAGCTTAGGGCAGTGATCCCTTTATTAATCCCCCCTCCCAGCTCCATAGCACTTGGGTACATAGCTGTCATTTATTTACTTATTTATATTACGTCTGTGTCTCCTCTAGACTGGAGATGTGTCTGTTTATTGTTAAATTGTACTCTCTCAAGTGTGTAGGACAGTGCTCTGCACACAGTAAGTGCTCAATAAATACGAATGAATGAATAAATGAAAGAAGGGGAAAAGGAAGGGAAGGGGAGGGGGTAGATAGAGAGAGGGAGACAACCCAATTTATTTATATTAATGTCTGTGTCCCCCTCTAGACTGCAAGCTCATTGTGAGCAGGGAATGTGCCTATTTATTGTGTACTGTACCCTCCTAAGTGCTTAGTACAGTGTTCTGCACACAATAAGCACTCAATAAAAATGACTGAATCAGTTCCTAAAGTTGTGCTCCAAAATCCATTCTGGCTAAAGTTACTGGCAAACGCAACCCCCCTTCACCCTCCCAAAAACAAAACAAACACACACCCCTTTCCAAAACAAAACAACAAAGACACCAGTTTCCAATATCCAAATTTTACACATCCAGGTTGTTCTCCTTCACGTACTTTTTTTCCTACGTGGTTTCAGACTTACAGGTCAAGATTCTTTTGCAAGCTCAAACTCCCAGGGCTGGTAGTGGCTTGGGGATTCCCAGATTTTGGGCTGTGGCTGGGGGAGGGCACGGCATAGACCCCAGGAGCTCACCACAGCTCAATTTTCCTGAATAATAACAACAATGGTACTTTAGCATTTACTCTGTGCCAAACACTGTTCAAAGTGCCAGGGTAGATACAAGTTAATCAGGTTGGACACAGTCCCAATCCCACACTGGGCACGCACTCTTAAACTCCCATTTTCCAGATGAAGTCACTAAAGCCCAGAGAGGAGAAGTGACTTTTCCAAGGTCCCCCAGCAAGACAAGTGGCGGAGCTGGGATTAGAACCCATGCTCTTCTTGAGAAGCAACGTGGCTCAATGGAAAGAGCCCAGGTTTGGGAGTCAGAGGTCATGGGTTCTAATCCCGGCTCCGCCACTTGTAAGCTGTGTCCTTGGGCAAGTCACTTCACTTCTCTGTGCCTTGGTTACCTCATCTATAAAATGAGGTCGAAGACTGTGAGCCGTACGTGGGACAACCTGATTACCTTATATCTACCCCAGCACTTAGAACAGTGTTTGGCACATAGTAAGCGCTTAACAAATACTAGCATTATTATTATTATTGTTTTGACTCCCAGGACCGTGTTCTATCCACTACACCACACTGCTTCGCTACAAAGCTGCAGTCTGTTCAACGGTGCGGCTGGATGTGGCTCAGGCTCAAAGGATCTGGAACCCAACTTGCCATTTTAATGGCAAACCGGGTTCAGTCTCAATAGGTTCCGCCTGCCCTGTCTTTTCTCACAACTCCGCCACCGCGTCCACCAAGGGGGACTTGTATTCGATTCGACCGAGTTCACCGGGGAATTGCGCTGAGCTTTAAACTGCCGTAATAGATCCCAAAAGAGAGCTGTTAAACTTTTTGCGGGTCTGTTTTTTCTTAATTCTTTCAATAATATGTCATCTACGGTCCTGTTGACTTATGGTGCAAGAACCGACCGCTTCGCGGAATGCAGAAATTGCTACCATATGAGCCCGGATCCGTTCGGCTCTTTTCTTATTCCTGAACAACTGATCCAAATGAGATCCAGGCCTACGAGGTTAATCGGAGAATAGTCTTTTTCATCTTTTTTTCCAGGGCTCCCAGTTAGGATGGGAAGATGGGAAGTGCCCTTTTCTAATAATAATAATTATGGTATTTGTTAAGTGCTTGCTATGTGCCAGGCACTATACTAAGCACTAGGGTGGATACAAGCAAATCAGGTTGGACTGTCCCCGTCCCTTGTGGGGCTGTCTCAATCCCCATTTTACAGATGAAGCAACTGAGGCTGAGAGAAGTAAAGTGACTTGCCCAAGGTCACACAGCAGACAAGTGGCGAGGCCGGGATTGGAATCCATGACCTTCTCCGACTCCCAGGCCCGTGCTCTATCCACTATGCCATGCTGCTTCTCTAATTCACGCCCAGGCTGCCTCTAACATCATATGGATACAGACATGAGCCTGAAATTCCTTTTTCCGCTTTCGTGACCAGGCAAGATGTGGTGGTTGAGTTGTAAGACCAAGAAAAACTCTTTTTCACCTTTTCAATTTTGCAGCTGCTCTTTCGCAACTTTTTTTATTGTGCCCTTCAACTTTAAACTGTTCCCACGGCTGATTCTGTTACAGAAAAAGAGATTGCAACCAGTACTGCTATACCACATGTCTTGCTGTAATTCTGGTCGGCACAGTGCTTTAATAGCAAAATGTGGCACTGTTGGGTTTTTTTTTTTAAGTTATTTCTCACTGACCTCTCATGATTTGGGTCATTCCCATTAGAAGAGACAGAAGAATGTGCCTGATGGCATACAATGGGGTAGTGTCGAGGCTAAAATTAGAATTATGCTACAGGGTCTGTCATCTGTCCCTTCTCTTACATGCCCAAGACCTCTGTATGAAAAGAATACAGAGAACAGATCGTCTGACCCTTGGGGTGGAGGAGGGGAGAGAGGAACAGGAAAGCAAGGAGATGAAAGGGGGATGATGGAAAGAGAAAAAGAGGAGAGCTAAACTACAAATAAAAAACCACCACAAACCCCTGATTTCTAATCCCATCTTTCATAATTTGGATTGCACACTGGGCAAGTCATTTCACATCTTTGTACCATATAATAACTGTGGCATCTGTTAAATGCTTACTATGTGCCAAGCACCGTACTAAGTGCTGGGGTAGATACAAAATAAGCAGGTCCCACATGATTCAAGTTGCAAAGATTCATGGAAGGAAAGAAAGGTTGAGGGGAGCTGAAAAAGAACGAAGTCCACAAGCGGCTGTTGTGTGGAAAGAAAACTAAGCCCCTCATATCTTTAATTAGTGGTATCTGTTAAGTGCTTATTATGTGTCAGGCACTGTTCTAAGAGCTGAGGTGGATGCAAGCAAATCAGGTTGGACCCAGTCCCAGTCCCACGTAGAGCTCATAGTCTTGTTTCCCATTTTAATAATGTTGGTATTTGTTAAGTGCCTACTATGTGAGAGCACTGTTCTAAGCACTGGGGTAGACACAGGGGAAGCAGGTTGTCCCACGTGGGGCTCACAGTCTTAACCCCCATTTTACAGATGAGGGAACTGAGGCACAGAAAAGTTAAGTGACTTGCCCACAGTCACACAGCTGACAAGTGGCAGAGCCGGGATTCGAACCCATGACCTCTGACTCCAAAGCCCATGCTCTTTCCACTGAGCCACGTTTACAGATGAGGAAACTGAGGCCCAGAGAAGTGAAGTGACTTGCCCAAGGTCACAGAGCAGACAAGTGGCAGAGCCGGGATTAGAATCCATGAGTGCCCGGAGTTTTATCGAAGGACCTCACATTTAACTAAGCTCCAGTACAGGAGATGTAATGGACTGTGAGCCCGTTGTTGGGTAGGGACTGTCTTTATTTGTTGCCGAACTGTACTTTCTAAGCTCTTAGAATAGTGCTCTGCACGCAGTGAGTGCTCAATAAACACGACTGAATGAATGAATAATGGCCTCCTTTCCTGGACAATCTAATAAAGAATAATAATAATGATTGTTCCACTTCTCCCACTCCCTTCTGCATCACCCGACCTATCTCCCTTTATTCATCCCCTCTCCCAGCCCCATAGCACTTACGTATCTGTAATTTATTTGTTTCTAGTAACGTCTGCCTCCCCCTCTAGACTCTAAGCTTGTTGTGGGCAGGGAATGTGTCTGTGATATTCTTGTACTGTACTCTCCCAAGCACTTAGCTCACAGCAAATGCTCAATACGACTGACTTGAGGCTTAGAAGCCACTCTGAGCGCCGGGTCTTACAGCACACCTCCACCCCTCACACACCTCCACCTCCACTAGGGTACACTTGGAAGGTTTCCAAGGAGGTGGCAGGCACGGGGCCACTGTGGACAATCGGGATCCGGGCTGCTGGTCTCCCAAGCTGCAGCCTTAGACGGAATACAGCAGACATTCGCAGACCACGACGAGCTTCAAGTCTCGAATTCCCCGTCTCAGGCCCCAAACTCCCACCCCAACTGGACCCAATCAAAATCTACCAGACCAATCGGACGAGAGTCCCGGGACCACGAGGCCTGAAGCAGCGTGGATTAGTGGATAGAGCGCAGGCCTGAGAGTCAGAAGGACCTGTTTCTAATCCCGGCTCCGTCACTTGTCTGCCGTGTGACCTTGGGCAAGTCAGTTTGCTGTCCTGTTCCTCAATTACCTCATCTGTAAAATGGGGATTAAGATTGTAAGCACCATGGGGGACCGAGGCCAAGGCACCCTCTGAACGCCCGGGCCTCCCCATGCCAGCTTCCCTCATCCTCCTCTCTTTCCTAGTAGGGCCTGGTCACCATTTCCTGATGCCAATCTCTGTGTTGGATAAATTCTAAGAACCAACACTTCACAAGCTATTTGATCTAAAAGGTTATGTCACGGTGAACCTGAGGCATGCGCTATTCCGTCCAAGCTGCAGGCTTGTTGTGAGGAGGGAACGTGTCTACCAATTCTGTTATACTGTACTCTCTCAAAGCATCTTGTGCAGTGTGCTCTGAATACACTAAGTGCTCAGTAAATACAACTGATGGATTGACTGATTCCCAAGAAAGGACTTGTGAAACCTGTCATTTCAAGTTCTGTAGCTGGTCTCTGCACATCTAGAATAATCACCTCATCAGGCTTAAAACAAAATGTGATTTGGGAGCCAATTATCGAGTCTTTTAATTCAGGTGTAAATTTTAAAAGTTCGGTTTTCATTTTTATCTTTGTGATTCACCTACAACTCCCACCACACTCTAAGTCTTTCCCCCTCTACCAGGTCCTCCTGAAAACTCACCTTCTAGAAAAGGTCTTCGCCAATGGACTTCCACCATCCCTTGTCATGGGATTCTACCACCCACCCAAAACAGTTAAGAATGTGGTGACGTATGGCATCCGTTTAATTGTTTTGTCCACGTTCTCCCTGTGACTAGTTGCATCTGTATTTTCCCTCCTGCCTTCGCTGCACATATACAATTTGCAACTGCCTGTTTTTTGGATTAGGTTGTAAACTCCTCAAGGTATGGATGGTGTCTTTTATGGTACTCTCCCAGGCACCCTGCACAGTGTTCTGCACACTGTACTTCCATAATGTTCGACTGGACCTATCTGCCTGGCAATAGGTTCTTCAGGAATTTTACACTTTTCCAGGATCTGCAAATTATACAAAATGACTAAATAAAATGCTGGACAGTCGTCTAGACTATAAACTCGTTGTGGGTAGGGAACGTTTTTCCCTATTTTGTTATATTGTACCCTCCCAAGCGCTTAGTACAGTGCTCTGCACACTTTAAGCACTATTTAAGCACTTTAAGCATAAATATGACTGACTGATTGGACACTACAGCCATGTGGAAAATGAGCTTAAGGTTCAAGACGCCTGTGTCAAGTCAATGGCTTAACATATCTAACAGTTGGTTTTGAGGCAAGGGCTCTCTTTGGAGGAAAAAGTTGATGCTCATACAAGAAATTAGCTACCTAAGGAAACTCTAAACTTTCTACAGGGTGGGGAAAATGGAAATCCCCCATAAAATAATATTGATGACATTAAGACGCGACCGAAACTTTCAAGGATCCCACTGAAAGCTCATTTGACCAATGAATGCAAATGTCAATTCAACACACTCATCATTCCCTCTGCTCCTCCCCCTCTCCCTTCCCCTCCCCTCCGCAATGTGCTCATTTGTATATATTTTTATTACTCTATTTATTTTGTTAATGAGGTGTACATCCCCTCGATTCTATTTATCGTGATTATGTTGTCTTGTTTTTGTCCGTCTGTCTTCCCCAGTTAGACTATAAGCCCGTCATTGGACAGGGATTGTCTCTCTCTGTTGCCGAATTGTCCATTCCAAATGCTTAGTACAGTGCTCTGCACATAGTAAGTGCTCAATAAATACTGTTGAATGAATGAATCATGTTGATCATGGCAGAAATCAGAAGCAACCATCAACTTTTTGACCACAAGACAGTCAAGATTCAAGTTGGGTTTGTTTTTTTAGGGGGTGTTTAACCCTAATTTTTACATTTTTAAAAATATTTGGGGTGGTAGAAATAGAGTTAAATAGGGTAAATTTGAATCAATCCACACTGCGGGTATAGCCCATTTACAATGGGCTGATGGTCTTGCTCTAATTCCCAATGGTAACTGAGATTCCTTCTTCCTACAATGGCCGTCCTGTTGGAGGAGCAATGGGCTGAGTGAATTACAAAGACCAAACTCCCCTCAAACCCTACTGAGGTCCCTGAAGGTCAAGAGAAATTGGCCCTGTGTTGCCTGTTCTCTACCTGCTCTGGGAATGCAGAAGTTCATTTTCCCAAGCTGTCAATCTATTACCTTTCCCCGGCACAAAATTCACTTAAGGAAAGAAAAAAGGCAGAGCAACAAAGTGCCCTTTGTTACTTACTGAGGGGTTGGGGGAATGGGTTATTAAAATTGAAACCAACTTCTCTGATTTCTAAGGCACAAAATCAGATTGGAAGCCAAAAAGCTATTTAGCCTCTGCAGACCTTAGCTAGTGGCAGCCCTGGGAGAAGGAGCAGACTGAATAATAATAATGGTATTTGTTAAGTGCTTACTATGTGCCAAGCACTGTTCAAAGCGAAGCCATTCCTAACTTTTTGTCAACAAATGTATCCTTTTATGTACATATAAATGTGCATTCATAACCGCCCCACCCCAGCGTTGCATTCACATGTGCTTTTTTTTTACACTGTTTAAGAACAAAGATAAACTATCTCCCCACCCAGAAGAATTTATTATCTGGCTGAACTGAATGGAGTTTATTTTTTCGAGTTTTTCTTTTACATCTAGGCCCGGGGCTCCCAATTACACTTCAGTTCCAAGTTCCTTTTTTGCTGGTGGCTCCTCCGTTCCCTACAGGTCATCAAGTCATCTCCTCTCTCTTGTTCAACAAAGCTACGCCAGTTTTTGAACGGAGGTGGGCTAAAAAAGAAAATGCTAGCCTTATCTCATGCCTCTAAACTGTGAGCTCACTATGAATGCTTCTACCAATTCTGTTATATTGTACTCTCTCAAGCACTTGGTACAATGCTCTGCACACAGTAAAGTGCTCAATAAATACCATTCTCTCTCCAGGGAAAGACTCCTAGAATGTCAGGTTGAAATGTGGTCTTCAAAGTCAGAACTTGCTGGGCAGGAGAAGAATCAAGGTCTGGTGAAAACACTATACACAAAAGGGTGTGCCACCCAGTGTTTGGAGTTTTTTTTTTCCCGATGGTATTTGTTAAGTGCTTACTATGTGCCAAGCACTGTATTAAATGGTGGGGTAGATTCAAGCTAATCACACTGGACACAGTCCCCATTCTACAGGAAGCTCCCAGTCTTTATATGCCTTTTTCCAGATGAGGGAACTGACGCCCAGAGAAGTGAAGTGGCTTGCCCAAGGACACCCAGCAGACAAGCGGTAGATACGGGATTAGAACCCAGGTCCTTCTGACTCCTAGGCCTGCCCTCTATCCACTAGGTCATGCTGCTTCTCTGCTTTGCTGCTTTCCTTTCCGTTCTTTCAATTCCATCTTGAGGGGCTTAAAAATCAGGCGATTATAACATAATCGATATAAAATAAATTCGATGGATTGATCTGACCCTTCGTGCTTGACTGTTATTTTTCTGGGGCGGGATATGTTTGGAGCGTGCCGACGTTAGAGTCTGGAGGACCGTTTAGGATCGGTGTCCTGTTGCTCGATGAAATCCAGATCACACCAATGAAATCCAGATGCAAGACCCGGGCCTCTGGCAATTGCTGCCAGACCTCGTCTGGGTGAAATCCCTAAGAGTCCCTGTGCAAATCCAGAACTCCAAACCCTGGGCGATCCCCGGATCAATCAGGGAGCACCTCCAGTTTGGGCCCATGGCGGCTGAACAGAGGGAAGCTCTTTATTCTCCCTTCAGAAATGAGTCCAGAATTTGAATTCTGTTCAAGACCCTCCTTTTGGCTTACTTGTTTACTAGCCTCAGTGGAAAGAGCACAGGTCTGGGACTCACAGGACCCAAGCGGTAATCCCGGTTCTGTCACTTGCCTGCTGGGTGACTTTGGGCATGTTACCTCACTTCTCTGGGCCTCAGTTTCCTCATCTGTAAAATGGAGACTAAATCTCATTTAGACTGTGAATCCCTGTTGGGACAGGGAATGTGTCTGAATTTATTATCTTCTATATTACCCCAGTGCTGGGCATATAGTGAGCACTTAAGTACCATAATTATTATCATTAATTATTATTATTAGGAGAACTCTGCTAGCAGAGCTCAACTTTCTGGACTGAGACAGCTGCCTCTCAGAAATGCAAAGAGGGAAGTCTTGGCATTATATATGGATTATTATTATTATTACTATTTATAATTATATTACTACTACTACTAATAATACTGCTTGTGGTATTTGTTAAGCACTTTAATAACCAAAGACCAAAAGAAGAATTCAATATAAGCAAATGGGTTGGACACAGTCGCTATCCCACATAGGGCTCATGGTCTTAATTCCCATTTTCCAGAGGAGGTCATTGAGGCCCAGAGAAGTGACGTGACTCTCCCAAGGTCATCCAGCAGATAAGTGGTGGAGGCAGGATTAGAATCCATGGCCTTCTTACTCCCAGGCCCGTGCTCTAACCACCACACCACGCTGCTTGTTTTTTTTACTGTGCTTAATTCGATGCCCTCACTCTTCCCCTACCACTAATGGACCTAATTCTGGTCTGACCTTGGGGGAGGTCAATTCTTAAAGAAGCTACAACTTCTTAGGGGAAAACGCAATAGGTTGAGGGTCTAGGGATCCAACTTCTTGGTCCAGTTCGGGCACTGGTCTGTTGTAAGACTCTGAGCAAGTCACTTAACCTGAGTCTCAGTTTCCTCATCTGTAAAATGGGGGGAAAATAAGTGGGGTCCTCACTGCCTCTTAGATTGTGAGTTCTGGGGTGACTGGAACTATGAGCTATCTGCCTTATTTTTACCCCAGCTATTAGCCAGTTTTCAATCCCATAATTCTCTTTCTCATTTGTAATTTGTTATTCCCTTATTCTGTCAACTGGATTTTAACAACTGTCTCCGCAGTACAGGCCAGTGGAGGGGAACACGAAGGAAGCTAATCAGACCATGAAAGCAGTGTGGCCTGATGGGTGGAGCACAGGCCTGGGAGTCAGAAGGACCTGGGTTCCAATCCTGGCTCTGCCACTTGTCTGCTGTGGGACCCTGGGCAAGTCACTTCACTTCTCTGTTCCTCAGCTTCCTCACCTGTAAAATGGGGATTAAGACCTGTGAGCCCCAAGTGGGACAGAGACTGTGTCCAACCTGATTACCTTGCATCTACCCCAGTGCTCAGAACAGTGTTTGGCACATAGTAAGTGCTCAATAAATACCACAGTTATTATTACTATTTTGGGAGCAATGTCAGTTAATTCAGAGCTGTACCGAGACTGAATCCAGAAGGCAAGACCTGAACACTTATTTCTAGGCCAGGTCACTCCAACCTGACCCATCAGGGATAAAGAGATCTACCGAGGTAGGGAAGAAAGAAAGGAACAGGGATTGAAGAGTTAACCGTCCAATACCGATATGAAATGAATCAATCCACTGAATTTGTTTCATATCTATTGTGTTATAATTGCCTGATTTTTAAGCCCCTCAAGATGGAATTGAAAGAACAAAAAGGAAAGCAGCAAAGCAGAGAAACAGCATGACCTAGTGGATAAAGGGCAGGCCTGAGAGTCAGAAGGAACTGGGTTCTAATGACACTCAAATTAGCATCCCTTCTACCTGAGTCAGGAGCTCAAGTTGGTTTGATTTTTGTAGACCTGCAGCTCTAGATTAACTGGCAACTTTTTTTCCACAATGGAGTCGTTACGGCTTCTGAACACATCTGGAAAACCCTTCGGAATGAGGACCAACAATCGATCCGTCCAAGGTACTTAAAGAGCGCTTACTATGTGCAGAGCACCGGACTAAGCGCTTGGGAGAGTACAACACAGCAGAATTAGCCGACACTTTCCCCTCCCGCGACGAGCTGACAGTCTAGAGATGAGCACAAGATTAAAAGCCAACGGCTGAAGGAAAGGTTCAGTTTCTCCAGGATGCAGTGATGACTCAGGGATAACGAGAGAACAGAAAGAAACCCGACCTCTAAATCAGAGGGAACCAAAGACCAAAAGAAGAATTCAATTAAAATGACGCTCAGCTCCATTCTAACCTCTGGCGACTTCAAGCGCTGGGGGATTCGCCAGCCGGTGAGTCACAGAAGGAGCCGATTGTGACACCGAACAGTCGCCCTTGAGACCGTTCCCTACTCCCGTCCACCCCTGCCTTTGGGTAACGCCACCCTCTCCCGTTGTTCAGAACAAAGCCTAAAGGGGAGGATGGGGAGGGAGCCATTGTCGGTTGACCTCTGGAGGGGACAGTGTTTCAGGCTGAGAGAGGCCAGCTTCCCAGATGAACTGCCCACAGCTCTCCGGTGCCCGCTGGGGGATTTTTAAGACGTCAAACTCTGAACAATAAATGCCACGCTTTGGCCTGTGTGACTATTATTCACGGAGGAGTTTAATTAGTGTCTTAGTCACTCAACTTCCAGAAACAATAGGCAATTATACCTAGGCACTACCACCCAGAAGTGGGATAGGAGTTGATCAGATAGAACAAAAGGACTCGACACAAGCCCGAGTTATTTATGGAGCGGTAAGTTCAAAGTGCACAGGCTTTAAGACTCCGAGAGCAAGCTGGCTTTTTTTGGCTTCTTCATTATCATTGGGCCCCGGCCGCTCCGTTGCCATAGCGTGGAGGAAGACGGTTGGGGCTGAGATGAAGTGAAGCTGAATGGTTTTGCATATCATCTTGCCAGTGCTCCGATCATGGGGCAAACGGGTGAAGGGGTGACAGTAGGGATAACAGGGTGGAGTTGGTAGGGTTCAGAGCTAAATGATCTCAAGTCAAACTTCGAGAAAATAAATCCTCGACTTCCAGGAAGACCTGCTGAAGTCGACTCTTAACCCAGTGCCCCACCCCCGCTCCCCATCCCAAGCCTGAAGGAATGTACTATAATTAAACCGTAATCCTTTTCACTGTAGGATCCTTACCTGCCTCTATAATTGAATGATAGGGACTCACGTGTCTCAAGCCGAAAGCTTAAAACAGAACCAGAGTCAAGGTAAATATTCCCGGCGGTTTTCACACATAATGAAAGAGAACTACTGTTATTAGAACACATCTTCTTTAAATCTGAGTTAAAAAGTCTACTGGGAAAGGAAATCTCTCTCCTATTTTTCCCTCCATTACACGCCAGACCTCTCATGCAAGGATCTCTCTCAGCTCTCAATTCAATTTAGTTAATATTTATAGAGTGTCTCCAAGGGGTAGAGGACTATATTTGTGGTTCCTACAACCATTGGCTTGCAGCAAGGGGTTCAGGGGATACAGTGACACCTGCCACTCAAGCAGTTTCGAATGACTCGGCCCAGTGCTAGGGACTGTGACTCTAGTCATCTAGACTGTAAGCTTGTTGAGGGCAGGGAATGTATCTGTCTATTTTTATATTGTACTTTCCCAAGCATTTAGTAAGTGCTCTATAAATATGTCTGAACGAATGAATGACTGGGACGCTGCCCTTCTTAAAAAACTTACATCAAGGACCTGTCACTTTGGGTCATTAAAGATTTCCTGCAAGTTCTGCTACAAATGAAAGTGGAAGCTAGATCTTTGAATGAGGCAAATTAAATTTGAGGAAGCAGCTACTAGGATGATTCCCCTTTCAGAAGGTGAATTAATCCCCACTGCTGGGAAGAATGCCAAGTAGAGGGGAAAAAAAGAAATAACGTGGGGCCTACTGGGTAATAGCGGGTAAGGCCGCCCATTAAAATTAAAATGCAAAACCGTTGGGAGAGTCCAGTCCAGGGTTGGGGGGATGACAAAATTAGGCCCAAGAATCTTGTGTCGTGCAGTCGATTCCCAACCCGCTCAAAATTCATCTTTATAAAGTCCATGACCCGTTAAGAGTGCATGCCAAAAAGTCACTGTGCAGTGCAAAGAACACTCTCAAAATCTTGAATTTCACAACTCTACAGTTCATGAAATGAGGGGCAACTCCCACAACCCCAAACCAAGTGTGACTTAAAAAGCCACAGCCTTTTCTGTGTTTCTTTTTTGGAACCGTAGCTGGAAAACAGTAGCTGCTCGACTTAAAAAACAGCGGTCGACCCTAAAGAAACGGAATCTCATTCCCATCAATTTACCACGGTTGTCGTACCTCTCGCAGATCTGGTAATACTTCTCATCTTGAATGCCATCTTGAATGGGCACGTTGACGCTGTAGTACCGTCCCTTCCCTAAACCAATGTCAGACACGTCCCCGGTTCCTGTGAAAGGGTGAGAGGAGAAGCGCTGTAAACAGCCGGAAAGAGTATGCGACACATAAGACTTGAAGACGAAGCCTCTGATGGGAAACGAAAAGAGCTGATCAGAGTGGTCTGGGCCTTGCCATTGTCTTTAACCGGAAGGCAGATGGGACAACACAGAATTGATGGTTTCCAAGAGATTGAAATTTAAAAAAACACAAAAGAAACCAGGAAACAGAAAAACCAGGGGAACCAAGAATTATTTTGTTCTCCACCTTGTTAGGGCAGATCAAAGGATGCAAAGCTTTGCTAAAGATCCTAATAACTTCTATCTTCTAATTGAAAGTTTGTCCCCCCTTACTACCATCACCCCTGCCGTCACTATTACTCCTGCTGGCATTTGTTAGGCGCTTACAATGTGCCCAGCGCTGTACTAGATCCAAGATAATCAGGTTGGACACAGTCCCTGTCCCACATGGGGCTCATAGTCTACGGAGGAAGGAGAAGAACTTAATCCCTATTTTACAAATGAGGAAACAGGCACAGAAAAATGAAATGAATTGCCTAAGCTCACAGAGCACTCAAGTGGAGAAGCCGAGAATAGTAGCAAGGCCCTTGGACTCTAAGGCCCGTGCTCTTTCCACTAGGCCAAACTCCCACACTAAGATAAATAGACTGTTCCAAATTATAAAGGATAGCGTAGCGCGGTGGAAGAGCCGCGGGCCTGAAAACCGGCGATCCCGGATTCGAGTCCCAGGTCGGACACCCGTTTGCTGTGGGGCGCTTCAGGCAAGTCACTTATCCTTCCCATGCCTCAGTTTCCCCCAATGCAGATGAGGGGTAATAATACCTGAACTCTATCTCGCAGGGGTGTTGCAAGGAATAAATCACTAAATAATGTAGGGTGCTTTGGTAATAAAATCACTACTTAGAAACACGACTGTTATTATCCATTGCTTAGAACAGTGCTTGGCACATAGTAAACGATGAACAAATACCATTATTATTATTAATAATACAAAATGATGTGACTGGCCATGATAGGCTGACATTAGATGGAAAAGTGATAACTGTTGCAAACTCATATAGCCAGGGTTCAGATTTTGCACAATGCACCAATAACAATGATAATAATAATAATAATAATGGCATTTGCTAAGGGCTTGCTATGTGTCAAGCAGTGTACTACTATACTACTACTACTAATAATTGTGGCATATGTTAAATGCTTACTATGGGCCAGGCACTGTACTAAGCACTGGGGTTGGTAAAATTTGAATTGTACTTTCCAAGCGCTTAGTACGGTGCTCTGCACATAGTAAGCAATAAGTATGACAATGAATGATTGAATACAAGCACTTTGGGTTGGACAGAGTCCCTATCGCACGTGGGGCTCACAGTCTCAATTCCTGTTTTAAAGATGAGGTAACTGAGGGGCAGAGAAGTGACTTGCCCAAGGTCACTCAGAAGACAGGTGGTGGAGTTGGGATTAGAACCCATGATCATCTGACTCCCAGGTCTGTGCTCTAGCCACTATGCCAACGCTGCGGTAGGTACAAGAACATCAGGTTCCACATGGGGCTCACATAGTAAGAGGGAGATCAGGTATTGAATCCCCATTTTCCAGATGACGGAACTGAGGCCCAGAGAAGTTAAGTAGCTTGCCCAAAGTCACAGAGCAGGAAAGAGGTGGAGTGGAATTAAAACCCAGTTCCTCTGACTCCCAGGCCCATGCTCTCTCTAGCAAAGTAATACCAAAATCTACAGAAGCAACAGAATAACGACATTTGTCTCTTTGGTCATCTTGTCCAAAGAACATTTTGGTTTTAAAGCTCTGACACTCTTCTCCAAATTACTAGTTAGCATAATTAATAATTAACACATCATTTTCTAAGTAATTGATTTTAGAACAACTAATATCGTCGAATAAATCTACTGAAAAATTCAGGCCGAAAATAACTCAGAAATAATTGTTCAGTCATTTTCCTAGGGTCCCTAGCCCCATGACTAGCTTTTTATTCACCAGTCATTTATTTCTTCTGTGACAAAAGATCACTGTAACTTAGAACTCAGCTTCTGACATTACACATAAGCACCTACTCATAGAAGGTTCAAACACATAACACAATTCCCAATTATGTATGAGGAAAGAAATACCCTGTCACTGAAAGTTAGAGATCATTTCAAAAATCTTCTGGTCACCATTTGGTTTGGAATTCTAATAGATCAAAGCTTTTAATAGAGCTATTCAAAAATGAGGAAAAAAAATACTGACTTGACATTCCCCTCCCCAGTGAAGGTGCTGTGAAGCGATTAAAGGGCGAAAAGCAAGCAGCCTTAAAGAGGAAGCAAGGGGTCTGGATAATCAAGCCCTGCATAGTTGAGAGCTGGCTGGTTTATTGAGAAGTCCCACCCTCTTGAGGCTATCAAGGAATCAGAAATCCTCAGAGCAGCTTTCCGTATCCCAAGGCCAAATGAAAATAAATAGATCACCTGCCTGGAAAAAATCCTGGCGAGAATTTGTGCAGAGACACAGTCATGACTTTGGAAGTGAAGCTGAAGGCATCTTCCACACCTAGCAGGAGACAAAAAGTCAAGAGAGTCGCTTCAATTCACTGTAAATGGAACACCTCTAGCCTGAAAGCTCACTGTGGGCAGGGAATGTGGCTGTTATATAATTTTATGGTATTTGTTAAGTGCTTACTATGTGCCAGGCACTGTTCTAAGCACTGGGGTACATACAAGATAATCCAGTTAGACACAGTCCCTGTCCCTCATGGCGCTCCCAGTCTTAATCCCCATTTTCTGGACGTGGGAACTCAGAGATGTGAAGTGACTTGCCCGAGGTCACACAGCAGACAAGTGGCAGAACTGGGATTAGAACCCATGTCCTTCTGACTCCCAGGCCCGTGTTTCATCCATTAGGCCATGCTGCTACCTACTGTTACGCTATACTCTCCCAAGTGCTTAGTACAGTGCTCCGCATACAGTAAGCGCTTAGTGCATATGATTGATCGATTGATGCAACTCACAAAGATTCCATGGCAGGAGCCATGGAAGGAAGAGGAAGGCTGAAGGGAGCAGAAAAGGAAATAAGTACAGGAGCGACTGTTGTGCAGAAAGAAAACTGAGCCCTTCATCTTTAATCAGGGGGTCTAATAAGTGCCTGGGATTTTATAAAAGGACCTCCGATCCTGGCAATCTGATAAATAATTGTCCCACTTCTCCCCCTCCCTCCTGCGTCTTCCTGACTCGCTCCTTTTATTCATCCCCTCTCACAGCCCCACAGCACTTATGTCTATATCCACAATTTATTTATATTAATATCTATCTCCCCCTCGAGACTGTAAACTTGTTGTGGGCAGGGTATGTGTCTGTTTATTGTTGTACTGTACTCTCCCAAGTGCCTAGTACAGTGCTCTGCAAACTGTAAGCGCTCAATCAATACGCCTGACTGACAAATGTGAAGTTGGAGTGGTTTTAAGCGAATATCTCCGTCTTCATCCCATTTACCAGATGAGGGATCTGAGGCCCAGTGAAGTGACATGCTCAAGAACATACTGCAGACAAGTGGCAGAGTCGGATGAGAATCCAGGCCCGTGCTCTATCCACTATCCCATGCTGCTTCCTATTGTTATACTGTACTCTCTCAAGTGTGAGAGTACAATGTGAGCTCTCTGTGGGCAGGGAATGTGTCTGTTTTTTATTGTATTCTCCCAAACTCTTAGTACAGTGCTTTACACACAGTAAGTGCTCAATAGATCCGACTGAATGAATATCTGGGTCTCTGCTCAACGACTGGCGCCCGGAGGGCCAGATGCAAGCAGACCAGCTACAGGCCACAACTGGCCGTTACGGACAGAGATGCTGACCCAGCTCCCCGTTCCCCTGGTTCTAAGGCCGTTCTCCGAATCTTTTAGGAGAACTCGAACCCGGCTAGCTTTTGCAAAATGAGACAAGGAAAAATTATGGAAGGCTTTAACGGGAACCAAATGTGGGACAGGGTGGGGTTGGGAGGTGATGTGGAAGAGGGGAAATAAACCGAAATGAAACACACCATAAAAGTTGGCCAAAGCAGGAAATGCAAAATGGGGGTAGAAAATAACATCTCTAGTGCAGAAAGCGGCTTTGGAGGGCGTCTCACTTCACTCTTATAAGGTTTGAGAGCACTGATTCTTTTCTAAGCCGTTTGGTGTCGATGGCTTTAATTTCCTAACGCCCTGACGGGGAGGGTCAGTTCTTAAGCGGGTCCGTGCAGTTGCAAAATCCTAACGAATCGCTGTCACCCAAGCTTGGCCTTCCTGATTGAAAGTGCGCAGGGAAAGTTGAGGGGAAATCCTCTCAATAAAAGGCCCCCTGAGCAGGGGGATTAGTGGGATCAAGGCAGGTTGTTAAGGGAGATTTTGTTCTTATTAAAACTTTCTGAAGGATACTTTGGGATCAAGCAAGAGTAAAGGGTAAATATCTAATAGCACGGAGTAAAAGCCTGAGACCCGACCACCGCATGAAGCGAAACGCCTGCTGGGAAGGCACTGACTGAACCTCAGGCGGACAGAACCGTCAATTTGACTTTAGACGGAGAAAGAACTGGAAGACAAGACTGCACCTTATTAAAGTCTCATGGAAAGGTCCCGGGAAAACTAAGGGCTGCAGGAAACACTAGGGGAGATAATAATTACGGTATTTGTTAAGCGCTTACCATGTGCCAAACATTGTTCTAAGCGCTGGGGTTGATACATGGTTATCGGGTTGTCCCTCGTGGGGCTTACCATCTTAATCCCCATTTTACAGATGAGGAAACTGAGGCAACAGAGAAGTGGCTTGCCCATGGTCACACAGAAGAGTGGCAGAGCCAGGATTAGAACCCATGTCCTCTGACTCCCAAGCCCGGCTTCTTTCCACTAAGCCAAGCTGCTTCTCAACTCAAGAGCCTAATCACTTGTTCTGAGCAGGGAATGTGGCTGTCAACTCTATTATATTGTATTCATTCAGTCGTAATTACAGAGCTCTTACTGTGTGCAGAGCACTGTACTAAGCACTTGGGAGAGTGCGATACAACAATAAACAGACACATCCCTTGACCACAATGAGCTTACAGTCTAGAGGGAGAGAAGGACATTAAATGTAAATAGGTCATTAAATTACACCTATGTACATAAGTGCTCTGGGCCTGGGAGCGAGGATGAATAAAGGGAGCAAATCAGGGCAACGCTGGAGTGAGTTGGAGAAGAGGAGAGGAGGGCTTCATTCATTCATTCGACTATACGTATTGAACACTTATTTTGTGCAAAGCACTGTACTAAGCACTTGGGAGAGAACAATACAACATCAAACAGACACATTCCCTGCCCACAACAAGCTCACCGTCTAGAGGCTTAGAGAAGGCCTCTTGGAAGAGATATGCCTTCAATACTCTCCTGAGGGGTAAGTACAGCACTGTGTACACAGTAAGCGCTCAATAAATACCATGGATGATGATGGTCAGTGCTGACTCAAGGATGCTGGGAAGAGTTTTGAATGGGAGGAGGCATTTCAATCAACCAGTCAAATGGGGGTAATTATTGAGCACTTACTGTGTGCTGAGCACTGCATTAAGCAACTGGGCAAGTACGAGACAGTAGCTTTGATGATAACAATGATAATGATAACAATAGTCATGCTACTTGCTGAGCACTTACTATGTGCCACGCTCTGTTCTAAGCACTGGCGTAGGAAGAAGTTACTCAAGTTAGACACCGTCCCTCATCCCGTGTGGGGCTCACAGTCTTAATCCCCCTTTTTCAGATGAGGGAACTGAGGCCCAGAGAAGTGAAGTGAATTGCCGAGGGTCACACAGCAGACACGTGGAGGAGCCACGATTAGAACCCAGGTCCTTCTGACTCCCAGGCCCACGCTCTACTCTTAAGCCACGCAGAGATGTGATGTCTGATTTCATCCTCCCAAGACCCTGGAGAGACAGCTTTGGGGCTATATCCAAGAAGTTCTAGCAGAGGATAACTTTGAATGCAGCAGTAGCAACATCTGTATCCTTACCATCCCCGTGGTGTAGATCCAAATCCACGTAGAGAACTCGGTCAAATTTCCGTCGCAATCGCAAAATTCCCAAGACGGCATCATTGAGATAACAAAAGCCAGATGCTTCATCTCTGCAAGAAAACAAGGCGTCGCAGCCAAAAGTAACCAAAGGAAGGCTCGCCTGCCAAAGATCTAACCCCCTGAAACCTATCCCCTTCAAATTCCCCTTCGCTTAGTAAAAAAAAAAATGCATTCCACTTATAGATATTATATTTCATGCAAATCCTGGGCTAGTAGTGATCGAGGGTAAGAATGAAAGGCCAAATGTGCAGTGGTTGAATCTTCTCCTCTGATAAAGCCCTCTTCCATCTCTGCACTGTCCTGCCACTGACCTGACTCTATTAATATTTCCCATCTTCCCAAGTATATGGGAGAAGCTGTTTCTTGGGAAGTAGGGTAATCCGGGCCTGGAAGTCAGAAGGACCTGGGTTCTAATTCCAGCTCCATTTGTCGGTTGTGTGACCTGGCGCAGGTCATTTCATTTCTCTGGGCCTCAGTTCCCTCATCTGAAAAATGGGGAGTAAGACTAAGAGTCCCATATGGGACAGGGACTGTGTCCAACCTGATTAGCTTGTACCTACCCTACTGCTTAGTATACCATCTGGCACAGAGGACGTACTTAACAAATACCATTTAAAAATTACATATATATATATTTATATAATATAGATATACTATATATACTATTCACTAAGAGCAACAATAAGTTCACACCCTAAGGCTTTGCCTCTGGGGTTCGGTGTTTTGATCTTACGTTCAGTGAAGTTGACTAAGGCATTAGCAGATTTCTTCTCTGCCATTACCAGCTACCATTTGGCAGCATGACTAGCTTCTCCCGAGACAAACCCTGGACAAGGAGTGCAAATTGCAGCCACCCCAAAACACCTCCAGAGCCCCAGAATTCATTCATTATAACAGTAAATGCCAAATGGCATTCTCGGAGGCCACGGATATCGGATGAGTTCACATGAAGAGTATTTTTTACCATATATATGTAGCATGCTTATGAAATTTATAATTACATAATAAGGCAGTTCCGCACATTTACTTCTTGTCTCATACTGCCACGTTCCCATTCGTTGGTCTATTTTCCTGATTATCTTAGGTGGGACTTTTTGCTTCCTATGAAACTTCATTGCCATTTTTTAAAAACAGGGAAAGAAATACTTCAACAGATGAAGAGACCACCAATGAAATAGCTTAAGAAATGGTGGCCCCACAAGAATACCAAGATCTGAGGTGCATTTGATGCAAAAAGGCTGGGTAACTAATCTTTATAAATTAAATTAAATGGAGAAAAGTCAAGTTAATAATAATTGTGGTAGTTAAGGGGCTACTACGTGCCAAGCACTATACCAAGCAGAGGGGTAGGCACAAGATAATCAGGTCAGACCCACTCCCTGTTCTACCTGAGGCTCACAGTCTAAGTAGGAGGGAGAATAAATACTGACTCCCATTTTACAGATGAGGAAACTGAGGCATGGAGATGTTAGGTGACTTGCCCAAGATCACCCAGCAGGCAAGTGGCAGATCAAGGATCAAAGCAGCTTCCTCAGGCTTGGTGTGCGTATGAACATTTCTGTACATGATAATTAAGCCCAAGTTGGGAGTTTCAAGAACCACAGGGTTTTGGTGGGGGTTTTTTTATGGCATCTGTTAGCACTTACTATGTGCCAGGCACTGTACCAAGGTTCAAGTTAATCACATTGGACACAGTTCATGTCCCAGATGGGGCTCACTGTCTTAATTCCCATTTTTCAGATGCGGTAACTCAGACCCAGAAAAGTTTAGTGACTTGCCTAAGGTCAACTGGCAGACAAGTGTCCTGGCGGGAGAGGGACTGCGTCCGATCGGACTTGTACCTACCTTAGAGCATTTGACCCAAGGTATGTGCTTAACAAGTGCCACAAAACAAATGAGTGGCGGAGCTGGAATTAGAAACCAGGTCATTCTGCCCATGCTCTATCCGCTAGGTCACGCTGCTTCTCTTTTGGTGCTTTTAACCCTCCACCTAAAGAAAGAGGCCCCGGAAGCTGATCAACTCGGCTTGAGTTCCTATTAGGTGGTCGATGGGAGGAAATGTTATTGTTCTCAGGGCACTGATTACAGCTTCTCTTATAGAATCAGAGGGAGACGACAGCAGTGGGTTTGGCTGATCTCAAAATCCAAAATGTTTTCAGACTTTCTGGCTTTGCCTAATGCAAATAAATCCAGGGAGATTTTTGCCATATGACAAAACCCCCAAAAACAACAACATCTGGGATTGCTGTTTAAACATCTTTTTTTTGGCGAAAGAGTTTCTATAGCACACATTAAGGCCCTCTGCAAAATCAGATTACTTTCATGGGTGCTGGGCCTGCTCAACACCTGTGTGGGTCTGTTGCGCTCACAAGCTCTTTGATCACCCCAAGTTCCGTCACAACTGGAATATCTGAATCCCGAGACTCTCCAGGTTGCTTATTACTCTTTTTTTAGCCCTACATTAGAGACCCCCTGAAACTTATTTAAAAGACAGTGAGCCCTAAGGGGAAAAGGATCTAACCCAGCACTTAATACAGTCCCTGGCACATTGTAAGTGCTTAGCAAGCACCGTTTAGAAGGAAAAAAAGACTGTTGATGAATTACTATATGTAATTCAGACTCACCCTTCTCTGATACTGACTCCAAATCTCAAATGACTGAGAGAGAGGTGAGGTGTGGGTCTTATTTCAGTTCACGGGGTGGTCATATAGGAGATCTTAATGTTCCTTTCTTCACTCTGTAGCCTCAGACCAGAGGTGGGCAGTCCCCCCCAAAATAAGCTCTCGATGTAGACTAGGAAACTCCTTTTCTGAAATGTCAATCGATCAGTGGTATTTACTGGGCGCTCACAGTCCTTAGCACTGTACTGAGCACTTGGGAGAGTGCAATACAAAAGAGTAGGTATATTCCAACAAGGAATTTACAGACTAGAAGGGGAGACAAATATTAATAGAAGCAGCATGGTCTAGAGCATAAAGCATGGGTCTGGGAGTCAGAGAGATCCGGGTTCTAATCCTGTCTCTGCCACTTTCCTGCTATGTGACCTTGGGTAAGTCATTTCACTTCTCGGGGCCTCAGTTCCCTCATCTGTAAAATGGGGATTAAGACTGGGAGCCCTGTGTGGGATAAGGACTGTGTCCAACCCAATTACTCTGTATCTACTCCAGTGCTTAGTTCAGTGCCTGGCACATAGTAAACACTTAAATACCACAATTATTATTATCATATTAATATAAATTACAGGTGGCTGTAGGGGGAGGGATGGTCTGTTGGGTAGGAAGGAAAGGGGTTTCCAAGCAAGACGGAGGACATGGACAAAGGGTACATCTCTTGTTGTGGCATAATAATAATAATTGGGGCATTTGTTAAGCGCTTACTAGGTGCCAGGCACTGTTCTACACACTGGAATAGGAAGAAGGTAATCAAGTAAACACAGACTCTTGTCCCGTGTGGGGCTCACAGTCTCAATCCCCATTTTACAGATGAGGTAACTGAGGCTCAGAGAAGTGAAGTGACTTGACCAAGGTCAAACAGCAGACATGTGGTGGAGCCAGGATTAGAACCCAAATCCTCAGGCCCGTGCTCTATTCACTAGGCCACATGGCCTACGACATGCCCAAGGTCATGATTTGCCCGGTGGCAGAGCTCGGATCCAGATTTATTTCCCCAATCCCTGATCAGAAAGCAGTCTTTGGTTTGCTTCCACTTTCCTCCTGGTGAACCGGTGGAGAAGCAGTGTGGCCTAGTGGAAAGCGAGCAGGCCTGTGAATCGGAGGACCTGGGTTCTAATCCTAGCTCTCCACCTACCTCCTGTGTGACCTAGGGTCAGTCAATGACCCTCCCTGTGTCTGTTACCTCATCTGTAAAATGGGGATAAGATACCTGTTCCCCCTCTCTTTCACTCCCTTCTGCTTTGCCCACCGTCAAGGCACTTATGTAATAATCATTTCACCCTCCGGAATGTAAGCTTGTTGTGGGCAGGGAATATGTCTATTTTTGCATCGTAGTCTCACAGGCGCTTAGTACAGTGCAGTAAGTGCTCAATAGATACGACTGACTGACTGACTGAATATGTACAACATATCAGAATGAAGGTGCTGCTTGAGTCACTGAACTTTTATTTTCAAATGGATGGACGGTGTGTATTTTTTGAGTTTCAGTGTTGGTCAAATGTTTTAATGGCACTGGAGCCTCTAAGCGCTTAGTACAGTGCTTTGCACACAGTTAAGTGCTCAATAAATACGGCTGAATGAATTCTCTGAGTGCAACTTATTATGTGGTCACAAGTAGTTTATATTCCTCGACTGAAGTGCGAGACTGGCAAGAAGGGAGGGTTAGTTGACAGCGGGAGTCCAACCAAACACGGAAACCAAAGTAAATAATCCTCTGAACCTTTAGAGACGGTTCCGGCACATGCTAAATTCCATTCTGCCTCCCTTCTGCGGCTCCCCCGTCCGTTTGTATTTCTAATCGGGGAAAAGTGGTCTCCACCGTTTTCATTCGTGGGAACCCCCGGTGTGGGTGGCGGGGCTCTGAAAGCAGATCAGATCCCTCTCCGATCCTTCCCCTCCCTTCCACGGCTCTCTCCCGGCACCAAGCTGGCAGTCACTGGTTCCTGGGGCCGAGACCACTGGCGGCCTTGGGTTCAAGGAGCAGCGGGTTAAGGATCAAAGGCTGTTCCACTGACAGGATGTTCCTCTCTCGAAAATCCCCTTCTCAAGCTGGGAGCTGTGAAATGCCAGCTGGCTTGGGCCCGCTTGCCCCCCTGCCCTCTCCCTCCCCCGCCATCAGGCCTCGGCGGGGTGGGCTGGAGGAAGAACTCTCTTTTTAGAGCTGCCATCTGCCAACCGCGGCGAGGAGCGTGGCTCAGAAATGGCGGGCCCTTCCAATCGGTGGTCCCGGCAGCCTGTCTGCCCCCAAATAATAATAATGTATCTACTAAGCAAACGTATCTGCCAAGACTGCTGTACTGTACTCTCCCAAGCGCTTAGTACAGTGCTCTGCACATAGCATAGATTGATTAAGCCCATCTTACGTCCTTAAGCGAACAGTCTGCTAACTCTGTTGTACTGTATTCTCCGAAGTGCTTAGCAAAGTGCTCTGCACATAGTGCGTGCTTGACAAATACCACAGATTGACTGATTAAGCCCTTCTTATGTGCCAAGCACCTGCTAAGCACTGGGGTCGATAAAGTCAGATCTGATTCAGTCAGTCAACTGTACTTATTGAGCACTCACTGTGTGCAGAGCACTGTATTAAGCACTTGGGAGAGTACAATAAAACAGACAAATTCCCTGCCCACAATAAGTTCATAGCCTAGATTCAGTCCCCGTGCCATGTGGGGCTCAAAGTTTACGAGGTAAGGGGGACATGTATTTTATCCTAACCACTCTACAGATGAAAAGGAGCATGGCCTAGTGGATAGAGCATGGGCCTGGGAATCAGAAAGACCTGGGTCCTAATCCCAGATCCGCCACTTGTCAGTTGGGTGATCTTGAGCAAGTCACTTCACTTCTCTGGACCTCAGTTAACTCATTTGTAAAACTGGAAGCCCCATGTGGGACACAGACTGGGTCCAACCTCATTAGCTTATATCTACCCCAGAACTTAGTACAGACCCTCTCAGGGTGGCACCTGGAGAGTTTCCAGTCCTCTACCAGTCTCGGGTTCGAGAGGTGGAGTCAAGCAGAGGTCTACCCATTCCGTTCCTAGCTTGGCCAGTGGCTAGCGAGTGGAAGGCAAACTGGTACATGTCAAGACTCCCCCGTGCTGGGCAGCAGCGTCATGGGAGAGTCGAGTCAAGTTGACTGCGCGGAAGGAGGCAATAGTAAATGAATGAATAAACCACTTCTGGATTTTTACCAAGAAAACTCTATGGATCCACTGCCAGAACGATGGCAGATGGAGATGGGGCGCTCCGGGAGAGACGTGTCCATGGCGTCGCCACGGGTCGGAGACGACTCGACAGCATAAGACAAGACTTGGTGCAGAGCCTGGCACATAGTAAGCACTTCACAAATAACATTCCCCCCGCCTCCCAAAGAATGAGGAAACTGAGGTCCACAGTGGTGAAGCCACTTGCCCAAGGTCACAGAACATGGAGGATTAGAACCCGAGTCTCCTTAAAGCTAAATTATAGAATTTTAAGTCTACATACCTCATACTCCCCCTCCTCCCAGTCCCACTCTTTCCACTAGGCCAAACTGGCTTTGTTGGGCACATCAGTTATGATGGGGCCATCTCGAATTCCATGGTTTAGGCACGGATGCAAACCAGAGGGTGGAATCCTGCCCACCGAGACCTGGTGAAAGGAGACACGGCAAGACAGCAGATTTTTGAGGCACACCTCCAAGTCTCCCAAAGCGAAAAACTGCTCTAATGATGAGCAGTGTGGCCAGGTGGAACCAATCCAGGCCTGGGAGTCAGAGGACCTGGGTTCGAACCCTGGCTCTGCCACTTGTCTACTGGGAGAATTTGGGCAAGTCACATCACTTGTCTGTGCCTCTGTTACCGCATTTATAAAATGGGGATTGAGACTGGGAGTCCTATGTGGGACAGGGACTGTGTCCCACATGGTTACCTTGTAACTACCCCAGTGCTTAGTACAGTGCCTGGGACATAGTAAGCAGTTAACAAATACCACTACTATTACTGTTAATATTATTCACTGTGCCTCAGTTCCCTCATCTGTAAAATACAGATTCAATACCTATGCTCTTTCCTATTTATATTGCAAGCCCCACGTAGGACCTGATTATCTTATATCTACCCCAGAATTTAGTATGGTGCTTGAAATATAGTAAGTGCTTACCAAACACCTCAATTATTTAATACACACCCTTCTCCCTTCTTCGCTTGGAAGCTCTTAAAGTTTCCATTTTCATCTCATTTGCTCCTCCCTAGATGAAATGATGTAGGGTAAAGTTAGGAAACTACAAGTCTCTGGAGCCTGCATTCTAATTCTGCAGAATTATTTTATTTCTATTTTCTGGTCAGAATGCTGAGGAACAAAAACTAGCCAAACACAGAGGAGATGCTGGTGACAGCGTTAACAACATTTCCCAAGTTCTGGATTTTTCTTCGCTGAATCTGTCCACACCCCACTCCTAATTATAATTATAATAATAATAATAATTATGGCATCTGTTAAGTGCTTACTATTTGCCAGGCACTGTACAAAGCACTGGGGTGGAAGCAGTCGCATTGGACACCGTCCCTGGCTCATGTGGGGCTCACAGTCTCTATCCCCATTTTCCAGATGAGGTAACTGAGGCCCAGAGAAGTGAAGAGATATGCCCAAGGTCACCGGTAGACAAGTGGCAGAGCCAGGATTAGAACCCATGACCTCCTGATTCCCAAGCTCATGGTCTATCCACTAGACCACGCTGCTTTAATTACCCAAGGGAAAAATCGGGTAATGAGTCGACTCCGACCTGAAAGATTCTAGCATACAACTGGCTATTGTCGATGCTAAGCAGCACGTGTTTCATTCTGTCGTATTTAATTAACGCTTACTGTGTGCTAAGCACTGTACTAAGCGCTTAATTCTGGATCTAATTCCCCCATCTCAGCTGACTGCTTCTACAGCCCCTTCTCCTTCCACCCCAGCCCTGGCTCCCGCAGCCACCACGGCTCACGTTGCCATCACAGGCACTGCTCTCCCGTGAGAAAGGAATCAATGGTTTTCCCAGATGAGGGATTTTTGGGGTTTTATGACAATATTGTTTCCTCTAGGAAAGAAGGAGGCTGGAGAACCTGAAATCCTATTTCGCTATTAAATTTCATATTTTAGAACCGAAATTCCCCTTTCGGAG
This sequence comes from Ornithorhynchus anatinus, assembly GCF_004115215.2. Classification (NCBI taxonomy): domain Eukaryota; kingdom Metazoa; phylum Chordata; class Mammalia; order Monotremata; family Ornithorhynchidae; genus Ornithorhynchus; species Ornithorhynchus anatinus. The sequence goes on along the minus strand of NC_041733.1, from coordinate 16,881,008 downwards.
GGGCATGCGGTCCCGTGGAGTGAAGACCGGACTGGGAATCTAGAGATCTGGGTTCAAGTTCCAACTCGAGATCTTGGTGACTTTGGGAAAGTTACCTATCAATCAGTCATATTTATTGAGTGCTTACTGTGTGCAGAGCACTGTACTAAGCACTTGGGAGAGTGCAACAGAACAGGATGATTCCCAAATCTACATCTCCAGCGCTGATCCCTCTCCTGCTCTGCAGTCTCACATTTCCTCCTGTCTTCAAGACATCTCTACTTGGATGTCCTCCCGTTGTCACCTCCAACTAAACATGTCTAAAACGGAGCTCCTTATCTTCCCACCCAAATCCTGTCCTCCCCATGACTTTCCCATCACTGTAGACTACACCACCATCCTTCCTGTCTCACAAGCCCGTATCGTTGGTGTTATCCTTGACTCCTCTCTCTCATTCAGCCCACATATTCATCACTAAATACTGAGAGTTCAACCTTCACAGCATCGCTAAAAATTGCCTTTTCCTCTCCATCCAAAGTGGTACATTAATCCAATCGCTTATCCTATCCCGCCTCGCTATCAGCCTCCTTGCTGACCTCCCTGCCTCTTGACTCTCCCCACTCCAGTTCACACTTCATTTTTGGATCATTTTTCTACAAAAATATTCAGGCCACGTTTCCCCACTCCTCAAGAAGGTCCAGTGGTCGCCCATCCACCTCCGCAAACAGAAACTCCTCACCGTCGGCTTTAAAGCCGTCCATCACCTTGCCCTCTCCTACTTCACCTCGCTACTCTCCTCTACAACCCAGCCCGCACACTTTGCTCCTCTAATGCCAACCTTCTCACATATCTTGATTTCATCTAACTCACCGCCTTCTCACCCACATCCTGCCTCTGATCTGGAAAGCCCTCCCTCCTCACATCCGACAGACGATTACGCTCCCCGCCGCTTCAAAGCTTTATTGAAGGCCCATTTCCTCCCATCTCCCACTCCCTTCTGACTTGCCCTGACTTGCTTCTCTTGTTCTTCCCCCCACCCCCAAACCCCACAACACTTACGGACCTGTCATTATATTTATTTATATTAACGTCTGTCTCTCCCTCTAGACTGTAAGCTCACTGTTGGCAGGGAATGTGTCTGTTATACTGTCCCCAGAACTTAGTACAGTGCTCTGCACACAGTAAGCACTCAATAAACATGATTGACTGACTAAATATAATTGGTTAAGACCTGTGGACCAAATTTTCCCTTAAACCTTACCGTACTTTCGTGTAGTCGACTTTTGAGAGCAAGTAAAATAATAATAATGATAATTATGGTATTCGTTAAGCACTTACTAGGTGCCAAACACTGTTCTAAATGCTGGGGTAGATACAAGGTAATCAGGTTGTCCCACGTGGGGCTCACAGTCTTAATCCCCATTTTACAGATGAGGTACCTGAGGCACCTACAGTACTCCCCAGCCTCAGGCATACTCTCTAAGAAACCAGTTGTTCCCAACTTATTTTCATTCGTTCGTTCATTCAATCATTTTTATTGAGCGCTGCTTCTCTTGAGCTGTGCTTAGTCAATCGTATTTATCGAGCACTTACTGTGCGCAGAGCACTGTACTAGGGAGAGTACGGTAGATACTTTCCCTGCCCACGACAAACTTATATTCTAAAGGAGTAGCACTTAGGCTTCTGTATTATATCACAGAGTCTCCTGCTTAAGTGGAAAGTAATACTGAAAATCCTAAAAAGTAAAATGGAGGGTGCGGTGGCCACCATTCTGCAGTTCTGGGCACTACCTAAGAAGTCCCCAAAAGTACTTCATGTGCACCTTGGCACTCTGATTAGATGACAATTGGTTTGAAGCTCTGGGCTCACGCTGTGTTAATTTCACTAGAGAATAAAAAAAAATTCCCAAAACAAACCCTAGTTAGGTAATCATTTGATCTCAATGGTACTGTCCAAAATAGAAACTGCGATCAGATTCCATTTAAAAATACAAAGGAAGCAATTTTAATATAAAATAAAATCTATATGAGTTAAATTTGCTAACAGATATTCCAGTGGTCCAACTGCTCCTGTTTTCCCTCGATTGTGCGTAGTTTTAAGTGCTGGGAAAAAAAAAATTCCTTACAAAGACCAAATTTTCATTTTGGCATTATAACAGCCACGTTCAAGATAAGTCTGGGACAGAAAATTGGGGTGAAGGCAAGGGTTGTGGCAAACTGTCACTGTGTTCCTCGCTTCCCAACCTTCTCATCCATCCTGCAAGACCGCTGTTCCCATAACTATGAAAACACTCAAGTGTGAAAGCAAAAAGTCAAAATGTTGGCTCACACCTTAGCTCAAAAAATGGAAAATCTATCATGTAAAAGGCATAACACCCCTTCATCTTTCACCTTCAAATGCTTGCGTTTTTCAGGCTGAACTAGCCCCGCCCAAAAGACTTGACATCATAGGATCTGCCCTTCTCGAAAACCAAATGGGGAACAGCATAAATTTAACATGGTAGGGGCTTTCAGTTAAAACACATTTAGGCAAATTTTATACACCCAGAATTATGTTGTGGCCATATGTGAAACTGGCATTGTCTTAGAGAATGTGTAATAATGACCTTTTCTTTTTTTTTAAAAAAAGAAACAAATTCAATCACGTAACGTGCCATTAAAATTAGGGTTAATGTCGGGAGCTTTACAGTTAGTCTATATTAAAGCCCAGGGGAAAGATAGATTCAAGAGGGCAGAGGGAAGGCAGGATAATATGAACAATAATATCTGTCAAGTGCTTACTGTGCATCTGTTCTCCTTCCCACTTCGGACCGTGAGCCCCCTATGGGACAGGAGCTGGGTCCGAGCTGACTGACTTGTACCCACCCCAGTGCTTAGAACAGTGTTTGATGCATAGTAAGCGCCCAACAAATACCAGAAAACAAACAGATAATATATGCCAAGCCCCAGGGTACCAAAAATAATCAGGTCAAATAATCGATGATGATGATGGTGACTGTAGTTTTGGTAGGGCCTGCTCTGTGCCGAGCACTGTACTAAGCACTGGGGCAGATACAAGATCATCCGTTCCAACATTAGGCTCACAGCCTAAGGAGGAGGAAACACAGGTAATAATAATAATAATAATGTTGGCATTTAAGTGCTTACTATCTGCAAAGCACTGTTCTAAGCGTTGGGGGGATATAAGGTGATCAGGTTGTCCCACATGGGGCTCACAGTCTTAATCCCCATTTTACAGATGAGGTAACTGAGGCACAGAGAAGTTAAGTGACTTGCCCGAAGTCACACAGCTGACAAGTGGCGGAGCTGGGAATTAGAACCCACGACCTCTGGCTCCCAAGCCCGTGCTCTTTCCACTGAGTCACACGAGTACTTAATCCCCATTTTGTACATGAGGGAATCGAGGCAGGGAGAAATTAAATGGCTTGTCCAACCCAAGGTCACAGAGCAGGCAAATGGCCGGAGCCCAGGTGAAAACCCAGGTCCTCTGCTTCTCGGACCTGTACTCTTTCCACTGAGGCATGCTGATTCCCTTGTTAAAAATGCCTCTAGAGGCTGCTAATGACACCAAAAATAAGTTTTTAACCTGTGTGGTCATCCATCTGAGAAGCATCCATCTGTAACAAAGCAGCATGGCTTACTGGATAGAGCACAGCCCTGACAGTCAGTTCTAATCCCGGCTCCGCCACCTGTCTGCTCTGTCACTTTGGCCAAGCCACTTCACTTCCCTGGGCCTCGGTCACCTCATCTGCAAAATGGGGATTAAGAGCGTGAGCCCCATGTGAGACAAGGACTGTGTCCAACCTGATTAACTTGTATCCATCCCAGCACTTAGAACAGTGCTTGGCACATAGTAAGTGCTTACCACATACTATTACTATGATTATTATAATCTGCTACACCAGCATGCAAGCTAGGCCCCAAGACTCCTTTAACGGATTTCCAATGAGAACAACTGGATGTAGAGAGGCAAAAAGGAGTTTCTGGTCTCCGCCCTACCGTGCTGTAATAATAATAATAATATTGGCATTTGTTAAGCGCTTACTACGTGCAGAGCACTGTTCTAAGCGCTGGGGTAGACTCAGGGTAATCAGGTTGTCCCACGTGAGGCTCACGGTTAAACCCCATTTTACAGATGAGGTAACTGAGGCACAGAGAAGTTAAGTGACTTGCCCACAGTCACACAGCTGACAAGTGGCAGAGCTGTGGACCCACAGAACTTCAAAAAACCCCTTCATAAAATCCTACTGGACATTCTAACCAAGAAGCCAGATATTTCCTTCCTCCCTCTGCCCAACCTGGCTGATTTATTTCCTCGGCCGGCAACGACGCGCTTGCCGAACTATTAATCAGAGTAAAAACTCCTGACAACAAGCATATAAGTACACTCCTTGAGGGCAGGGATTCCGTCTACCAACTGTTCTGTATTTTCCCAAGCACTTAATTCAGTGCTCTGGAGGAGGTAAACGCTCAGTAAATCCACCAACTGTACTGTACTCTCCCAAGTGCTCAGTACAGTGCTAGGGATGAAGTAAGCACTCAACAAATCTACCAACAGTACTGCACTCCTAGGCACTTAGCACCCAGCTCTTGAGGAAGTCAGTGCTCAGTACATACCAGCGCTTAGAACAGTGCTTGGCACACAGTAAGCGCTTAAATGCCACCATCACTGACCAACTGCATACAGTTAATTAGAAGAAGCAGTGTGGCTCAGTGGCAAGAGCCCCAGCTTGGGAGACGGAGGTCGTGGGTTCTAATCCCGGCCCCGCCGCTTGTCAGCGGTGTGACTTTGGGCAAGTCACTTCCCTTCTCAGTGCCTCAGTTACCTCATCTGGAAAATGGGGATTAAGACTGTGAGCCTCACATGGGACGACTTGATGACCCTGTATCTACCCCAGCGCTTAGAACAGTGCTTGGCACATAGTAAGCACTTAACAAATACCAACATTATTATTATTTTTATTATTATTATTAGACTGCATATTTTCCCCAAACCAACCTACATGTGAGGGTTGTGGAAAGAAAGGGAAGCCCGGCTAAATACTCTAAAAGTGAACGCTGGGCAAGGATAGGCACCAGATGAACGGTCAAAACTGGGACCATGCTTAAAACAGTGTGTGGCAAATAGTAAGAGCTTAACAAATACCATGATAATAGTAATAATAATAATAAAAAAGGAAAAACCATCATTCAGCCAAAAAATTTTTAAATTAAACCATGACTACCCTCTAGTGGTGAATTAGGCAAAATGAAAAAAATCCAACTTTTCTAGACCAGCAAATTAATAAATTCCTTAAATACGCCATCTCTTGCACAAGTTTCAAGCCCAGCCCCCCCGTGGGGGGGGTCTTCTCGATCATTCATACATTCATTCATTCACTCAATCATATTAACTGAGCGCTTACTGGATGCAGAGCACTGTACTGAGCACTCGGGAGAACAATAAACAGACATTCCCTGCCGGACCTCAATGCCTGTTAAAGGGACACTGAGGATGGGGAGACTGTGAGCCCCACTTGGGACGGGGCAGGTGTCCGAGCAGATTATCTCAGATCTACCCCAGCGCTTAGTACAGTGCCCGGCACATCGTAAGCACTTAAAAAATACCATTATTATTATTATTTAGAGAATTATAATAATATTATTTTTATTAGTGAAGCAGCGTGGTTCAGTGGAAAGAGCCCGGGCTTGGGAGTCAGAGGTCATGGGTTCTAATCCCAGGTCTGTCGCTTGTCAGCTATGTGACTGTAGGCAAGTCACTTAACTTCTCTGTGCCTCAGTTACCTCATTTGTAAAATGGGAATTAAGACCGGGAGCCTCTCGTGGGACAACCTGCTTACCCTGTATCTCCCCCAGCGCTTAGAACAGTGCTCTGCACAGAGTAAGCGCTTAAGAAATACCAACATTATTATCTTCTAGACTGTCCGCCCGTTGTTGGGTAGGGACTGTATCTGTTGCCGAACTGCACTTTCCAAGCACTTAGTACAGCGCTCTGCACACAGTAAGCGCTCAATAAATACGAACGAATGAATAATATTATTCTAGAGGGGGCAGCTAATGCTGAAATGGTTTTCTAATAGGAGGTTTATAAAGCACAGGGCCCTCTCCCGAGTCAGGAGCGATGTAATGCGTCAAGATCCCAGCTGGCAGTGTGGGCATCAACACTGGCGGCTCTCCGCCCATAAATTCATCTCTCCTTTGACTCTTCCCCTCTTTTACGAACGCCTCTAAGCCCCAGAATGCAAACGCTAAGCAGAATAATAATGATAATAACCATGGTGGTATTTGTTAAGCGCTTACTATGTGCCAAGCACTGTTCTAAGCGCTGGGTGGATACAAGGTGATCAGGTTGTCCCACGTGGGGCGCACCGTTTTAATCCCCATTTTACAGATGAGGGAACTGAGGCACAGAGAAGTTAAGTGGCTTGCCGGCTGGCGAGCGGCAGAGCCGGGATTCGAACCCATGACCCCTGACTCCCAAGCCCGGGCTCTTTCCACTGAGCCACGCTGCTTCTCAGAATACCGACTGCCACGTAGTCCCCGTCAGACGCCGGTAGACCTGGTTTCTGGACTATCATCGAGACTTTCCTAGGGTCCCAAAGGCAACCTTTTACATATTTCATCCAAATCTATCTGCCTCGAAAACCACACGAGCCTCCCCCTTACAAGCTCGTGTCGCACAGGGAACACGTCTAATTCTAATAACAACTGTCGTATTTGTTAAGCGCTTACTATGTGCCACGCACTTTACTAAGCACTAATTGGGCTGAACACAGTCGCTGTCCCACTTGGGCTCACGGTCTTAATCCCCATTTTACAGACGAGGAAACTATGAGATGAAGTGACTTACCCAAGGTCACACAACAGACAAGTGGCAGAGTTGGAATTAGAACTCTGGTCTTCTGACTCCCAAGCCCATGTTCTTTCCACTAGGCCCCGCTGGTGTTGTACTACACTCTCCCAAGCGCCTAGAACAGTGCTCTGCACATAGTAAGCGCTCAGTAAATACCACCAATTTGAATGACTGATTCGTTCATTCAGTAGTATTTACTGAGCGCTTACTATGTGCAGAGCACTGTACTAAGCGCTTGGAATGTACACATCGGTAACAGATACAGACAGAGACTGATTTTCCTCCCCAGCCCCATCTGATCTTGCCGATTCATTCTAACTCCTCAGGGTGTACTTAAAAGGTGACACCACGGAAGCCTTGGCCGAGGCGTGCAGTTAAAATAATGATAATAATAATTACAAAATTTATTAAGCGCTTCCCATGTGCCAGGAACCACACTAAGCGCTGGGGTGGATACAAGCGTATTGGGTTGGACCCAGTCCCCGTCCCACATGCGGGTCACAATCTCAACCACCATTTTACAGACGAGGTACAGAAAAACGAGGTGATTTGCCCAAGGTCACACAGCAGACAAGTGGCGGAGCCGGGATTAGAATCCGTGACCTTCTGACTCCCAGGCCCGGGCTCTATCCACTAGGTTACTCTGCTTCTCGAACCACAGAGCGCAGAGGCCGTCGACCTACTTTTTCGCGTGGTGCCAACCTCCGGCCCAGTTGATCGCGATTTTGCATTTTCCGTCATTCAGGCACTGGGCAGCTGTGATTGTAGCCCCGCCCACCGCGGCCGCGTAATCAAATATCCCTTCAGTGGCTGGACAGTCATAGCCTGAGGACAGAAACCAAAAGAGAGTTAGCTCAAGAGTTAATAATAATGGTGGTATTTAAGCGCTTACTATGTGCAGAGCACTGTTCTAAGCGTTGGGGTAGATACAGGGTCATCAGGTGGTCCCACGTGAGGCTCACAGTCTTAATCCCCACTTTACAGATGGGGGAACTGAGGCACAGAAGAGTTAAGTGACGTGCCCACAGTCACACAGCTGACAAATGGCAGAGCCGGGATTCGAACCCATGAACTCTGACTCCCAAGCCCGGGCTCTTTCCACTGAGCCACGCTGCTTCTCTAGATGCACTTCAGAGACAACGCAGAGAGGCTGGGAAAGATAGAGGCGATTAATGATAGCATTTACTGCTACTAATAATAATGATGGTAATGGTGCTTACTATGTGCCAGGCACTGTTCTAAACGCTGGGGTGGCTAAAAGCGAATTGGGTTTGGGCACAGGCCCTGCCCCATGTGGGGCTCACAGTCTCAATCATTCATTCATTCATTCAATAGTATTTATTGAGCGCTTACTATGTGCACAGCACTGGACTAAGCGCTTGGAATGGACAAATCGCTAACAGATAGAGACGGTCCCTGCCCTTTGACGGGTTTACGGCCTAATCCCCATTTTAGAGATGACCAGGGGCACAGAGAAGTGAAGTGACTTGCCCTAGGTCAGCCAGCAGACAAGTGGCGGATCCAGGATTAGAACCCATGACTTTCTGACTCCCAGGCCCCGGCTCTAGCCACTAGGCCATGCTGCTTCTCTAAGCGTGTGATAAGGGGTTGGACGAGCTACCAGATGATACGATCGGATGCAATCCAAAAATAGAGCAACAACCCGTTGATCAAAGTGAGGGTTGGGGGCGCTCCCCAAATGCAGCACGGCTTAGTGGCGGGCGCACGGGCCTGGGATTCACAAGGACCTGGGTTCTCAACCCGGCTCCACCACATTCATTCATTCCATAGTATTTCTTGAGTGCTTACTACGTGCAGAGCACTGGACTAAGCGCTTGGAATGGACAAATGGGCAACAGATACAGTCCCTGCCCTCTGACGGGCGCACAGTCTAATCGGGGGAGACAAAAACAATAGCGATCAATAGAAACGAGATACATGTCTGCTGTGTGACCATGGAGGGGTCACTTCACTTCTCCAGCCCTCAGGGACCTCATCCGTAAAAGGGGATTAAGAGTGTGAGTCCTGTGTGGGACAGGGACCTAACTTGAATCTACCTCAGTGCTTAGAACGGTGCGTTGCACATAGTAAGCACTCAGTAAGTACCGTAATTATTATTATTATTACCCTGTCTTCCCAACCTCAGCAGGGTTGAAGCAATTCATACTCAGAAAATATTGCCTGGAGCATTGAGGGGCTTGAGTACTGCCCCTCAAATTAATATCATGCTCAAGTTACGTCTAATCAAGTGCCTCATTTTAACGTGCATTTGACTGTTCGATTTTTAATTTGCTCCTATCGTTGCTCGCCCTTTACCCTCCCCCCCTGGAAGCCCGTGAGGTCCGGCGGCTGATCGGACTAGTTTGGATCGACCGCGGTGCTTAGCGTTGTAAGCACCGAATAAATTCCAAAATTCAAATGAATCATCGAGCTCTGTGTCCGTATCTCCACTCGCTCTGAGATCCTGAGGGGTTTATAGGACAGGGATGTGGGTTCATTATCTTTTATTTACCCCAATGCCTGCAACGTAATAAACACTTCATAAATATTACTGCCGCGGCTAATCAATCCACTGGGGGTCTTTTCACGCAAATATGCCAGTCGCTGCAGATTTTATGAAGCGAAAAATTCATTTATAGGATTAAATTGTGGGCAGGGAATGGGTCTGTTAATTCCGATGTACTGTCCTCTCCCACTGTTTAGTACAGTACTCTGCACAAAAATACCACTGAATGATTGATTAATACGTGAACTAATTTGAGTAAAACTCCATCCTGCTGTTGGTACGCTCCGCTCTATTCTTTGCTACTCTCCTTCCTGCTTCTCTTAGAATATTCCTCTTTTCAAACAACCCCCGTTCGTTCCAAAAGTGGGAAAATGATTTCATTCTGATGAGTCTGTCGTGTCGGGAGCAGAGAAGAGGTGGTGAGTAGGAGTACCAGTGGGAACTGAAAATGACATTTATGATAAGAGGTAAACTCAAATGATGATATGATATTATCAGTGGTATCTGTTAGGAGCTTATTAGGTGACAAGCACAGTTCTAAGCACTGGGGTAGACACCAGGTTATTAGATCAGGCGCAGTCTCTGTCGCATATGGGGCTCACAGGCTACGTAGACGGGAAAACAGGCTAATTAAATTCCCACTTTACACTTGAGGAAACTGAGGCCCAGAGAAGCAAAGTGACTTGCCCAGCGTCACCCAGCAAACAAGTGGCAGAGCCGGGATTAGAACCCAGGTCCTTCCGACTCCCAGCCTCAGACTCTTTCCATCAGGCCACTCTGCTTCTCAGAGCCTGGGCCTGGGAGTCATAACGTCACGATTCTCATCCCGGCCCCTGCCACTTGTCTTCTGTGTGACCTTGGGCAAGTCACTTCACTTCTCTGGGCCTCAGTTCCCTCATCTGTAAAATGGGGATTGAGACCGCGAGCCCCAGGTGGGATAGGGACTGTGTCCAAACCGATCTGCTTGTATCCACCCCGGCACTTAGCAGAGTGCCTGGCACCGAGTAAGCGGATAAAAAATACCACCACGTTCTTAAATCCTCGACGGAGCAGGGCCGCACCAGCTGGGATGGGAAGTCTGGGAAGAGCGGAGGACCATCGTCCTGGGTTGGCTTGCTTGAGTTTCCATGGGCCTTCCCACCGAGTGGAACGCAGCTGGCTCAAGGACTGGGGTTGGGGGGCAAAGACTTAGGTATATATGTGATTAGATCTCTAATTCTATTTATGTAATGATGATTATTATTATTTTACTTATATTTTATAATACATTTATATTATTATACTATTTTAATTATTTTATAATGATGTTACCGATGTCCTTTTCCTTATTTTGATGTCCGTCTCCCCCCTTCTACACCGTGAGCCCATTGTGCGCGGGGATCGTCCCTATTTGCTGCTGAACTGTACCTCCCACGCGCTTAGGACAGTGCTCTGCACCAAGTACGATTGAACGAATGAAAGGGCTCTCGTACCATCTACCCCCTAACCCGCTGCCCGGTGAAGTCGCTTTACCTAGACCGTATTCCACCGATTCTGGGTGATCGTCGTCCCCTTCCTCGCTGACTTTCTGGAGGTGCTGCAGATAAGCATCGGTGTGAAAGGTTGCCATCTCCTCCATGGAGGCCACTTTGGGTTTGACCACCCTAAAGATAAGGGAAGGAAGAGAGAGACGCGAGGGAGTCAGTCGGGGGGGTGACTGCAGCTGCCGGGGTGGGGAGGAGACAGCAGTCGGAGCGGGATATGAACCTCCCGGCTCTAATTTTCCATCTGTCACGCGAAAGAATACACTCTGCTCCCTCTTCCCCTGCGTTATTCTTCACTTCCTCCTGGCCGCAGTGACGTCTCTACTACGGGACGACGGCGGGATAGATGTGTGAATCTCCATTCTCTCCCTGGTTTTCGTTCATTCAATAGTATTTATTAATAACGTTGGTATCTGTTAAGCGCTTACTATGTGCAGAGCACTGTTCTAAGCACTGGGGTAGATATAGGGTCATCAGGTTGTCCCTCGTGAGGCTCACAGTCTTGATCCCCATTTTACAGATGAGGTAACACGCACAGAGAAGTGACTCGCCCACAGTCACACGGCTGACAAGTGGCAGAGCCGGGATTCGAACCCATGATCGCTGACTCCCAAGCCCGTGCTCTTTCCACTGAGCCACGCTGCTTCCCTATTTATTGAGCGCCTACTGTGTGCACAGCACTGTACTAAGCGCTTGGAATGTACAACTCGGCAACAGACAGAGACAATCCCTGCCCAATGACGGGCTCACGGTCTCAACGGGGGCTTTTCCTAACTCAAGTGTTCTGGGTCAGTAGGGGTGAAGGAAGAAGAAAACGTCAGAAAAACCAAATGATCCCCTATTGGGAAATTTCACTCGGTCAACTGAGGTAGACCGGCAGCCTGGTTCTTAATTAACTGGATTAATAACCAGATTGAGGTCAGGGTGAATAACCAGTTCAATGTCTGGAAACACCTACATTACAAATCATTCTTCCGCGATTCAATGATTAGCCCTTTGCCAATAATAATGTTGGTATTTGTTAAGCGCTTACTACGTGCAGAGCACTGTTCTAAGCGCTGGGGGAGACACAGGGTCATCAGGTTGTCCCACGTGAGGCTCACAATTAATCCCCATTTTACAGATGAGGTAACTGAGGCCCAGAGAAGTGAAGTGACTTGTCCACGGTCACACAGCTGACAAGTGGCAGAGCCGGGAGTGGAACCCATGACCTCTGACTCCCAAGCCCGGGCTCTTTCCACTGAGCCACACTGCTTCCCCATTCCCGGATATCTCTGAACCCCCAAGACCACTGCCTCCCATCGGGAACCATATTTTATTTCAGAGGACTTAACTCATAAAACACCGAAAGAAACTCACTGTAGATATACTGAAACCCATACTCCTTTAGTTTCAGGAACTAGGTTAGAGCGTCGCATATTTACCGTACTGGAAATGGACATTTGGGACTTGGAAGCCTCGGACGTGAGAAGCAGCGTGGCTTAGTGGCTAGAGCACGGACCGGGGAATCAGAAGGTCACTGGTTCTAATCCCGGCTCTGCCACGGGTCCGCTGTGCGACCTCGGGCAAGCCACTTAACTTCTCTGGGCCTCGTCCCTCCTCTGTAAAAAATGGGGATGAAGACTGAGAGCCCCATGTGGGTCAGGGACTGCATCCAAGCTGATTCATCTGCATCTACCCCAGCGCTTAGAACAGTGCTAGGCATATAATAAGCACCTAACAAGTACCATCACTATTATTATGTGGAAAACGAATCCTGGGGGGAAAAAAAATAAACTTACCTCATTAACTTGAGCAATGCATAGGCTTCAATCAACGAATGCACCATGCTGGCCTAATAAGGGGAGAGGAAAAAGAAGGGGCTTAATTTTTTTTTTCTTTACGGCTTTTCTACTTTTCCATAAATCTCAAAATTGCATCAGATTTGTTCTAGCTCCCCCCGACCCCCTCCTATTGTGTGTTTGAACTGTAAACTCACTGAGGGTGGGGAACGTATCCACCAACTCTGTTATAGCGTATAGTGTATTTGCTGCTGAATCGTACTTCCCAAGCGCTTAGTAGAGTGCTCTGCACACAGTAAGCGCTCAATAAATACGACTGAATTAGTACAGTGCTCTCCACGCAGTAAGTGCTCAATCAGTACCACTGACTCACTGATTTAAAGTCCAGTGGAGTCAGTGGGGTCAAGTCCCAGGGTCACCTTAAGGTTTACTTTCCAGCAGGGTTTCTGGACCCTATTCCTAAAGTCCCCAACTAGCCCTTTAATAATGACGGCATCTGTTAAGCACTTACTATGTGCCAAGCACTGTTCTAAGCGCTGGGGTAGATACAAGGTAATCAGGTGGACGCACATGGGGCTCCCGGTTTTAATCCCCGTTTTACAGATGAGGTAACTGAGGCCCAGAGTCACCCAGCTGATAAGTGGCGGGACAGAAATTAGAACCCACGACCTCTGACTCTCAAGCCCGTGCTCTTTCCACTAAGCCACGCTGCTTTTCTGTACTGTCCAGGATGTCACACCTCCCCTTAGCACCCCAAATCTGCCCTTCCAACGCCAAATCCTCCCTCTAAATCATCTCACACACACTCCTGCTCACACTCCCGGGTCCCCTGGGATCCCCTTCCTTCCGTCGCCCAGCAGCAGTCGGGTCCTTCTGGGTCACTTCTCTGGGCCTCAGTTCCCTCATCTGTAAAATGGGGATTGAGACCGTGAGCCCCACGTGGGACAGGGACCGCGTCCGACCCGATCTGCTGGTATCCATCCCAGGGCGTGTGGGTCAGTGGCAAGAGCCCGGGCTTGGGAGTCAGAGGTCACGGGTTCTAATCCCTGCTCCGCCACCTGTCAGCTGTGGGACTTGGGGCAAGTCATTTCACTTCTCTGTGCCTCAGGTACCTCATCTGTAAAATGGGGATGAAGACTGGGAGCTCCACATGGGACAACCTGATTACCTTGTATCTACCCCAGTGCTTAGAACAGTGCTTGGCACACGGCAAGCATTTAAAAAAAACCACCATTATTATTAGCAGCGGTAGTACAGTGCCTCGCACATAGCAAGGGCTTAATAATAATAATACCATTATTATTAATGCAATGCCTCAAACAGAGTAAGCGCTGAACAAATACCATCATTATTGTAATTAGCAGTAGCAGTATAGTGCCTCGCACATAGTAAGCGCTTAACAAATGCCATCATTATTATTATTATTAGTGCACTGCCTCGCATATAGTAAGGACCTAACAAATACCATCATCATTATTAGCAGTAGAACAGTGCTTCGCACATAATGGAAGCAGCGTGGCTCTGTGGAAAGAGCCCGGGTTTGGGAGTCACAGGTCATGGGTTCGAATCCCGGCTCTGTCCCTTGTCAGCTGTGTGACTGTGGGCGAGTCACTTCACTTCTCTGGGCCTCAGTGACCTCATCTGTAAAATGGGGAGTAACTGTGAGCCTCACGTGGGACAACCTGATGACCCTGTATCTCCCCCAGCGCTCAGAACAGTGCTCTGCACATTGTAAGCGCTTAACAAATACCAACATTATTATAACAGGCGCTTAACAAATACCATCAGAATTATGATTATGACGATGATTACCCTTTTGGGGACCTTGGACAAGGAGTCGCAGGCAGTGACATACTCAGGGCTGTAGATATACACCGGGGGCAGCCGCGGCGTCTTCACCCCATGCGGGTGATGCCGCTGCAATTGCTGCAGCGGCTGCTCCTGCTGCAGCGGCTGCTCCTGCTGCAGTTCCTGCTCTAGCTCCTGCTGCAGCGGCTGCTCCTGCTGCAGCTCCTGCTCTAGCTCCTGCTGCAGCTCCTGCTGCAGCTCCTGCTCTAGCTCCTGTTGCTGCTCCTGCTCCAGCTCCTGCTCCAGCTGCAGTCGCTGCTTCTGTTGCAGCTCCTGCTGCCGCTCCTGCTCTAGCTCCCGCTGCAGTTGCTGCTCCTGCTGCTGCTCCTGTTGCAGCTCCTTCTGCTGCTGCAGCTCCCGTTGCAGTTGCTGCTCCCGCTGCAGTTGCTGCTCCCGGTGCAGCTCGTGCAGCCGTTCCTGCTGCAGCTGCTGCGCTTCCCGCTCCTGCTGCATCTTCCGCCGGTCTCCGCCGGCTCCGGCCGCGGCGGTGCCCCTGCAACACCCGCCCGCCCCGCCCCGCAGCCCGCGGCACGTACGTTCCGCGCTCCCCTCGCCGAGCCTCCTCCTCCGCGCCGGCGACGGGAACCCCCTGGAGCGGGAATCCCAGGAGCTTGCAGACGGAGCCGAGGTTTCCGTATTTGATTTCTTCGTCCGGGGGCCTTTTGTGCCATCGACGGCGGGCGGGGCGGGGCGGGGAGCGCTCGTTTCCCTCCGGACGCATTTGAGGTGAGCACCGGCGGGGCGCGGTGCATGCCGGAAGTTGTAGTTTTCAGGCAGCTCGCCAGGCCTCCCCCCCCCCCACCCTCAGGCCCAGCCCTGGTGCATCCAGCATTCACTCAGGCCTATTTATTGAGCGCTTACCCTGTGCCCAGCCCTGCACTAAGCGCTTGGGCGGGCACAATGCAATAATAGACACATTCCCTGCCCACGAGTCAGTCGTATTTATTGACCGTTTACTGTGTGCACAGCACTGTACTAAGCGCCTGGGAGAGCACACGATGCAATAATAAGACACATTCCCTGCCCACGAGTCAGTTGTATTTGTTGACCCTTTACTGTGTGCACAACACTGTACTAAGCGCTTGGGAGGGTGCACTGCAATGATAGACACATTCCCTGCCCATGATGAGTCAATAGTATTTACTAATAATGTGGGTATTTGTTAAGCGCCTGCTATGTGCCGAGCACTGTTCTAAGCGCTGGGGTAGACATAGGGGAATCAGGTTGTCCCACGTGGGGCTCACAGTCTTCATCCCCATTTTACAGATGAGGGAACTGAGGCACAGAGAAGTTAAGTGACTTGCCCACAGTCACACAGCCGAGACCGTTTACTGGGTGCACAGCACTGTACTAAGCGCTTGGGAGGGCACACAATGCAGTAATAGACACATTCCCTGCCCACGAGTCAGTTGTATTTATTGACCGTTTACTGTGTGCACAGCACTGTACTAAGCGCTTGGGAGGGCACACAATTCAATAATAAACAGAGGCATTCCCTGCGCACGACAAGTCAATCATATTTATTGAGGGATTACTGTGTGCAGAGCACTATACTAAGCGCTTGGGAGGGTTTTTTTGTTCTGTTTTGCTTTGCTGTCTCCCCCGTTTAATAATAATAATGTTGGTATTTGTTAAGCGCTTACTATGTGCAAAGCACTATTGTAAGCACTGGGGTAGATACAGGGGAATCAGGTTGTCCCACATGAAGCTCACAGTCTTAATCCCCATGTTACAGATGAGGAAACTGAGGCACAGGGAAGTGAAGTGACTTGCCCAGTCACACAGCTGACAAGTGGCAGAGCTGGGATTCGAACCCATGACCACTGACTCCCAAGCCCGGGATCTTTCCACTGAGCCACGCTGCTTCTCTAGACTGTTTAGACTGTGTGCCCATCACTGAACAGGGATTGTCTCTGTTGCCGAATTGTACATTCCAAGCGCTCAGTACAGTGCTCTGCACATAGTCAGCACTCAATAAATACTATTGAATTAGCAGGCACCTTTGGGCAGGGAATGTCACTGTATTTTGTTGTGATGTACTTCCTCATGTGCTTGTTTTGTTGTCTTGTCTGCCCCTTTTAGACCGCGAGCCCGTCGTTGGGCAGGGATCGTCTCTGTGTGTTGCCGCATTGTACTTTCCAAACGCTTAGTACGGTGCTCTGCACCCAGTAAGCGCTCAATAAATACAATAGATTGAATAAATGAATTCCCTGCCCGTAATGAGCTTACATATAACAGAGAAGCGGCAGAGCTGGGATTAGGAGCCAGATTCTCCTGACTCCCAGGCCGGTGACCTATCCCTTGGATCAGCCCCTACGTGTAAGATCGCTGAGACCTGGTAAGCTTATCATTCATTCATTCATTCAATAGTATTTATTGAGCGCTTACTATTAATGTTGGTATTTGTTAAGAGCTTACTATGTGCCGAGCACTGTTCTAAGCGCTGGGGTAGACACAGGGGAATCAGGTTGTCCCACGTGGGGCTCAGTCTTAATCCCCATTTTACAGACGAGGGAACTGAGGCACCGAGAAGTTAAGTGACTTGCTGTGTGCAGAGCATTGTACTAAGCGCTTGGAGTGGACAAATCGGCAACAGATAGAGACGGTCCCTGCCCTTTGACGGGCTCACGGTCTAATCGGGGGAGACGGACAGACAAGAACGATGGCCATAAATAGAATCGAGGGGATGAACATCTCATTAAAACAACAACAAATAAATAGCAATAGCAAATAAATAGAATCGGGGAAGCAGCGTGGCTCAGTGGAAAAGAGCCTGGGCTTCGGAGTCAGAGGTCATGAGTTCGACTCCCGGCTCGGCCACTTGTCAGCCGTGTGACTGTGGGCGAGTCACTTCACTTCTCTGGGCCTCAGTTCCCTCATCTGGAAAATGGGGATTAACTGTGAGCCGCACGTGGGACGACCCGATGACCCTGTATCTCCCCCAGCGCTTAGAACGGTGCTCGGCCCATAGTAAGCGCTTAACAAATACCAACATTATTATTATTAGAATCAGGGTGACGTACATCTCATTAACCAAATAGGGTGCTGAAGATTTATGCAGTTGAGCGGACGAGTACGGTGCCGAGGGGATGGGACGGGAGAGGGGGAGGAGCGGAGGGAAAGGTCATCTATTGTGACCTTAAAATCTTTAAGATTTTCCCCCTCACCAGCCGGAAGACCGTTCCCACAGTGGTAGTGGGGTGGAGGGGTGTGTGTCTGTGTTAGACAGAAGGGGGTGGCCTGTAGGGAGCTCATTGCGTGTCCGTTTCTTGTTGCGCTATACTCTCCCAAGCACTTAGTACAGTGCTCTGCACACAGTAAGTGCTCAATAAAAACAACTGAATGAATGATGATGGTATTTGTTCAGCGCTTACTACGTGCCAAGCACTTACTCCGTGCCAAGCACCGTCCTAAGCACTGGGGGAGATACAGATTCATCAGGTTGGCCCATGGGGGGGCTCCCAGTCTTCATCCCCATTTTCCAGATGAGGTATCGGAGGCACAGAGAAGTGAAGTGACTTACCCAAAGTCACCCAGCTGCCGAGCGGTGGAGTCAGGATGAGAACCCACGACCTCTGGCTCCCAAGCCCTTGCTCTTTCCACTAAGCCACGAATGAATGATGTGACCACTGAAGGTTTTCGATTGGAGAATTATAGTAATAATAATAATTCTGGTAGTAAGTGCTTACTATTGTACCGTATTGCTTTATGATGCTTTCCCAAGACTTAGGACAGTGCTCTGCACACAGTAAGTGCTCAATAAATACGATCGAATGAATGAATGGGTGCCAAGTACCATTCTAAGCGCTGGGTTAGATACAGCGTGGCTCAGCGGAAAGAACCTGGGTTTGGGAGTCAGAGGTCATGGGTTCTAATCCCCGCCCCGCCGCTCGCCAGCTGTGTGACTTGGGACAAGTCACTTCCCTTCTCTTTGCCTCAGTTCCCTCATCTGTAAAATGGGGATTAAAACTGTGAGCCCCACGCGGGACAACCTGATCACCTTGTATCACCCCCCGTCCCAGCGCTTGGAACGGTGCTTTGCACATAAATGTTAGTATTTGTTAAGCGCTTACTCTGTGCAGAGCACTGTTCTAAGCGCTGGGGGAGATACAGGGTCATCGGGTCGTCCCAGGTGAGGCTCGCAGTTAATCCCCATTTGACGGATGGGGTAACTGAGGCACAGAGAAGTGAAGCGACTTGCCCAGAGTCACACAGCTGACGAGCGGCGGAGCCGGGATTCAAACCCATGACCTCTGACTCCCAGGCCTGGGCTCTTTCCACTGAGCCACGCTGCTTCTATGGTATTTAAGAATTTCATTAATTTTATTAATTTTATAATAGCTGTGCGACTTTGGGCAAGTCACTTCACTTCTCTGTGCCTGTTACCCCATCTGTAAAATGGGGATTAACTGTGAGCCTCACGTGGGACAACCTGATGACCCTGTATCTACCCCAGCGCTTAGAACAGTGCTCGGCACATAGTAAGCACTTAACAAATACCAACATTATTATCTGTTGCCGAATTGCACTTTCCAAGTGCTTAGTACAGTGCTCTGCGCACAGTAAGCACTCAATAGATATGATCAAATGAACGAGTTAAGCACCGCAAGCTCGTTGTGGGCAGGGACCGGCACTGTTTACTGCTGTATTGTACTTCCCCAAGCGCTTCACACCGCACTCTGCACGCAGTAAGCTCTCAATAAATCCAACTGAATGAACGAACTCGGACAGCCAAGAGCTAGACACCCCCAACAATAAAAACCAATCGACCCATTAACAAGACAGACATAAGGCAACCGTTTTATTTTGTTTCCATCCTTGAAAATGTATTCAACTTTTTAAAAGAGCAACAAAATCTACATGCGCTTTCAGCACCACACGCTTAAAACTATACACACACCGGATTTTAGGAAGTGACGTTAGAAGACGGATGGATAAATAGTGCTTCGTCGAGGCCTCGCGGTCATAGTGCAAATCGGGAAGCTCAAGAGCGACGCAGAGACCGGTGTCAGTACAATGACGGGTTAGTGGCTTTTTCCACTTGCTGACTACATCAGAAACGCCCACCTTTGTTCAAGCTACAGTACTGCCTAACCGACCCCGGGACGAAGGAAAAAAAAAAAAAGGGAATTTTCACTCCATTCAGCGGGTCAGCAGAACTACCAACTAGCCCAGGGAAGTTGCGAGCTCAGCTACTTGTCCAGGGGCAAGCCTCGTGTCGGTCTGAAAACCATCTAGCCGTGTCCACGTGGTCTTCCCGTCCTGCAAGTCGGTTAATGATGGTTAATGAAAGCAGTGGTAGGTTGAGGCAGGGCAGACTAGAAAAAGCCACCCGAGGTTGGGCCGTACATCCAGTCGAACCCACTGGGGTTGGGGCGGGTGGGTTCAGTCCACCTCCCCTCTTCTCCATCCCTGCTTTAGGAATTTTGGCCCAGAGGGCTGTGCAACTGGGGTGATTAGATCGAATCGATCAACTGAGGTAAATGCCCCCATGAACCCCCCCTCCTCCCTCCACCCCGGTCTACTGGCTTTACAACCACCAGCGGGCCCCATGGGCAACTGTAAGATGGTAGTTTCCCCCAGCAGCCATTCCAAGGGTGTAGACTGTAAGTTCTTCCAGGGCAGCGACCATGTCTTAAAGGCTTATTGTATGTTTAAGCGCCTAGTCAAGTCACTTCACTTCTCTGTGCCTCAGTTACCTCATCTGTAAAATGGGGATTAACTGTAAGCCTCACGTGGGACAACCCGATGACCCTGAATCTGCCCCGGCGCTTAGAACAGTGCTCTGCACATAGTAAGTGCCTAACAACTACCAACATTATTATTATTAGTAGTACAATGAATGAATGGTACAGTGTTCTGCATACAGCAGGTGTTCAATAAATACTAATGAATGAATGGGCACTGGAAGGTTTGGAGCAATGACAGGGCTTGAGGGAGGAATCTCAGAAAATCTGACTCACTCCACACCCCAGAAAAAATACCCCACAACCACTCAGAATCCTGTTCTCATCCCCCTACAAGCAGAGATTCACCAGGATCTTTCTACAGGGGGCCTCATCATTCTGGAAAAAAGGCAAAAAACAAAAAAACCCACATTTCTTATCATGTAGGGGAAAGCACTTGTATTTTTTTTGTTCTTAAAAAAAGGACCGTAGGCTTCAAGGTAAGGCACAGGTGCCTTCAAAAAAAAAAAAAACCGTACTGGCCATAGTTTAATATTTTCCTGAAAAGAGAGATGGGGAAGTATGCGCGCGCTGGGGCGGGGGTTGAGGAGAGTGGAGGAGAGGCGGTGCGTGTCACACAAAACCCAAAGGATTGAGGGAATGAATCCAAAATGGGCAGGTCACAGTCTCAGCCCTCAGGATGGTTTAAGGCCGCAGGGAAGCAAAGAAGGAAGCTGCAAGGTCAGGCTGTTTCCACTCTTCCTCCGATAAGGGGCACTTGGAGCTGATATCAGTTTTCAAAACCTCATCCCCAAAACCAACGAATCGGAGACTCGACACTTTAGGGATGCCCCCCTCACTCACTCACACACAAACACAAGCTCACAGACCTCTAAATCACACTCAAGGCGGGGGGAAAAAAGTTAAGAATAAGTTAATATTAAAACCCGCTCCTGCTTCAGAACAGGAGCTCTGATGCTGGGAAAAGTGAGCTGGCAATAGATTTTTTTTTTAAAAAAAAAATCAAGCAAAAACACACCCACTTCCAAGCAAACCTGAAGAAATAAGGCCAACAACGAATCGCTTAGCTTCACTGTCCATTTCTGGGCACCCGAAGAACCTTTCTCCAAAGAACCGTGTTCACGAGCAGCTATTCGAGAAGAAGGGTTCTCTCTTTTGGTGGAGGAGGTGGTCGGCGGTCGGGGGGAGTGTTCAGGCCATAAAACTTCTGTTCCGAGAAAGGAATGTGCAGTCCGGGCGAGACCGTCCGATCGGAGGCCCGTCCGACGAGCGACCCGGGTCGACGGGAAGAAGGGCACTTGGGAAGTCCTACTAGAAAGCGTCCAAGCCTGGGAAGGCAGCCCTCACTGCATGCTACATATGCTGTTGGGCAGGAACTCCTGAATGTAGGTGGCCGCGGCTTTGGAGAGGTAGGTCATGGTGCCGAACCGGCCGCTGGGCGCACTGTCGTACAGCAGAACGCAGATGCCCGAGGCGGGATCCTTCGCCAACATGTCGTCGTCGGCCCCGAGGGTTTTCTGTTGGGTTTCCGCCGGGGGAGGAAGGAAGAGACGGGACAGAGCGGTGAAAATTTACAAGACCGAATGAATAAGGGCATCTCTCGTACGGGGGCCGAGGGTTAGCGCCGACAAAACATCGCTCTGGGCAGTGGCCGAGGGCAGCGTGCCCATTTTGAGTTTCTTGGACTTGAGCACTCCTACGCTTTATTTTCCGCTGTTCGGTCTCCATCTCTTCCCGCCCTCCACACCACAAGGCTGAAGGCAAATCTCTTCCCTTACCTCATCCTCGGATTCCTCCAGACTCAGAATCTGCAAGAAGGGCTAGTGATTTTTGCCCGGCATTTTGAAAGCCTCGGGCAATCACTGGGGAGTGACTGCGTGTGAATTTTTGTGTGTGTGTGTGTGTGTATGTGTTTGGTGCGGGGGGAGGGTGCTACTCTCTGAATGAGGATTTTTCCTAGGCAAAAGAGGTATTACGTTTCACCAGATTATAGGCGGATACTCTCCCATAAATGCCTAAGGAGAACAAAAGACCTCTTTGAGCCCGAGTTTGACAGAGAGGTTATGATCCCCATTAGGGTCTTAATAAGGCAGTGTAGCTGCAAATAACTAAGTGTGACAAGGGGCTTGAATTAGGACCAAAAGGACTTTAAAAAGCTATCAAATGACGGCTCCCGCACCCCGCCAGGGAAACACGTATGTGAAAAGACGCAGGGCAGAACAGAACTGCACAAAAGGCCGGATTTTCTTTCCCCTCTGCAATCAGAGCTCCTATAGCCGGACACAGCACCGCGGACCCTCTGGGTTTCCCAATAAATCCTCGTGGCTGGTGATAATCTACTTCAAAGAGTACTCGGCCAAGGGAAGAGATGCACCAGATTAGAAAAGCAGCGTGGCCTGGTGGATAGAGCAGTCAGAAGGACCTGGGTTCTAATTCTCACTTCTCTGCCGCGTGGCCTTGGGCAAGTCGC
Organism: Ornithorhynchus anatinus; assembly: GCF_004115215.2. NCBI lineage: Eukaryota > Metazoa > Chordata > Mammalia > Monotremata > Ornithorhynchidae > Ornithorhynchus > Ornithorhynchus anatinus. Next base: position 16,858,362 of record NC_041733.1, on the reverse strand, counting down.
TTAACTTCTTTATACTTCAGTTTCCTCATCTGTAAAATGGGGATTAAGACTGTGAGCCCCAGGTGGGACGTGGACTGGGTCCAACCTGATTACTCTGCATCTATCCCAGCGCTTAGAACAGTGCCTGGCACGTAGTAAGCGCATGAGAAATGTCATTTTTTAAAAAAAATTATCTGGACAACCTCTTTCTAAAGGTCTCTGAGAAGTGGGGTGGAGAAAATCGAGAAACTGGCCACAGCTTCTCTGCTAAATCACTCAGAACTCCTTCAGACACTCGATCGAGAAGAGGGCTACCGACCTGTTCTTGCAGAAACAAGTCATTGGCTATATGCACGATCTTTTCCACGGCAATGATACTCCCGATGCTGTGGATTTCAATGTCTGCCAGCATGGTGATGACGAGGATGGCTTCCACCAGAAGTTGCCGGTATTCGGGCTGAGGCACCCGGTTGAGAACCGACTCGACGTGAACGGAGAACTTGATCTCCCCCGGGGTCATCTGTGACGTAGAAGAAGGCAAAAATTCACCCCGAGCCCCTGTGTCCCGAAGGAACTGAGAGGACATTTGAACAGGCCACCCTCTGGTGATGGGGAAAGGGGTTCTGGGAGCAGGAGTGAAGCTCCGAGATATTACCTCTGTTCATCCCCACCGCCTCTACATTTCTCAGAATCCTCCATAATCTGCTCCTACCCCTCCTCTGTTGGGCCGCTGCTGCAGTAACATCACTGTTCTCACACCTCCCGAGGCTTTGATAAAACCGTGCGGGCGGCTCTTGGGTAATTAATAAAATGAACCCCACCACCCGTTTTGGTCCCCAGCCACCCAGATTTCAACCAAATCAATCAACTGTATTTACGGAGCATTTACAGGGTGCGGAGCACCGTACTAAGCATTTGGGAGAGTACAACGTAACAAGGTTGGTAGACATGTCCCCTGCCCACAATAAGCTTACAGTCTACAGGGAGGAAATAGACATTAATATCAATAAATTACGGACATTAATATCAATAAATTACGGACACGTACATAAGTGCCGCTGATTGGCATTTATTGAGCACTTACTGTGTGCACAGCACTGTACTAAGCGCTCGGGAAATCAATCATTGAATCAATGACATTTATTGAGCACTTGCTGTGGGCAGAGCACTGAGCTACACAGTTGGGAAAGTACAATACCACAGAGCTGGCAAGCATGATCCCTGTCTACAAGAAGCTTACAGTCTACAGGGGATATAGATTGTCTGTGTCTATTTATTGTTCAACTGCACTCACCCAAGTGCTTAGTACAGTGCTCTTCACCCAGTAAGTGCTCAATACATAAGACTGAATGAATGAAAGTGAAGCAGTCCCTAGCTTCTCTTCCATCCCCTCTACGTCAGAAAGCTCTCCGTCCTGCCTTACCCCGCCAAACACAAGGAAGGCCGCCCAGGATTAGCTAAGAGGATACTCGGGTACTTATCCTTCATTTTTTCATTAAGTCACCTCTTTCCTCCAGAAGCTGGCCGCAGGACTCATTTGGAAATTCATCCATTCATTCAATAGCATTTACTGAGCGCTTACTATGTACAGAGCACTGTACTAAGCGCTTGGAACGTACAATTCGGCAACAGATAGAGACAATCCCTGCCCACTAACGGGTTCACAGACTAAACAGGGGAGAGAGCAAAGCAAAACAGAACAAAACAAGACAACATCACCAAGATAAATAGAATCACGGAGATATACACCCCATTAACAAAATAAATAATAATGTTGGTATTTGTTAAGCGCTCACTATATGCAGAGCACTGTTCTAAGCGCTGGGGTAGAAACAGGGTAATCAAGTTGTCCCATGGGAGGCTCACAGTCTTAATCTCCATTTTACAGATGAGGTAACTGAGGCACAGAGAAGTGAAGTGACTTGCCCACAGTCACACAGCTGACAAGCGGCAGAGCCGGGATTCGAACCCATGATCTCTGACTCCCAAGCCCGTGTTCTTTCCACTGAGCCATGCTGCTTCTCTAGTAGTAAATGAATATATATTTTATAAATAGGGTAGTAAAGTAGTAAATAGTAAATAATATATACAAATATGCACAGTGCTGAGGGGAGGGAAAGGGGGGAGAGCAGAGGGCGGGAGGGGGGGAAGGAGAGGGGAGGAAAACGGTCCGCTATTTTGAAAAGTCAGCCTTCGTAGCCAGTCACTGAAACAAGAATGGCCCGTGGAGTCTCACCTCTCTGGTGGTTGAAGACGGCAGCACGAAGCCTTCCACAGAGAGCCCGTGGCACTGCAGAAGAGAAGAGGGTTGGATTACCATTCTGAAAGCCGCTCTGTTTTGGTTGCTTCTCTGTTTCGGTCACACTCGGTGACATCCATCAGTTGTATTTATTGACCGCTTGCGGAGCACTGGACTGTGCACTTGGGACAGTATGATATTAACAGAGTTGGTAGACAGGTTCCTTGCCCCCAGGGAGCTCACAGTCTACAAAAACTCACACTCTCTGAGAAGTAGCATAGCTTAGCGGCAAGAGCACGGGCTTGGGAACCAGGGGATGTGGATCCTAATCCCGGCTCTGCCACATGTCTGCTGTGTGACCTGGGGCAAGTCGCTTCGCTTCTCTGGACCTCAGTTCCCTCATCTGTAAAATGGGAATTAAGACGGTGAGCCCCATGTGGGGCAGGGACTGTGTTCAAACTGATTACTTTGTATCTACCCCAGGGTTTAGAACAGTGCCTGCCTGGCACATAGTGAGCGCTTAACAAATACCACAATTAGTATTATTATTATTATTAGAGGTGACTCTCCCAGCACAGTTACGACAGGAATCCAGGCTGGCCTTCAGAGGAACGTAAACCCACCACACAGGCAGGCCTTGGGGAAGGTCTTCTCACCACAGCAAGCCACTTTGTCCAAACTTTAGGAAATGCAATTTCCCCAAGCGTGCAACTGCATTCTGCAATGAAATTTGTCATATGCTTTTTACTTTCCTCAGTTCAGTACCTAAAATCACCAGGGACTTGTGGTTTTTGGCATTTGGCTTTTTTCAAAGCTAAATCAACAGTATTTACTGAATTAAATGACTACAGGTAAAGCGACAAAGACTTTTTGCTAGAGATCATATACTATTCATTCATTCAATTGTATTTATAATAATAATAATAATGTTGGCATTTGTTAAGCGCTTACTACATGCAGAGCACTGTTTTAAGCGCTGGAGTAGATACAGGGGAATGAGGCTGTCCCATGTGAGGCTCACAGTCCTCATCCCCATTTTACAGATGAGGGAACTGAGGCACAGAGAAGTGAAGTGACTTGCCCACAGTCACACAGCTGACAAGGGGCAGAGCCGGGATTAGAACCCATGACTTCTGACTCCCAAAGCCGGGCTCTTTCCACCGAGCCATGCCGCTTCTTTATTGAGCACTTACTGTGTGCAGACCACTATACTAAGCGCTTGGAAAGTACAATTCAGCAATCCCTGCCCACAATGGGCTTACAGTCTAGAAGGGGGGAGACAGACATCAAAACAAGTAAATAGGCATCAGTAGCATCAATATAAATAAATAGAATTATACATATATATATATACACACATCAAAACAAGTAAACGGGGGGGGAAGCAGCATGGCTCAGTGGAAAGAGCACGGGCTTTGGAGTCAGGGCTCATGAGTTCGAATCCCAGCTCTGCCACTTGTCGGCTGTGTGACTGTGGGCAAGTCACTTAACTTCTCTGTGCCTCAGTTCCCTCATCTGTAAAATGGGGATTAAGATTGTGAGCCCACGTGGGACAACCTGATTCCCCTATGTCTACCCCAGCGCTTAGAACAGTGCTCGGCACATAGTAAGCGCTTAACAAATACCAACATTATTATTATTATTATTAATATAAATATAAAGGATTATAGATACGTAAATATATACATAAGTGCTGTGGGGTGGGGAGGGCGGTAGAGAAAAGGGAGCGAGTCGGGGCGAGGTGGGGGCGCTCAGGAAAGGGGGGGTGCTATTTATGCATCTCTATGTTTATGACATGCCATAGCATCAAGGTTAGAATACAAAAACAGTGCTCAATTTTTAGAATTCTTTAATCTGTTTTTGAATTTTGGTCACCAGACCTATGAACACTGTAGCTTTAAAAGTCTGCGATTAGCCAACGTGCTTGTAAATCAAAACCAGAAGCTTTGGTCTTGAGGCTGAGAATCTGTGGGCTGTAAGTTTAGCTACACACACCGGTAATCAATCAACGGTAATTCCTGAGCGCTTACTATGTGCAGAGCACTGTACTAAGAGCTTGGGAGAGTACAACAGAAGTAGCACACATGTTCCCCAACCATAACAAGCTTACACGTAGACAGATCCTTCTCACCGCACTTAACTGAAACTGTTTGAGTGATGATAATGATTTTTTTTTAAGTGTCTGGTACGCGTCCAGCCCCATGACACACACAAGGGGAGTCAAGCCTCGTTTTAGGGACACGGCTCATTTCTTCCACCAGCCCGGCAAAGCCAGCAGAGGCCACGCTCACCATTCAAACACCGCCCAGCAGCCCAGTCCAACCTCTGCCAAGCTGAGAGAGGCCCAAATCTATTTCCTTGTTCTTTAAAATCACTGCAGATTGGCTTGTCGACGGGTAGGCTTTACTTATTCGGCTCGCTGGACCGGCACAGACCCCGTCGACAGAGTAGTGGGGCAAAATTCTCTAGACTGTGAGCTCTCTGTGGGCAGGAATGTGTCTATCTGTTGTTATACTGTACTCTCCTAGGCGCTTAGTACAGTGCTTTGCACACAGTAAATGCTCAATAAATAGAACCGAATGAATGAAAGGACACTAAAGAGCGTCACTTTCATGTAACAGAAAAGGGTTGCAGGGTTTCTCCTCATCTCCCCCTCCCTTCTGGGTCACCCTGACTTGCTCCCTTTCCTCTCCCCAACACCCCCCAGCCCACAAGTCCCAAAGCACTTATGTTCATATCTGTCATTTTATTTAATCTGTCATTTTACTTATCCTTTTGCCCTTCCCCTCTCCCAACCCCAAGGCACTTATGTACATATCTGTAATTGTATTTACTTCTACTGAGGTCTGTTCTCCCCCACTCTACACTGTGAGCTTGTGGGCAGGGAATGTCGCCGTTTATTGTTGTATTATGCTTTCCCAAGCGCTCAGTAAAGTGCTCTGCACATAGTAAGCGCTCAATAAATATGACCGAATGAACTGAATGAGTCAATCCCAAAAACTCAATTTTTCCCATGAGGTGGGGTTGGTGTTTGTGCTGCTGGGAAATTCTTTCTGGCAAGAGGCAAGCTGCCCTTGCTGGGAATTAACTCCCGCCACACCTTTGGGGCGAGCTTACATCAACATATGACTGGAGGGCCTCTACACTCCTGAAAGAGGGAGGCCACCATTAGTTGCCAAGGTGACTCTGCCCTCTCTCACCCCCTCATGAAGTGACGTGCCCTGCCAGCCACCACCTTGGCTGGAGGATGTGAACAGTCCAAATGAGGGGTGGGAATAATAATGTTGGTATTTGTTAAGCGTTTACTATGTGCAGAGCACTGTTTTAAGCGCTGGGGGAGACACGGGGGAATCTAGTTGTTCCACGTGGGGCTCACAGTCTTAATCCCCATTTTACAGACGAGGAAACTGAGGCACAGAGAAGTTACACAGCTGACAACTGGCAGAGCCGGGATTCGAACCCATGACCTCTGACTCCAAAGCCCGTGTTCTTTCCCCTGAGCCACGCTGCACGGAAGGATGAGAGAAGTCTGCCTACGCGTTTTGCTGTCTGTCTCCCCCTTCTAGACTGTGATCCCGTTGCTGGGCAGGGATTGCCTCTCTCTGTTGCCGAACTGCACATTCCAAACGCTTAGTACGGTGCTCTGCCCACAATGAATGCTCAATAAATACAACTGAAAGAACGAATGAATGAAGTAAAAGGGGATAAAGTCAGAGATCGCTCAAGCAGAATTCCAGCTAACATGCCGAGAAGCAGCACGGCCTTGTGGACAGAGCATGGGCCTGGGAGTCAAACGGATCTGGGTTCTAATCCGGATCTGCCATCTGTCTGCGGTGTGAATTTGGGTAAATCACTTCATTTCTGTGCCTCAGCGACCTCATCTGTAAAATGGGGATTAAGACTGTGAGGCTCCAAGTGAACCCATGTCCAACCCGATTATCTTGAATCTACTGCAGTGCTTAGTACTGGCACCTAGTAAGCGCTTAATGAATGTCATTCAAAATAAACTCTCTGAACAACCTCTTTCTTAAGATCTCTGAAGCAAACCACAGCGCCAGCCTTCCCTGGGACACTAGCACAATTCAGAATTCTTGCTTCCAGGTGGGTGACTTAACAGGTGAACCTGAGGTTCTTGGGAAATAATAATAATCCTGATTGTATTGTTAAGCACTTACTATGTGCCAGGTAAGCGCTGGGGTGGACACAAGCAAATCGGGTTGGACACAGTCCGTGTCCCACGAGGAGCTCACGGTCTTAATCTCCATTTTACAGATGGGGTAACTGGGGCATCGAGAAGTGAAGCGATTTGCCCAAGGTCTCACAGCAAACAAGCGGCTGAGCCAGGATTAGGACCCACGACCTTCTGGTTGCCAGGCCATGCTCTATCCACTACGCCATGCCGCTTCTATCTTCTTGTGGGTACTTGGCTCCTATCTTGAAATAAGGAAGGCTAGAGATAAGCATTTAGGTCTTTGTTCTCAAAGTGTTTGCCATTTGAAGTCCAAATCAGGGATGAAACCTGGCATTAGCTGATGGTGCCTGGCCATGGACTCAGGCACTGAAACTCAGTTACTGGGGCCTAACACCAGTGTGGTTCTGGAAGAAGAATAATAATACTGTTGGTATTTGTTAAGCGCTTACTATGCGCAGAGCGCTGTTCTAAGCGCTGGGGAAGATACGAGGTAAGCAGGTTGTCCCACGTGAGGCTCACAGTTAATCCCCATTTTACAGATGAGGTAACTGAGGCACAGAGAAGTTAAGTGACTTGCCCACAGTCACACAGCTGACAAGTGGCAGAATCAGGATTCGAACCCATGATCTCTGACTCCCAAGCCCGGGCTCTTTCCATTGAGCCACGAATAGTCACTTTGAAGTCCTGACTGTCATTTAGCCCTTCTTCCCCTCCCAATCTCATCCCCAAATTCTCTCCTTCTGCCTCCCCTGCTGGCCTCTACCTCCTCTTGGGGAACATGAGCGTCGTGGCATCCTGGATCAGCGTCAAAAGACTTCCGAGTGGCCAAGGCAATACTACAGAACTGGCAATATCAGAAGCGGTTGCCTCACGGACCCGCTTCCCCCCGGGCTCCTAGCCACCGTCCCACACACTTGCCCAACAACTTTGATCTGAACGGTCGCGGCAAGGAGAAAACGCTACCAATATCTGATCTGAGTCATCCCGGGCCTCCTTCCAACTGGGGAAGTTCCAACAGACCCAAGGTCCTAAGCTAGAGCTCCTCGCCCAAGTCCAAGAAAAGCTCTGGGCCCCCAAGCTACCTCCTCTGCCGCTATTCTGGAGGAGGTAATGATGACGTCGAGAGGGGGATAATGGAGAAAGCCACCCACAAAGATGCAATTCTAATCAGCTGACCTTTTGCAAAACCTTCCAGACTTTTTGATAAAATCCAACGGGGACTCTGTTGAGGGCTCCATCCAATCGCCTCCGCCGTTGCCACTGCCCTTGACGGCTGTCCTTGGCGACCTGGTCTCCGTAGGCGCTCGTGAAGGATCCGCCGCTGGGAGTCATAGAGTTCCCCGGTGTCTGAGCAGAACAGAACATGGTGCCAAAAGAGAGACACAGAAGAGGTGACCGATCGGTTGAGAAGCGGCGCGGCGCGGCTTAGAGGGTAGGGTCCGGGAAGGGGAGGCATCTGGATTTTAATCCCGGCTCTACCTCTCGCCTGTGGTGTGGCTTTGGGCCAGTCGTTTCAATTCCCTGTGCTATCTGTAAAATGGGGATTATGACTGGAAGCCCCATGTGGGACACGGACTGTGTCCAACCTGATTAGCATCTACACCAGCGCTTAGTACAGTGCCTGGCACACAGTAAGCGCTCAACAAATACCATTAGAAAAAGGTCCAAGGACAACTAACTAGTCCTGATATGGAACTTGTTACCGATTTAAACCCGAAGGTTATCGCTCCCTTGCTAGACCACCACTATACAGTACTTCCATAGTCACCCAGCCTTGATTTTGAGGAGGAAACTAAAGATTCTTTTTTGTACCATATAACTGTAAGTGGCGACAGCCACGTGCTTGGAGAGGAGAAGCAGCAGAAGGGTGAGAAAGCAACAAAGCAGGTGGGTGTAGTTAATTTGCTAAGACTGCTATGGGTCAGGGGAGCGGAACCTGATGATACAGCTGGGATGAGCACGTGGGAGAGTGCCCCACTTGTAAGTAGTTTCAAGCATCCTCTTGCTACTCCCTTACTTTTCTCTCCTGTTCCCCTTCTTTCTAGACTTCATTCCCCTCCCGTTTTGGATTGGAAAAATTACGCCAAAACATGGGGCAATTACACAAGTAAATATGGTTTTTCCATGGACCCACCATTCATAGCTCCTCTCCCGGAGGTTCAACCCGATGACCCTTGCTGACGATTACTTTCCCCCACTTCAAAGCCTTATTGAAGACACATCTCCTCCAAGCGGCCTTCCCTGACGAAGCCCTCCTTTCCTCATCTCCCACTCCCTTCTGCGTCACCCTGATTTGCTCTCCTTATTCATCTCCCCTTCCCGGTCCCACAGCACTTGGGTCCATATCTGTTGTCATTTATTTATATTAATGTCTGTCTCCTCCTCTAGACTGCATGCTCACTGTGGGCAGGGAATGTGTCTGTTATATTGTCATATTGTACTCTTCCAAGCACTTAACACACTGCTCGGCCCACAGTAAGCGCTCAATAAATAAGACTGATTGATCCCTGACAAACTCCAGCGGCTCTCACCCGTTCCCTTTAGATGTCTAGCAATCAATCGATCAATGGTATTTATTGAGCACTTACTATGTGTGGAGCACTGTATTAAGCGCTTGAACTCTGCTCCTCTCATCCACTTGCTCTGGACACCCAGCACACTCTTCTTTCTCCTTGTGCCTCTAGGGTTTCCTGTCACTTTTCTAGGTCCTGCCTCCTTGCCCAAATCCATCTGTGAGATTGGGTATGCTCCTGCTGATGCTGTGAACTAATTGACACTCTAGACAAGAGAGCTGCACTCCTGTGTGGGGATCTGAGGAGTGAGTTGTTTGTTCGAGAAACTTCTGTCTCCTATGTATAGAACAAGTTAGCCAGACTATTTCAGGTCCCCTTTAATAATAATAATAATAATAATAATAATAATTGTGGTATTCAAGTGCTTATTATGTGCCAGGCACTGTACTAAGCGCTGGGGAGGATACAATGGGTTGGACATAATCTTTGCCCCACATAGGATTCATAGTCTTTATCCCCATTTTACAGATGAGGAAATTGAAGCACAGAGAAGTGAAGTGACTTGCCCAAGGTCACACAGCCGACGAGTGGCAGAGCCGGGATTAGAACTCGTGACCTTCTGATTCCCAGTCTCGTACTCTCTCCACTATGTCATGCTGCTTCCAGGAGGGTAGCAAGGCAAAGAGCAGTAAAAACGCTCAGCTTCCTTTCTCCACGTTTATCACTTTAGACTTGTTCTTTTCTTCAATGGGCATTAGTTTCTGTCTTGATCCTCAATCGCCAGATACTGGGCCACACTGGCCACTGAGTTCATCAGCTTTTCCTACATGAATTGATTAGATCATGTCAGCAATCCAAACACTCCACGTCACAATCCAAATAAAGGCTAGGCAGCCGAGAGAAACGGTATTGACGTTTCAGGTTGACGCTCTCCTGGGTCTCATTGCAACAAGAGAGAGACGTGGCAAGGCCTAGTGGAAAGATCATCATGGGCCTGAGAGATGGGTTCTGACCTCGGCTCTACCCGGGGCTTGCTGTGTGACCTTGGGCATGTCACTTCATTTCTCTGGGCCTCAGTTACCTCATCTGTAAAATGGTGATTAAGACTGAGCCCCATTAAGACTGCTTATCTTGCATCTAAACCAGGACTTGGTACCCTATTTATTTTGTTAATGAGATGTACATCACCCTGATTCTATTTATTTGCTATTGTTTTAATGAGATGTTCTTCCCCTCGATTCTCTTTATTGCCATTGTTCTCGTCTGTCCGTCTCCCCCGATTAGACCGTGAGCCCGTCAAAGGGCAGGGACTGTCTCTGTTACCGAATTGTACATTCCAAGCGCTTAGTACAGTGCTCTGCACATAGTAAGTGCTCAATAAATACTATTGAATGAATGAATGAATACAATCCCTGGTACATTGTAAGTGCTTAACAAATGCCATTAAAAAAAAGAGAGCGAGTTGGCAGACACATTTCCTGTCCACAAGGAGCTTTCAGTCTAATGATCCCGAAAGCTACTCTGGAGTCTCTTTGGTGGCTACAGTGCCACCTCAGAGGCTTAGCTGCTCAACTGAGGTCAGGATGGGCACTCCACAATTCAGACTGGCTCCCCTGAGGCAGGAGTTTGAGTTCCTTCTGCACTAAGATGAGGCTTTTTAGGTTCCGTGGGTCCCTCTAGACTGTATACTCACTGTGGGCAAGGACCGTGCCTGCCAACTCTATAGTACTATTCTCTCCCAAATGCTCAATAAGTACCCCTGATGATGAGTGTGATGATGATGCAGCTGAACTTACAGACCTCATCTTATTGTCCTGGTGTGATATATCAGCATAACGATCATGCCCGCAACGAGTCTATGGGAGTTATTTCTCACTAATGAACGTGGACAGGACGTTGGCCCTGGCGTCTACCCTGTTAGGGAATTTCTACTCTCACTGCATTTCCCAGCAGCTCTCAACTGAATCATCCCCTCTCGTATCATCATCAAAGGTACTTATTGAACACTTATCACGGGCAGAGCATCGTCCTAAGCGCTTGGGAGAGTACAATAGGACAGAGGTGGCAGACACTGAATACCACAGTTGTTTTCCCCTGCAAAGCGGTTGTGTTGCTCCCCAGCTGTTCAGAGGGTGCCTTTTCCCAATCCCATCGACGGCCGCGTTTCGGGACACAGACAGAGAGCTATTCTGTGGATGCCCTGTCTCCCAAGCGACTTGGAAAGAAACAGTACATCAAGGCAAAGAGCTGAAGGGGTCAACAATTACCAGCAAAGCCGGGGACGTCGGATCTAGACTGAGACTCGGCCCGCCGCAGGGCTGGGAAAGAAAATAGAGAATGAGATCCCAAAGGGACGAGGCAACGGCAATACAAAAAGCTACGCATTTAGCGGGTGCGAAATTGTTAACCACTCAAACAGCTACAAAGCTAAAGAATTAGTCGGGCTAATAGTATTTATCAAGTGCATGCTGTGTGCAGAGCACTGAACTAAGTTCCGGGAAAGAATACATAAGTGGAAATTGCAAATGGTCCTTGTAGAGTATAGAATCGACCACATTGGAAAAATGAAATAAAGTCACTGGACGACTGGTGTTTAATTCTTGAGAGCAAGAATTGTGTCTATTTACTCTCCCGACTGCTTGGTACAGTGTTCTGCACAAAATAAGCTCTCAGTAATTACCATTGATTGGTGGTTTTAATGTAATGGAGGTTAGGGAAGTGAGTCAGGCCAATGAAAAGCGAGCTAGGCATCCAATAATCTACGACAAGTAAAACAAATAAACTGAAGAAAGATTTGAAGGATTTATTTTCTCCTCTTTTCCCAAACTATAGTACTAAATGCACTATAGTTAGTTTCCCTTGAAGGATAATGGGATAAAGTTTTGTCAAGTTTAAAAACAGGCCTGTATTATCACGCCAAAATGGCAAGGGACATGAATTTCAGATTATGGCATTCTGTAACGATTTTCCATTCTAAGGTGTTTGGTTAGTTACCCTGTCAAGACATGTAGGAGTTGTACCAAAATAAGTTTAAAAAGAAGTTCTCACAGCATATATAGATCTGTAATTTATGAATCTATTTATATTAATGTCCACATCCCCCTCTAAACTGTGAGCTCACTGTGGGCAGAAATGTATCTGTTGTTATATTGTACTCTCCCAAGCACTTAGTGCAGTGCTTTGCACACGCAAGTGCTCAATAAATAAGACTGGATGAAAGCAGTTCAACTCCAGGATTAAATGTAGCTCTTTCATTTCAAATCTGATCTATAAGCACTTTCCAGAAGAAATCTGCTTGCAGCCAAGACTGATTCTCAGTTCTCTTATCTAATTTATTCATTTATGACTTTAGCTCACCACGTCTCATCCTATCATCAGTGCATTTCTCCCAGCATTTGGTATAAAACTTTGCTCGTAATAGGCACTGAATACTATCACCGCTACTTCTTGAATGTATACAATTGGGGTTGGTCCTCGAAAGCAGAGAGTAAAAGTAATTATCCTTTACTCTCCCAAGCACCTAGCACAGGGCTTTGCAGGCACCAGGTCCTCAGCTTCTAGAGAAACGACAATCAACCGGTGACATTTATTGATGCTTATTGTGTGCGGAGCGCTGTACTAAGTGCTTGGGAAAGTACAACACAGTTGGTACATGTAACCCTCTCCACGAGCAGTCAATCAGTAATATATTGAGCACCTATTCCAGGCTCAGCACTGTACTAAGTGCTTGGGAGAACACACTAGAGTTAGAAGACATCATCCCTGCCCTCGAGGAGCTAACGGGCTAGCAGGGGAGACAGACACTAAAATAAATTACAGGTAGGGGAAACAACTGAGAAGCAGCATAGCCTAGTGGATAGAGAAAGAGCCTGGGAGTCAGAAGGACCTGGGTTCAAATCCCACCTCCTCCCCTTGTCTGCTGTGTGACCTAGGGCAAGTCACTTAACTTCTCTCCGCCTCAATTACCTCAACTGCAAAACGGGAATTAAGACAGTGAGCCCCAGGTGGGACGTGGATCGTGTCCAACCTGATTAACGTGTGTCTACCCCAGCACTTAGTAAAGTGCCTGGCGCATAGTGAGTGCTTCATAAATGCCATTGAAAAAGCAAATAAACAAAAAAGCATAAAGATAGGTACATAAATGCTGTGGTGAGGAGAACACCTATATGCTTAGAGCTGTGAGGACTTATGAGGGAAATAGAGTGGGGAGAGAAGAGAACGGCCAGGGAAGGTTCTTGCAAACAGGGAAAATTTCTGGCAAGCAGACATTGGCCCTGATCTCATCTGGATGCCCTCTAATGACCCCATGTCAACAGTCGAGAAACTAAGCTCAGTTTGGCAAAGAATTAACGGAGCAGCAACGCACCCGACCAAGTCCCCGAAAACTAGTGATTCCACTTCCATCGGTGATCTGCGAATTATTCTTGCCAACAGCTGAAGCGGCAAATTATCACTCTCCGAAAAGGCAAAATTAATGCTAAAAATGACTGTTCAAGACCCAGTTGGCTCTTCTACTGTTTGCTGCCTCAATTTAACATGCTTGCACTGCAAACCAGGTGTGTTAAACTGTTAGGGAAACCCTCATATTTCACCTGACTCTCAGGCGAGACAGACAGTCTCCGCAAATCCACCTGGAAAATAAAGAGGGGGTGGAGACAGCTCAGGAGGTGAGACACGATAAACGATCCCGACAAAGGATGACTCCGGAACAATTGGCCTCGGAGCCTGGTCCGGCGAGCTCCTCACCTGCTTTATCTCGCTCTTCAGCTGCATGATTCCCGTCCGCTCAGTCTTCGTGGCGCCGACGGCACCTACCTCATGGATGGAAATGGCCGGACTGGTGGCCGAATCCAGGGGACGTACTACACGGCCGCAGATGGGAGGGAGAAAGGATAAGCAGGGTCATGGATCTGTCCTCCTCCTCCTCAATAGTAATAATATTAGTGGTATTTGTTAAGCAATTGCTATGTGCCAGGCATTGTACTATGTGATATGTACTATCTCTAGCCTGTAAGTTCTCTGTGGGCAGGGAACAAGTCTACCAACTCCGCTATATTGTACTCTCTCAAGCACTCAGTACAGGGCGCTGCAAATAGTAAGCGCTCAGTAAATACAGGGGATTGATTGACTAAAGACCATTAATTGATATCTGTGCAAATGAGCACTCAGGGTAGAATTGTTAGGGGTGGGTGTTGGCCACAGGACACCGACGAAAGGGATGGGAGAAAGAAAGGAAGAAAACCAATTTCCTGTCTCATTAAGGAGTCCGACGGGAAAGGAGGATTTTATTTGGAAACTCCTTCGGACTGCAGTCGAACTTTTCGTCTTACCGCTTCTCTCCACCCCAAACTCTTTGCCGCTGAGAATGTGATGTAGAAGATTCTTCATGGCCGAAGGGCTGAGATTCATCAGGCTCTCGGTGGCTTCTTCGGCTGAACGCAACAAACAGTGGGTCAGAGTGACAGACGGGATGATCCAGCTCCTTTACCACCATATTTTAGGATTAGAACTTCGAGCCACCCCCCGGGAAGTTATAGTCGATCAGCTCTACTACGGGAAGGCTGCTATCTAACACACCCCTGAAAGCACCCCCTCCTCCAATCCCTTAGACTGTTAATGTTGTGTGAGCTCATTATTTTGGCTCCAGCGCTGAGTGTATCGTGCTCACTAAACACCATGGAAAAAGTACAGTGCGTTGCACACAGTAAGCGCTCAATAAATACGACGGAATGAATGAAAAAGGGAAGGAGAGACTATCTATATACGGCCTCCTCCCTTCTAATGTTTACCCTGCACTTGGAAGACTGAGTTCACCCGGGAGTTTAGTTGTAAGCTGTGAGGAGCATGTTAGGCATAGATGCAGATAAATTCATTCTCGCCAAATAAATGCTACTGAAATGTGCCCAGAGGAGAAACAGTCACCTACCAGAACTTTTGGGTGAGCAAAAAGTTCACGGGTGGTGTTTGCACAGGAATGCCTTCGGGCATTTGGTATTCACTCTACGCTCAGCACTTATGTACACATTTATATATTAGATATTACAAATTATTTATCATAATATAAATGGTCTGTCTCCCCACCTAGACTGTAAACTCGTTGTGGGCAGAGAATATACGAACTGTATTGTCCCGAGTGCTTAGTCCAGTGCTCTGCACACAGTAAGCGCTCGATAAATACCGCTGATTAATTGGTAAAACCAACTCCATCAGGTACACCCATGCCCGCCAGGCACAGATTTAGAGAAACTCCACTAGCAGCTGGCCCCAGGCATTAGCACGCTGAGGGTGGGGACGGTCTAGAAACGGGCCATAAAAAGCTAAGAGTATGGCACCGTCTTCCACTGACAGCCGAAGCCCGGAGTTTCTGGTTGCAGAGATCTTGCCACGTCAGCTGGTCATTATTTCAGTCCCGGCTCCGATTACCATAGTAACCAGCTGACACCAGGGGCCCGAACTGCTCAGAAAGCAGAATCAGCCTATGGCAGCTGCTAAACCGAAGACAGATCTGGGTCTGCTGCCTTTTCCCAGAACGCAGCTCCGACGTCAAAGGAGATCAGGGTAAAGAGAAGCCAGTTTTACCCAAGAGAGGGAGTTCAAGAACTTCTATCTTTTTTTTAGGTTGAGCCAAGGCCACTCGACAGTTTTTTCATTTTTAAAATGGTATTTGTTAAGCGTTTATTATGTGCCAGGCACTGTATTGAGCTCTGGGGTAGATGCAAGTTAATCAGGTTGGACACAATCCACATCCTACATCACGGTCTTAATCCCCATTTTCAGATGAGGGAACTGAGGCCCAGGAGTGATGTGACTTGCCCAAGGTCACAGAGCTGGGATTTGAATTTAGGTCCTTCTGACTCCCAGGCCTGTGCTCTATTCATTAGATCACGCTGCTTCCTTACACAGTTCCTGAGTTGAGGGTGACCCAGCTGAGGCTCTGGACTTCTGCAGAGCTCAAGGGACATGGGTCAAGGAGCTCTTGGCTAAGTCCACCCAAGCCCCGGAAGCAGCGTGGCCCGGTCGATAAAACACAGGCCTGGGACTCAGAGGACCTGGGTTCTAATTCTGACACCGCCACTTGTCTGCTTGACCTTGGGCAAGGCGCTTCACTTCTGTGCCTCAATTCCCTCATCTGTAATATGGGGATTAAATTCTCCCCCCTTCTATTTAAGACTCTGATCCCCATGTGGGACGAGGATGAACTGATTATCTTGTATCTACCTTAAAGCTTAGTACAGTGCTTGACACATAGTAAGTGCTTAACAAGTGCCACAAAGACAAAAAAAAAAGTCTGCCGGGGGCGGAGGTGTTGGATGTGAGGAGAAAGTCGTACCCTCAGCTCTGTGAGACCCTCCCCAACATCCCCAAACGAGCAGACCATACAGGCAGGCCTTGCCAAACCCCGAACCCCAACCCAAATAGAGGCCAGCAACCGCGAACTCCCAACGCTGGCCGCTCCCAGGTTTAGGGACAGTTTTGGCTCGGGTCTAAACGAGCCACCGTCACCCTGTGCGCTTCTGGAGCTGTGAGAAGCATTCGGGAGAGGGCCCGAGACACGTACCCGAGCAGTGGAGGGACTGGGCCAGCTCCGTGGCCATAACTTGGATGATCAGACCGATCCGGAGCCGAAACATCTCGGCGAACAGGGTGGGCTGGGTTCTCATATACATGGCCAGGTACACCATTATCTCCTGCGAGTCATTAAGGGGGAAAAACCCATCAGTAATAACAGTAATAATAATTATGGCATTTGTTAAGCGCTTATTACGAGCCGAGCGCTGATCTAAGCACTGGGGTAGATACGAGGTAATAATAATAATAATGATGGTATTTCATTAAGCGCTTACTGTGTGCCAAGCACCGTTCTAAGCGCTGGGGTAAATACTAGGTAATCAGGTTGTCCCAGGTGGGGCTCACAGTCTTAATCCCCATTTTATAGAAGAGGTAACTGAGGCACAGAGAAGTGAAGTGACTTGCCCAAAGTCACACAACTGATAAATGGCGGAGCCGGGATTAGAAGCCACATCCTCTGGCTCCCAAGACTGTGCTCTTGCCACTAAGCTACGCTGCTTCTCTAATCAGATTGGAGGCAGTCTCCGTAGAGAAGCAGCGTGGCTCAGTGGAAAGAGCATGGGCTTTGGAGTCAGAGGTCATGAGTTCGAATCCCAGCTCTGCCACTTGTCAGCTGTGTGACTGTGGGCAAGCCACTTAACTTCTCTGGGCCTCAGTTACCTCATCTGTAAAATGGGGATTAAGACTGTGAGCCCCTATGTGGGACAACCTGATTCCCCTATGTCTACCCCAGCGCTTAGAACAGTGCTCTGCACATAGTAAGCGCTTAACAAAGACCAACATTATTATTATTATCCCACGAGGGGCTCAGTCTTTATCCTCATTTTTCAGATGAGGTCATTGACTCACAGAGAAGTGAAGTGACTTACCCAAGGTCACACAGCAGACAGGTGCTGGAGCTGGGATTAGAATCCACGTCCTCTGACTCCAGAGCCCGTGCTCTTGCCATTAGGCTATGCTGCTTCTCCCAAGTATCAATATTCCCAAGGCCACGTCCCCCTTCCCATCCTGTATCTCCCAACCACTGTTTCCAAGTGACCTCTAGGTCTGGGATCCTTGATGCCTGACTGAATTTTGCTCACCTGCGTAAGGATCGAAATCATCATATTGTTCTCACTGGCTTCATTGATCAGCTGAGTGAGCTCTTCGTAGGGCAGGGGACTGAGGGAAGAGAAAAGAAAGGCCACTGTGATATACCACCACGCTGCAGCTCACCATTGTTTCTCTCCTAATGCTCTCCCCCTCCCTCTTTGCAGCCCCTCCGCCATAGCCCCGGAGTCCCCTTAAATTTCTTTCCCTCCTTCGCCACCCCCGATTAAGCGCTTGGGAGAGTACAATAGGACAGAGGCCCAGAAGGAGCTTACAGTCTAGAGCGGGGGCCATTGATATAAATCATTCATATTACTGTATTTGTTAAGCGCTTACTATGTGCCGAGCACTGTTCTAAGCCCTTATGGGTATCTCTCTCCACATCTGAAGCCAGTTTGGGATCTGCTCCTAGGATCTGTCATCTTTGGTCTTAGGTACATGTTTGTGTTTCTCCCATCTCTCTCCCATCAACAGCACTCAGTGCTTAGAACAGTGCTTGGAACATAGTAAGTGCTTAATAAATACCGTCATATTTATTATTTAACTCCCAAGGCCTGAAGGCAGGGATGAGATCTTCCTCTCCTGCATGTACTTATTATTATTATTATTATATGAATAATATATAATAATGGTATTTTTTAAGTGCTTACTGTGTGCCAGGCACTGTTCGAAGCGCTGGGGTAGATACAAGATAATTAGGTTGGATACAGTCCCAAATAGGCTCACAGTCTTAATCCCCATTTTCCAGATGAGGGAACTGAGGCCCAGAGAAGTGAAATGACTTGCCCAAGGGCACAGAGCAGACCAGCGGCGGAGCTGGGATGAGAACCCATGTCATCATGGCTCAGTGGAAAGAGCCCAGGCTTGGGAGTCAGAGGTCATGGGTTCAGATCCCAACTCCGCCACTTGTCAGCTGTGTGACTTTGGGCAAATCACCTAACTTCTCTGTGCCTCAGTTACCCCATCGGTAAAATGGGGATTAAGACTGTGAGCCTCACGTGGGACAACCTGATCACCTTGTACCTCCCTAGTGCTTAGAACAGTGCTTTGCACGTAGTAAGCACTCAACAGATGCCATCATTATTATTCTGATTCCCAGGCCCGGGCTCTATCTCATCATGTATTTGGCATCTTTTGGGTAGGAAAGCCATGCCAGGGCTGGGAGACAGCTACGCACTGATAGGCAAGGTGGGCCACAACAGCTCGTCTACAGATTTTGCAGGAGGGGCCGGGGTGGAGGGGGGTTCAGTGAAGCAAAGCTGTACCATCCCAGGGGACCACTTACGCAGAAATGGTCTTCTCGCGAGGCTCTGGAGGAAGTCCCACCGTCAGATGCTTCTGATGCGAAAGGAGGTCGGTGCAGGCCTAAACGGACAAACCCGTCACACACCAGGCTTGAAAACGTCACACTCCTCCTCGAACCCCAGAGCCACTGCTCAGACATCCCGAATACCGTGACGGCTTCTCTTCCCACTTCTCCACCCTCCCCGCAAAGACCTGTTTTCATTTCAAACCAAACCCTTTCCCCAAGATAGCTTCTTAACCGGCAAACTTGAATAATTCCCCACTTGTGTAATCTTTCCCGATTAATGTATTTATTGAGCGCTTTACTGTGGGCTCAGCACGGTATTAAGTGCTTTTTTATGGTATCTGTTAAGTGCTTACTATATGCCAGGCACTGTACTAAGCACTGGGGTAGATACAAGCTAATCAGGTTGGACGCAGTCCATGTCCCGCTATGAACACTATTATTGAGCACTATACCGAGCCTTTGGGAGAGTAAAATACAACAGAATTGAGAGACGTGCCCTGCCGACAACGAGCATGGGGCTCAGAGTCTTTAAGCCCATTTTATAGATGAGGTAACTGAGGCACAGAATAATTAAGTGACTTGCCCAAGGTCACACAGCTGACAAGCGGCGGGCCGGGATTAGGTCCTCTCCCAGCCCGTATCCCTTCTACTAGGCTATGTTTGTTGTGGGCAGGGAATGTGACCGTTTATTGTCGTCGTGCGTTCTCAGTACGGTGCGCTGCACACAAGAAGTGCACAATAAATACGACTGAATGTTACTTGGGAGAGGTACAATATGAGAGAGTGGGTAGCTACAATTCCTACCCTCGAACAGCTTACAGTCTAGGAGGGGAGACATTAAAATTAATTTTAGATAGGGGAAATGGCAAAGATTTGTACATAAACTGGGGCTGGAGGTGGGTTGAGAATCCAAGGGCTTAGAAGTAAGGTGGGGTTGGGGAGGGGAGCCAATCAAAGGGCTTAAGGGGTACAGAATCAAGTGCAGGGCAATGCACAAGTTGTTTTTGTTGTCCTATGCCGTCGAGTCGTGTCCGACCCATAGCGACACTATGGACACATCTCTCGCAGAACGGCCCGTCTCCATCAGCAATCGTTCCGGTAGTGGATCCAGAGAGTTTGCTTGGTAAAAATACGGAAGTGATTTCCATTGCCTCCTTCCACACTCCACACAGTAAACCTGAGCCTCCACCCTCGACTGTCTCCCATGCCGCCGCTGCCCAGCACAGGGGCGTTTTGACTAGTAGCAGATTGCCTGCCGCTCGCTAGCCACTGGCCAAGCTAGGAATGGAACGGGTAGGCCTCTGTTTGACTCTCCCTCCCGTAGTCAAGACTGGTAGAGGACTGGACACTCTCCAGACGCGACCCTGAGAGGAATACACAAGGGAGGGTGAATATCTGGGGAAATGAAGTAGTGTGGCCTAGTGGAAAGAGCACAGGCCTGGGAGTCAGAGGACTTGTGTTCTACTCCTGGCTCCACGACTTGTCTGCTGCGTGACCCTGGGCAACTAACGTCACTTCTCTGTTCCCGTTACCTTAACTGTAAAATGGGGATTATGGCCGTGAGCACCATATGGGACAGGGACTGTGTCCAACCCTAGTGCCGAGTGCCTGGCATATAGTCCCTCGGCTCTTGGAACGCTTCAAAAAGAGACAGCGTTGCCTAGTGGAAAGAGCCCAGGCCCGGGAGTCAGGGGACCTGGGTTCTAATCCCAGCTCTGCCACAAGTCTGCTGCTTGACCTGGGGCAAGTCACTTAACTTCTCTGTGCCTCAGTTATCTGGAAAATGGGGATCAAATCCTCTTCCCTCGGACTTAGATTGTGACCCTTGTGTAAGACAGGGACTGTGTCTGACTTGCCTGTCCTGTCACTTTAGTTACTAAACACAGTAACCTCTTAACAAACACCATTTAAATAAAACAAAACAAAAAGAAATCCTGGTTCTCTTACAGGCTATTAAGAATGCCATGATTTCCACAAATCTGTGCTGTACTATTAGCATACCACGAGTTGATTCCATTCCAGAAACTGAGAGTGGAAAAGACTATAAGCACTAAAGTGGCTTCCCAATTTACATCTGCTATTGCATTACTTTGCTATCCATTAGAACGGAAAGACTCCCTGGACAAGGATTAAATCCTTGGCTTCTGTTTCCCTTACCCAAGCACTCAGTAGTGTGCACTGCACTCCACACGGGCTTAATAAATACCATTATCCTTTCTACTATTATTGTCAAAAGATGCTAAAAAAAAAACCACAACACATAAAAACAAACATAGCTTTTTACTGTCTGCCACCATTTTGTGATGTGAATCCAGAAGAGACCTAAATGCCGGAATGGCTTATGAAGGAAGGCTGAGGGATTTGCTCTGCTGTAGCCCACCGAGAACGGAACGGGCCACCGAGAAGGAAGAGTGGAAATGGAGACGAGCGCGTGCTTTAAGTCACAGGATATGTAAGTCGATACGTACGCGTGGGTTACTGGCAAGGCACGTACCCGCATGTGTGATAGCTGGTTTAATACAAGAAAAACATTTTTAAAGATGGTCTCGCCTGAGAGTTTTTCCGAATGACAGAGTCAGATCTCTCGGTCCTAATCATAAATCCATAACTTTCCATTCCCTTCCCAAGATATCATCCTTATTTAAAAAGATCATTGTCCGACACCCATACGATAAGACAGCTGAAAGGGATTCCAACAGGGGGAACCATTAAAAAATGTTTTAAGAGGGAACATTCAGTATCGTAGAATGGCATGTATCGCGGACCTGGGCCTTAGAAGGAAAATTATGATATATCGCATTTACATGGAGCATTTTCCCAAGCTCAATTTAATTGGGAGAGGGGTGATGGGGAGGGGTGACTTTCTACTCTTTTTTTATCCATGGGAAACTAAGGCGTGGGGCATAAAATGAACCAAAAGAGGAGTCGTGAGGTCCAAATGAAGTAAGACCCAGGACCAGGTGAGGCACAGTCTAATGGGAACATCTCTTTATTGCTGAATTGTACTTCCCAATTGTACTCTGAACACAGTAAGAGCTCAATAAATACGACTGAATGAACTCTCGATCGATCGGTTGTATTTATTGAGTGCTTGCCATGTGTGCAGGGCACCGTACTGAGCACTTAGGAGAGTGCAGTGGAGTTGACAGACATGCGCCCTGCCTTTGAGGAGTTTATAATCTCGTCAGGAAGTAAAGATATAAATTACAGGGAGGGGAAGCAGCCGAGAATAAAGATATGTATGTAAGTGCAGTGGGGCTGAGGCTGGAGTGAGGACTTCAGTATTTAGGGGGTAGGGATTTAAAGTGCGAAGGTGAATCTGAAGGGAAGAGAGATGAGAAGTTAGTCAAGGGAAGGCTTCCCGGAAGAGATATGATCTTCGTGGGGCTTTGATTGCGGGGAGAGGCGAAGAGCAAGAGGTCGACGGCTTAGAGAGCCGAGATCGAGGTACAGCGAGTGGACGCTGGGTTGAGGAGGGAGAGGAGCGAGGTGAGCTAAGACGGAGAGAAGCTGCAGGGTTTGGGGAGAGCATTCATGAAGCGGTTTGCCCGTCCCCGCTGATACCGTGGAGGGGAATCCTTAAGCCCGAGCCGGATACCAGGACGGCCCCTTCCCTTCTTCCGCGCAGTAAACCTGAGTCTCCGCCCTCGACTCTCTCCCGTGTCGCTGCTACCCAGTACGGGGAGTTTTGACTTGTAGCAGTTTGCCTTCCACTCGCTAGCCACTGCCCAAGCTTGGAATGGAATGGGTAGGCCTCTGCTTGACTCTCCCTCCCACAGTCCCAGACTGGTAGGGTCCTGGACACTCTCTAGGTGCGACCCTGAGAGGAATGCACAAGGGAGGGTGAATAATTGGGGAAATGAAGTAGCGTGGCCTAGTGTAAAGAGCACAGGCCTGGGAGTCAAAGGACCTGTGTTCTACTCCTGGCTCCACGACTTGTCCGCTGCGTGACCATGGGCAACTCACTTCACTTCTCTGTTCCCGTTACCTTATCTGTAAAATGGGGATTATGGCTGTGAGCCCCATACGGGACAGAGACTGTGTCCATCCCTAGTGCCGAGTAAAGTGCCTGGCATATATTCCCTCGGCTCTTCGAACACTTCAAAGAGAGGCGCTCCCACCACCCAGCCCGCACTGCAGGGAAAGGAAGCGCCGAGAAGCCGCGTCACCTCATCAAGGGCTTCCGCCTTCTTCCTCAGGATCCCAGAGATGTAGCGGATCAGGCCCCATTGGCGACTGTCTCCCACCTTGCCGTACAGCTCAACGAGGAGCTCTCTGACCGTGGCTCCCCCTTCGTCGTAGATCTCGGTATCCCAATCGGGACCCCTGAATTAGAAAGGAGGGGTGGGGTGTGTTACCAGTAAAGCCCCACCAATCACCGCCAGCTAAGCAGAGAGGGAAAATGCATACTGCCTGCTCAGGAGAAGACAGGGTTAATACTTTTTTGGGTTTGGGAAGCAGTGTGGCCTGGTGGAAAGAGCATGGGACTAGGAATCAGAAGATCTGCATTCTAATCCTGGCTCTGCCACGTGCCTGCTGTGTGACCTTGTGACTTACGTCAATTAACGTCTCTTAGCCTGCTTCCTCATCTATAAAATGAGATAAAATTCTACTTCTCTAGCTCAACCCTGAGCCTTAGGTGGGACAAGGACCGTGTCCAACCTAATTGTTTTGTATCTATTGCAGTGCCTGGCAAATAATGAGCATTTGGCAACTGCCATTATTATTCTTGATAAATCTCCCAGCAAAGCCTCTGTCGCTCACCAAGTTTGGACAGTTAAATAGCTAAGACCATTCGCTGTGCCAAGGGAGAGGAAGAGAAATCTCCAGAGCCAAGATTTGAATTCCTAAGCATTGGATTAGAGGTGACCAAACCCTGGGAACATAAACTCATCTTGTGAGGTAGTGTTTTTGGTTTTTTTTAATGGTATTTGTTAAGCACTTACCATGTGCCAGGCACTGTACTAAGTGCCAGGGTAAATACAAGCTAATCAGGTTGGACCCAATCCAAGTCCCACATGGGGTTCACAACCTTAATCCCCATTTTACAGATGAGGTAGCTGAGGCGCAGAGAAGTGAAGCCACTTACCCAAGATCACACCTCAGACAAGTGCTGGGACTGGAACCCAGGTCTTGTTAAATGCTTACTTCGGGCCAAGCACTGTACTAAACGCTGGGGTAGATACAAACTTAGTCAGTTTGGACACAATCCTATCCCACCTGTGGCTCACAATCAATCCTCATTTTACAGATGAGGTAACTGAGGCCCAGAGATGTTTAAATGACTTGACTGAGGTCAAATAGCAGACGTGGTGGAGCCAGGATTAGAACCCAGGTCCTTCAGACTCCTAGGTCCATGTTTTTTCCACTAGGCCACCCTGCTTCTTTTGGTGAAAGTATCAGAATACCAATAGGGAGGTCTACGATGGCAAGATGAGTGTCATAGTAGAGGGCAAGCAATTAAAGATACCTACAGCTGCGGGCTAATAAGGTCAGTGCCACGGAGAAACCATGTTGACTGGTCAGAGGGTGAGCACGTAGCAGATGCAGGCTTCCCCACTTTTGACTATCTGGCTATAAACATTTAAGAAGTGCCGCCTTTGGCCTGAACCACCCCCTCCTTCCCAACCCAAAACGAAATCGACAGAAGCACGATAATAATAATAATAATAATGTTGGTATTTGTTAAGCGCTTACTATGTGCCGAGCACTGTTCTAAGCGCTGGGGTAGACATAGGGGAATCAGGTTGTCCCACGTGGGGCTCACAGTCTTAATCCCCATTTTACAGATGAGGGAACTGAGGCACAGAGAAGTGAAGTGACTTGCCCACAGTCACACAGCCGACAAGTGGCAGAGCTGGGATTCGAACTCATGAGCCCTGACTCCAAAGCCCGTGCTCTTTCCACTGAGCCACGCTGCTTCTCTGCACGAGTGGTGAGACAAAGCATTTTTCACACCCTTTCGTCAAGAGTCAGTGCGTTCTCTCTTTCGGACTTCGGTTCGGGGAACCGAGCCGAGCCCTTCGGGGTAGAATATGGAAAACGACAGTCACGTACTTCATGGTGTAGAGCATGTAGAGGATGTCGGCCTGGTCTTGTAAGCTCGGGCAATCTCGCAGCTGATCGGCTAAAGCCCTGAAGTCCACTTCTCCAGACTGGTCTCTGGGAAGGTGCATTTCCACACGGACGGAGGGAACCTTCCATTGGAAACGGCAGAAAGTTAAAGAGCTCCAGGACAAAAGCATCTTTCAGTGAAGCAATCCCAGCTTCCCTTCCCTCTAAGATCACAACAGGCCCAATCTGTTTGCACTGCCCTTCAGGGGAGAGAAAAGGCAAAGCCAAACACAGCTTAAAGTTTCGAAGCTTGTGAGCATGACAATACTGAAGCTACATAAAACCAGAACCCTTTGAAAATATTCAAACTCACCGAGAACCTGGATAACGGTAACAATAATAATTGTATTTGTCATGCGCTTACTATGTGCAGCGCTGAGGAACATAGCCCCTCACCTCAGGCAAGGCACATTTCCTTAGCCTAGTGGAAAGCGCTCAATGAATACTACTGAATGAATGAATGAAAACACCCGGGCCGGGGACCTGGGTTCTAATCCGAGCTCTGTCGCTTGTCTGCTGTGTGACCTGAGGCAAGTCACTTAACTTCTCTATGCAAAATGACAACTCAAAATCCGTTCTCCCTCCTACTTAGACTTAGAATCCCATGTGGAACGCAATTAGCTTGTATCCACCCCAGACCTTAGAACAGTGCTTGACATATAAGTGCTTATCAAATATCACAATTATTATTATTACACAAACCAAGATCGGATACAGGCTTTGTCTCACATGGGACTCACAGTCTAAGCGGGAGAGAGAAGAGGTAATGAATGTCCATTGAACAGATTTGGAAACTGAAGCACAGAGGATTTAAATGACTTGCCCAAGATCACAGAGCATCAGCACTGTTCCAGGTCATCTCACTCCAGCATGAACAGAAAAAACCAGAGTTTCATCATTTCAGTTTCATCATTTCCAGGTGGGACCCAAAGAGGTATCCAACAAGGGAGTCAGCAGCTTGACTCAACAGCTGATGAAAATGCTTCCCGTAAGATTACCTGTTCGTCGGTGGAAGCAAGTTGTGGGGAATCCAGTAACTTCAACGAAGGCTGGGAATCCTGAAATAACTTTGTAGGAAGATACATGTGAACATCTGCAAAAAACCATTTAAAACAGTCAGGCAATGGGACAGGACACGCTGAAACACGCTAGGCACACGGAGGGTTTAATCTGAAATGGTGAGAAATTCCTGCTTGAATCAGAATCACATCATAGCTTACTAAGCACCTCTGTGTACCTGCAAGGATTAAAAAAAAAATTGCCGTTTCTTGTTATTAAAACCTGGAGAGGAGATGTGGAAACGAGATAGGTTCTCGAATCACCTGGGTCCTCATATCGCCTTGTGGGAGCCAGTTTCAGATTCTGTCAGTACAATCACTACGCAGAGTTCTCTCATACCGGTTAGCTGTATTCCAGATTCAGAATTTTGGTTCTGTACCGCTAGGTTTTTTGTAAGAATAAGTGGAAGGCCCCATCAATGCTGTGGCCCTGGTCAGGAAACAAACAGACTTGCTATGTCCGTTAAAGAGCTTTGCTAGTTAAGTACCTCTACAGTTAAAGATGATTTGCTTACTTCTGCCCTTTTCCAGAGGTAGAAACTAGGTTATGACTAGCTACTGGAGAGCCTGGGCTAGTATCATGTAATAATAATAATAATAATAATAAATACTAAAAACATTTGTTAAACGCTTGCTCTGTGCCATAAACTAGAGTAGATACAGGATAATCAGGTTGGATAAAATCCCTGTCCCATTTGAGGCTCACAGTCTAAGGGGAATAACATATTGCACATGAGGAAACTAAGGCACAGAGAAGTTCAATGACTCATCCAAAGTCACTAAGCAGGCAAGCGGCAGAGCCGGCATTTGAACTCAAGACCCGTGTACTTCCCACCAGACAACACTGCTTCTCACCTGCCCATTACCAGTCCAGAGAACTCACCACTCACCACTCAGGGCCACTTCTTGACCCCGGATAAGCTCATCTGAATGAAGTGGACTCTTGAAAACAAGCCAACACATCCGCTCTCCTTCACGCAGAGGGAAAATCTAAAGGATCTTGCTACTATTTTACTTCCTGATTGCAAAGAGAATACTCACTACCAGTGCTGACGATAGCTATATCCCTTGGTTAGTCCCGGTCAGTGAGTTTTAGGCAATGTAAACATGCACTTCTGGAGTTTTCCTGCCCTCAGTTTAGAGAGTTAATGCCTAGGGCCTTAGAAGCAGAAAACTCAGTCATGGGAGGTGGGAGTTAATGCCTAGGGCCTTAGAAGCAGAAAACTCAGTCATGGGAGGTGGGGGTGGATTTTTCTGCCTCTTCAGTTAGATATCCAAGGAGCCTTTGCGCTGCAAGGAAACGTCCAACAGAAGCAGTGTGGTCTAGTGGAAAGTGCACGGGCCTGGGAATCAGAGGACCTGGGTTTTAATCCCAGCTCTGCCAATCGCCTTCTGTGTGACCTTGGGCAAGTGACTTTACTTCTCTGTGCCTCAGCTTCCTCAACTGTAAAATGGAAATTAAATACCTGTTCTCCCTCCTACTGAGACTGTGAGCCCCAAGTGGGACAGAAACTGTGCCTGACCTAATTAACTTGTACCTACCTCACTCTTAGAACACAAAGTAAGCACATATATGCCATTTAAAAAAAAAATCAAGTTCTGTCAAAACACCTGGTCAGGCTGCATCATATACTGCACACACTTCTGAAGCAGAGTAAGGGACAGGAGACTGTGACCCTTTGGAAGAGGAGAAAAACCTGGCTTTTGGAAACCACCATCTTACTTCTTTTTTGACAAGCAGAGCTCCTACCTAAACAGGTTCCCTCAGTAGCATTACAACTGGAAATATATCTTCTGGGAGCCCAAGTGCTCTAAGGGCAGTATTGCCTTTTTATGGTATTTGTTAAGCACTATG
Source organism: Ornithorhynchus anatinus (assembly GCF_004115215.2). Taxonomy (NCBI): domain Eukaryota; kingdom Metazoa; phylum Chordata; class Mammalia; order Monotremata; family Ornithorhynchidae; genus Ornithorhynchus; species Ornithorhynchus anatinus. Next base: position 16,830,442 of record NC_041733.1, on the reverse strand, counting down.
TGCCATTACTATTATTATTTTATTATTATTCTTGCCCAAGGTCACCCAACAGGTAAGTGGTGGAGCTGGAATTAGAACCCAGGTTCACTGGATCCCAATCCTGGGGCCTTTTCCACTAGACCACTAGAGAAGCCATTGCCCACAGCTGAGCTCTACTGTCCCTGAAATATTAATATTAATAGTACTTGGTAGTGCTTACTATGTGCCAAACACTGTTCTAAGCACTGGGATAAATACATTAATAATAATGTTGTTATTTGCTAAGCGCTTACTATGTGCAGAGCACTGTTGGAAGCGCTGGGGTAGATACAGGGTAATCAGGTTGTCCCACGTGAGGTTCACAGTTAATCCCCATTTTACAGATGAGGTAACTGAGGCACAGAGAAGTGAAGTGACTTGCCCACAGTCACACAGCTGACAAGTGGCAGAGCCAGGATTCGAACTCATGATCTCTGACTTCCAAGCCCGGGCTCTTTCCACTGAGCCAGGCTGACATTCATAATGATAATAATAATGACGGTATTTGTTTAGCACTTACTATGTGCCAAGCACTGTTCTAAGTGGTGGGATAGATACATGGTCATCAGGTAGTCCCACGTGGGGCTCACAATCTTAATCCCCATTTCACAGATGAGGTCACTGAGGCAGAGAGAAGTTAAGTGACTCGCCCGAAGTCGCACAGCTGACAAGTGGCGGATCCTGAATTAGAACCCACGACCTCTGACTCCCAAGACTGTGCTCTTTCCACTAAGCCCCGCTGCTTCCCGATAATGAAGCAGATACAAGATCATTAGGCTGGTCACAGTCCCCGTTTCACATTATTATTATTATTGTACTTATTAAGTGCTTACTATGTACCAAGCGCTGTTCTAAACACTAGTGTAGACACAAGTTAATCAGGCTGGACACAGTTCCTGTCCCACATGGGGCTCGCACTCTTAATCCCCATTTTACAGATCAGGGAACTGTGGCCCAGAGAAGTGAAATGACTTGCCCGAGGTTACACCGCAGACATGTGGCGGTGCCAGGATTAGAACCCAGGTCCTCCTGACTCCCAGACCCGTGCTGCATCCACTAAGCCACGCTGCTTGTCATAGCCTCCGAGCCCCCGTGCGCTACTCACTCTGTACATGCAGGTCCTTGGCCTGGGTCACCAAGGACATGAAGTCACGGGTGGTTTGCACGGCCGCTCGGAACCGACTCAGCCCTCCCTTCTGGGCCGTAGGGGGCAGTTTGGGCCTGGGAGTAGTGTGTTCCAAAAGGTGATCTAAGTACCGAGTAATCTCGTCACCAGAGTGAGCTGCATGATTAGTAAGGGGGTGGGGGAGAAAGAGGAGAAAAAGAAACAATTAGTTCAGTTATTTCAACCCCACGTCCCCAAGCTACAACAGCCCCTAGAGCAGAAAGCCCGGCTCAAAAGGAAAAAAAGTGGCAGACTATTCACAAACCTCCCTTTTTAGGATGCAGATAATTGCCCTGGCAATAATACTCCTGGTCGTTGACAAGGCATTTTTGTGCCCAAAGCCCATTACCATTCCTAAACCCACCCTGTCCATGACTTAAAATAGGTCCTTTTTTTTGATCCTCATACAGGGAGGAAATACCCAGTGTGGGTTGGGAGGCTTGTTCAACCACCCAGAGAGAACCAGAACAGAGACAGAATCAGAGTGAAAAAAAACCAAAGCAAAACAGTTTCCTCACTTCCTAGCCATTGCTCTATTTTCCAGAAAACCAAAGCGCCTTTAAAATAGCGGTTGTTCATTCGGAATGGCTAATCATGGAGTCCGAGAGATTTGCTTCTCCAGGAGTGGGCCAAGTGGACAAATAGAAAGCTTGTTGTTCTTGAACCTTCCGGTTTGGCTAAAAGAGGAATTCACCACCCCCTGGACACTGCACTAACACTTTGGGTTTAAAAGGGCAAGCTCATGGAGCCATCGCTTCAACACCTGAAAAAAAGGCCTAAAATGGGAGAGGTTTTTTTTTTTCCTGACTGAAAAAAAACTCTTTTTCATGCCACTCGCCAGCCTAAGTCACTTTCAAAAAAAAATGTAAATCTTCCTCACTGCACACAGGATTCTTCCTCAAAAATGTTTTATTCCTTGTTGTGGTCTCATCTGGAAACTACCAATTCAGGAATGCAAAGTCACCTTGCCCTTCTGGGGGACTTCAGGCCCTACAACCCGGAAAACTCCAGAAACAATAGGCAGAAAGCAAAAATAAGCAGGTCAGTAAACCGTTACAGGAAGACCAAAGTAGAAAGCTTTAAGAGCGGGATGAGTGTGCTGGAGGGTGAGACTTTTTACAGCGGTCACCTTTTAAAGGAATGTTTAAAACCTCTGCCTTGCTCCCCAAAGAGATCCTTAATTCTAGTCTCCTTACCTTTATCAGTGGGGTCAAAGTCATTCATCCAGTCTTCAGAATTTAAGCCACTGTAGTTGTCCTCAAAGCTGTCACCGTACAGCTTTTCCTCATGCCCAGGGTCCATGAAGCTCAGGTGTGTGCAGCATGAAGTCGTCAAGAACTCTGACAACTTACCTGTTTGAACCCTGAAAATTTGAGAGGGAGAGTAAGGGAAAGTAAGTAAGGAACACACAGTTATGAGTAAAAGTTTGAGCCATCTGAGGGCTCTTGAAAGATCCGGAAATCGTCGCCCAATCATTAGAATAAAATTAATAATAATAATGTTGGTATTTGTTAAGCGCTTACTATGTGCAGAGCACTGTTCTAAGCGCTGGGGGAGATACAGGGTAATCAGATTGTCCCATGTGAGGCTCACAGTCTTAATCCCCATTTTCCAGATGAGGTAACTGAGGCACAGAGAAGTTAAGTGACTTGCCCACAGTCACATAGCTGACAAGTGGCTGAGGTGGGATTCTCAGCCACTCCTTTCCTCCCCCAGAAGCTCACTAATAACTGGATAAACCACTATTTTCATTCATTCATTAATTTGAGCGTATTTATTGAGGGTTTAATGGGTACAAAGCAGTGTATTAAGCTCTTGGGAGAGTATAATATAACCATAAACAGACATAGTCCCTGCCCACAGTGAGCTTACAGTCTACAGTCTGCTACTCTGTCCTACTTCAAGACATGAACAAAATACAAGAGTCCTGACTCCAACTCAACTACTAGAGTTTTCTGCTGTGTACTTTGGGCAAGTCGCTTAACTTCTCTGTGCCTCAGTTATCTCATCTGTAAAACGGGGATTAAGACTGAGCCCCATGTGGGACACCCTGATTATCTTCTATCCACCCTAGCACTTAAAACTGTGCTTGGCACATAGTAAGCGCTTAACAAATACCATCATCATCATCATCACCCTCAATAAGCAGTAACTAAAACGACCAATTTTACGTTTCATTAAGTGCTCACTGTGCACTAAGTGTGGGTGTAGACACAAACAATCAGGTCGGACACGGCCTCGGTCCGACTCAGGGCTCACGGTCCAAGAGTGGAGTGAACAGAAATTACATTGCCCTTTTACAGATGAAGAAACTCAGGCCCAGAGAAGTTAAGCGACCTGCCTGTTGGTCACAGAACAGGCAGAGCGGGGACTAGAACCCAGATCTCCTGACTCCTGATCTCATGTTCTTTCCATGAGGTCAGGTTGCCTCCCTCCTTTTTAGATTTAGAACTCTTAGAGGTTTTGGTCGGTAAAACCCCGAATGAAGCAACAAGAAACTCTAATCAGAACAGGATTCGATTAATTCAGGCTGAATTCTGTCCCAGGGCGGGTCTGCCCACGACCTATCAGATCCCTCCATACCTTACACGCAAAACAGGTTGCAGGGGCCCCTTACCTTGCCCCGCCAAAGTACCCATCCTGCATTTTCCTCAGGGTAGCCAGGACGGCTGAATTTAAAGCAGTTCCAGATTTGTCTTCGAAGGAAGAGAGAGAGAAAAATGTTTGAGATTGGAGCCAAGGCCAGGAAAAACCAGCACGAGTTTCAAACCCAATTGCTTATGGTGACACTTCAGGCAAGTGTGACCCCTTTCTGAAGGCCCCCGAGGGGCCGGGATCATCCTGCAAATATCTCTCTCCCCATCACCCCCTTTTTTGCCCCCCTTAACCTCTTCTACTTGCCTGCGTTTCCTTCTCCCTGATCTTAGTACCGCACCCTCTCCTAGCCTCCGCTCCAACCATCATGCACAAAATTACATCCTCTCCAGCTCAAGTCACGGTCACATCGCTAGCAGACACATACAAGCCTTTAGGGGATTTTGCCTAGAAAACCTGGTTCAGGCTTGGGTTCTGCCTGGACACCGGCCACCAGCCAACAGCTTGACACAAAGCCAACTGCATCCGGAAAGCCTGATCCAGGCAAAGCACTTCTTCCATGCCCACTCGTCAGAGGGCACTTTCATGCCAGTAGAGCAGATGGGCAGGATCTAGATCTAGAAAATGCCCTCCGCTGCCCCAAGGAGTTGAAAATCTGGCTGGTATGTAGCTAGTGGCCCCAAATCCTATCCCATCTCTTCTTCAAAGCCTTATCAAAGGCACATCTCCTCCAAGAGGCCTTCCCTGACTACGCCCTCCTTTCCCCTTCTCTCACTCCCTTCTGTGTCACCCTGACTTGCTCCCTTTGTTCATCCCCCGTCCCAGCCAAGAGCACTTCTGTACATATCTGTCATTTATTTATGTATATTAATATCTGTCTCCCCCTCTAGTCTGTAAGCTCACTGTGGGCAGGGAATGTTCATTCATTCATTCAATAGTATTTATTGAGCGCTTACTATGTGCAGAGCACTGTACTAAGCGCTTGGAATGTATAAGTCGGCAACAGATAGAGACGGTCCCTGCCCTTTGACGGGCTTACAGTCTAATCGGGGGAGACGGGCAGACGAGAACAATGGCAATAAAGAGAGTCAAGGGGAAGAACTTCTCATTAAAACAATGGCAAATAAATAGAATCAGGGTGATGTACATCTCTGTCTTACTGTACTCTCCCCAGCGCTTAGGAGAGTGCTCTGAACACAGTACTCACTCAATAAATACTGTCTGTGGGGTCTGTGTGCCAAGGCTGCTCTAATCTTTAGGGAGAAAAGTCCGCTGCCTGCTGTCCCGAAGGCTGAAACTTCCTGATGATGTGACCTGAATCCCTCGATGTCTGCCTGGCTTTAGGCAGGGGATTCTTTCGCTCCCGTGAAAGGCGAGGTTGCCAGGCAGAGAACAACAAAGCCTTTCAGCTAGAGTCCAGCGAGCAGTGCCAGGAAAAGGGAGGGAATGAAGAAAATGAAGAACTTTCTCACTTTTTATCTCCTAACTCATGGGGGCTCGGGACTCACCAGCCCACTCCTCAAGGACTTCCCCAGAAAGTGAGTTCTTGCAAGACGTCGGTTAAAATCCACCTCTGCTATGCTGGGTTGCTGCCTTACAGCATATGCATATTAGCAAAGCTTCATCAAGCTGAGATCTCGGGAGTTGATGCTGGTTAGGGCAGGAAGTTGCTTTATTTTTATTATTTGCTAGCTTTGTGCCTAAAACCATCCTAAGCATTGAAGTGACTATTAGATAACGAGGACAAACACAATCCCTGACCCAAGTTGGGCTCAGAGTCTAACGGGAGAAGCAGCTTGGCCTAGTGGATAGAACACAGGTCTGGGAGTCAGGAGAACCTGGGTTCTAATCCCGACTCTGCAGCTTTCTGCTGCGTGACCTTGGGCAAGTCACTTAACTTCTTTGGGCCTCAGTTACCTCATCTGTAAGAGGGGGATTCAGGCTGTGACCTCCATGTGGGACGGGGACTGTTTCCAACCTGATTAGCTTGTATCTACCCCAGCGCTTAGTTCGGTGCCTGACACGAGTAAGCATTTAAATACCGTAAAAGAGGAAGAAAGGGTGGGGGGAAGTTAGACTCGTATTTAACCACCATTTACAGATGAAGCAACTGAGGCCCATAGATGTGAAGGGACCAGCCCCAGATCACAAAGAGGACAAGTGGCAGAGTCGGGGATTAGAACTCGGTTCCTCTTCCGCCTCTAAGGGCCCGTGTTCTTTCTGCTAGAGTCGATCAGTTAATTGTAATTACTGAGCGCTTACTGCGATCAGAAGGGCACTGTAGTAAGCACTTGGGAGAGTACAGTATCGCAATAAGTGGATACATTCCCTGCTCACAACAAGCTTACACACGGCTTCTCAGCTTTCTCCTGAAACCAAGAGTCTGAAGGGTTCAACCAATCCTCAAAGTTCTAGCTTAGTCTTGGGGTTTGTGTGGACACTCACACTGTCTTCTACCCAGCCCCCATCACCCACCCAAGCCCCGGCCCCAGCCCCGCTTACCGAGCATGGTGTGGGAAATTGGGAAGGTGATGGTGGGCCGCCCGGTCATCCTCCAGCGGCTACAGAGGTAGGAGAGGTCCGTGCGTAGCATCTCCACGATCATCTTGTTGTCGAGCGCCAGGTAGAACTGCTGCTGGTCGATGAACTGGGGCGGGAGGAAGGGGTGGGGGTGGGGAGGAGGCAGGAAGGGTTGAAATGACCTGATCGCCCTCCCCATTAAAAGCCCCCAACGCTCAACGAGTCTCTGCTTGGCGAACGGACCCCGGGCAAGATTCTCTCATAATAATAATAATGGTATTTGTTAAGCACTTACTATGTGCCAGGCACTGTAATAAGCACTGGGGTAGCAAATCGGGTGGGATGCAGTCCATTCCCATTCCTGCTCCATTCGGGGCTCCCAGTCTCAATCTCCATTTTCCAGATGAGGTAACTGAGGCCCAGAGAAGTGAAGTGACTCGCCCAAGGTCACGCAGCGGACAAGAGGCGGATCCGGCATTAGAACCCATGACTTTTTGACTCCCAGGCCCGTGCTCTAGCCACTAGAGAAGCAGCCTGGCTCAGTGGAAGGAGCACGGGCTTGGGAGTCAGAGGTCATGGGCTTGAATCCCGGCTCTGCCACTAGTCAGCTGTGTGACTGTGGGCAAGTCACTTAACTTCTCTGTGCCTCAGTTACCTCATCTGTAAAATGGGGATTAACTGTGAGCCCCACGTGGGACAACCTGATCACCTTGTATCCCCCCAGCGCTTAGAACAGTGCTTGGCACATAGAAAGCGCTTAACACATACCACCATTATTAGTATTATTATTATTATCTACCCCAGTGCTTAGAACAGTGCTCTGCACATAGTAAGAGCTTAACAAATACCAACATTATTAGGCCGTGCCGCTTCATATGCTCCTGGAGGCTCTCAGACCTGCTTCTGGCTCCAGTCCACAGTGGCTTTAGTTAGCAATGTGAGCCCCCCCGTGGGACATGGACTGTGTTCAACCTGATGAGCTTGTCTCTACCGCAGCACGTAGCACAGTGCCTGGCACAGTGCCTGTACCCTCTTAACAAATGCCATGAAAAAAAGCAATGTCTACACGGAGGCCAAATCTTCCAGGCCTTTTTGGCACATCGACTTCCATCCAGTCAAGACCATCTCTTTAACAGGTAAAGCAAAATGCGCACACTTTATTGTAGGATTGTTAACCGACAACCTAAAATAATAATAATAAGCATGGCATTTGTTAAGCTCTATGTGCCAAGCACTGTACTAAGTGCTGGGATAGACTGAGAAGCAGCTTGGTCTAGGGGAGAGAACATGGGCCTGGGAGTCAGAAGGACCCGGGTTCTAATCCCAGTTCTGCCCTTCGTCTCCCGTGTGATCTTGCAGCGTGGCTCAGTGGAAAGAGCCCGGGCTTGGGAATCAGAGGTCGTGGGTTCGAATCCCAGCTCTGCCACTTGGCAGCTGTGTGACTGTGGGCAAGTCACTTAACTTTTCTGTGCCTCAGTTACCTCATCTGTAAAATGGGGATGAAGACTGTGAACCTCACGTGGAACAACCTGATTACCCTGCATCTACCCCAGCGCTTTGAACAGTGCTCTGCACATAGTAAGCGCTTAACAAATACCAACATTATTATTATCTTGAGCCCGTACTCTATTAGGCCATGCTGCTTCCCTGCTATCCACCCCGCTTCAAACACTCTTTTCACAAATCCCACTCCCAAGGCGGGGCACACCAGTTCCACCTCAAGTCTTCTCCACCCTCTTTATGCGGTGGAATCAACCAGGTTCCAGCATCTATTCTATCATGCCTTACTAGTCAATGTTCGGGACGCGCCCAGTCAGTGATCAAGCGCTTAGTACAGTGCTCTGCGCACAGTAAGGGCTCAATAAATATAACCGAATGATCTTTCAGCTGATCGAGGCTCCCTAGGCTGTTGACTCACCTGTGGAGTGAAGGCAAAGATAGTCTTTCGGATGTCGTAAAGTTTGGACGTCCCGAGGACTCCCATGTGCCGGTAAGGTCTTCCACTCAGGTTCATCCTACTGTTGCGGCCTGAGACGGGACGTGGGTGGAAACGGAAAGATCAACGTCCCGTTATCTGGGTCCGCATCTTACAAAGCACGAGAACATGAGACGGGCCCAACTGGGAACTCGGGTTTCGGGTTTATGGTAGAATCCATTAGTTATGGTATTTATTTAATATTAATAACAGTAATAATGGTGATGATGATAGTATTTTAAGTGAGACGCAGTGTGGCCCAGTCTGAGAGTCAGAGGACCTGGGTTCTAATCCCAGCTCCGCCACTTGGCTGCTGCGTGACCTTGGGCAAAACACAACTTCTCTGTGCCTCAGTTACCTGCAAAATGGGGATTAGGAATATGAGCTCCATTTGGGACAAGGACTGCGTCCAACCTGATTAGCTTGTATCTACCCCGACATTTAGTAAGCGCTTAACAAATATCACATTATTATTATTACAAAATAAGCAATTAAGACCCAGTCCTCCACCTAAGGTGGGAGGCTTCTGTGCTTCAGCCCCTCCCACTAAGAGAGCTCTGCATGCGGGCCTTGGGCCAGGCTATCCAAAGACAGGCTGAGGGCAGTTCCTTACTCTGATCTCCTCGGACTTTTCCACTGTAAAGCCTGGGATGTGCCGTGGAGGCAGGGGAAGAGGAGGAAACAACTGAGGATGCATGACCCCATTCCTCCCCCTCCAGAAATCGGCTTGTCACTCAACCACTCAATCATTCGACAGTATTTATTTGACCACTTATCGTCTGGGTGCAGAGCACTGTACTAAGCACTTGGGAGAGTAATATAGTAACAACTGTGGTATTTGTTAAGTGCTTACGATGTGTCAGGGACTGTACTAAGCGCTGGGATAGATACAAATTGTCAGGTGGCTCACGGTTCTGTCCCGCATGAGGCTCACAGTCTTAATCTCCATTTTACAAATGAGGTAACTAAGATCCAGAGAGGTGAAGTGACTTGCCCAAGGTCACAGCAGAAAAGTGGAGGGCCGGGATTAGAGCCCACGTCCTTCTGATTCTTAGGCCCAAGCTCTATCCGCTAGGCCAATGCAACAGAGACACATTCCTTGCCCACAAGGAGCTTACCATCTAGAGGGGGAGACACACATTCATATAAATAATAAAAAAAAGGAGGCTATGGACATAGGTACAGGGGGGCTGAGGGAGGGGCGAATAAAAGGAGCGGATCCAAACATGAGGACGCCATAGAAGGGAGCGTGAGAGGAGAAAATGAGGGCCTAGTCGGGGAAGGACTGGGTACAGCACCGGCCTTAGCTCGGACCAGGCCGGCCCAAACTGGACGACAACCCCGACAGAATTCCACTGGTAGCCCGAGTGCCGCTGACCGTCAGCATCTCTCACCCAGGCTGGCGTAAATGTGGCTGAGGATTCGGGCCGGCTGTACCCGGATGGGATACACATCCGCAATCGTCTCCACCTCCAAGTCGTGCTTCTTCAAGATGGCCTTGATCTCCTCCGACTCGGCTAGAATGGACACTGGAGGGAGAACCAGGGGACAGGGAAGAAGGAGTCATCACGAAGACATTCTCTTCCCGAGGAACTTTGCCTTTGTTCCCCAGATTTTACTAGTGAATAAAGGTGACTGGACAAGGACACCAATGATAATTGCTTCCGGATATATACATTTTTAAAAGGGAAGAGTCTGAGCTCCACAGAAAAATGTGTGGCTTGTAAATGTTCCCTCTAAAAGGAGGATGATCTGGGAGCTCTGGAGACCCAGATTGTGCCCTATAACTGAGTAATTTAATAGATGTGGCAGATAACTGCAATAGCTCTAGGCTTCAGCCATAACATCCACGAGATGGATTTAATGTGCGCTGCCGATAGCTAGCGCTTACTGTGTGCAGAATACTGTACTAAGCGTTTGGGAGAGTGCTATATAGCAGAGTTGGTAGACACGTGCCTGCCCACAAGGAGCTTACAGAGGGAGAGACAGACATATATTATGGATCTATACGCGAGCCCTGGGGAGCTGAGGGTGAGGTGAAAAAACAATAAAAATCCAAGTGCAAGAACAATGCAGAAGGGAAGGAAATCCTCCCTCCAGATGCTTTTCAATACCCCCAAAAGCAATCTAGACTGTTTGCCCTGTTTGCTCTGCAGACACAGCGGATGACCAGCACTTTTGGAAATCAAACTAAACCAAATCTATTCATTCATTCAATAGTATTTATTGAGCGCTTACTATGTGCAGAGCACTGTACTAAGCGCTTGGGATGAACAAGTCGGCAACAGATAAAGTCCCTGCCGTTTGACGGGCTTACAGTCTGGAGTCCAGGAAGCAACTAAATGAGGTGACTCAAGTAGACGTTACTACGCTTTCCTGAGAGATGGATCTATGAGGTTCTGGACGGGACAAAGACACGCCTACCTTGGACCACCACATCTGGTTTGGGGACGGTCGAAAATCTGCGATTCAGGGGGTCAATTTCACCAGGGGCTAGAAATCCCTGAATAAAAAGCAGGAACAGCCAATCAGTCAGTGGCACTTACTGGGCGCTTACTGTATGCAGAGCACTGGACTAAGTGCTTGGGAAAGTACAGAACTGATAGACACGCTTCCCGCCCCCCACGAGCTTACCGTCCCAAGGGGGAGACACACATTAATGTAAATAAATTGTGTATACAAATATAAATCTCAACAACTTTCAAGGTCTACAGGTTTATAGGAGTCAGGGGACCTGGGTTCTAAACCCAGCTCCTCCACTCACTACTGGGTGATCTTGGGGAAGTCATTTAACTTCTCTGTGCCTCAGTTCCTTCATCTGCAAAATAGGGATCCAAAACCCGCTCTCCCTCCTACTTAGACTGTGAGCCCCATGTGGGACCTAATTATCTTGTATCTCCCCCTGCACTTAATAAAGTGCTTGGTTCATAGTTAGTGCTTAACACATACCACAGTTATTAATATAACTACACTAGTCAAAAGCCTACACCAATAGGTGAATTCAGGAAAAAACACCACAGTTCAAGAGCTGAGGCGGCTGCAGCAGATGTGAACTCACTATTGATGGAAAAATTCAAAACCTTACACTCACCCCTAACAGAGTCATTAGAAAAAAATGCCAACGACCGTCATGTCATATCTCCATTCAACTTCTTTTTTAAAAAGATTCAGAGGCAGGTATTTTGGATGCACTTTCAACCATGTGAGGCTTCCCTACCCTGGCGGTACAATTTCATTCATTTTATTCAGCTGTATTTATTGAGTGCTTGCTGTGTGCACAGCATTGTACTAAGTGCTTGGGAGAGTACAACAGAACAATAAACAGAAAAATTCCCTGCCCACAGCGATCTTACAGTCTAGAGGGGGAGCACAGACTCACACACACTCTTCAACTCCTGCCCCCTCTCCCAGCCTCTTGCAATTAATCAGTCAGTAGCATTTACTGAGGGCCTACAAGTTTTGGATATGCAATCCAAATACCATAATTCCATTCATTCAACCTTGCTAAGGAACAGTACTCCTCTGCTTCTCTGATGGCAATTCTGGCTCACCAGAAATCACTGTTCTCAGATCTTTACAATAATAATAATTGTGGTATTTGTTAAGCGTTTACTACGTGACAAGCACTGTACTAAGCACTGGGGTGGATACAAGCGATCAGGTTGGACACCGTCCCTGTCCCACATGGGGCTCCAAATCCTCACCCCCAGTTTACAGATGAGGTAACTGAGGCCCAGAGAAGCGAAGTGACGTGCTCAAGGTCACACGGCAGACAAGCGGCCGGTCAGACAACACGTCTGTTTTTCTCCTGAAAAAATATTCCTCATTCTTTCCTCACTGGTCATATCTCATTAGTATTTAGAACCCAGGTCTCCTGACTCCCAGGCCCTGGCTCTTTCCACTAGACCACGCTGCTTCATTCTTCTGCGGCCCTGGACTTAGGAAGCAAACGGATTCAGGAGAGAAGAGAAACCAATAATCAGACTTCGGGAACCCGGCCTAGCTTGGCGGTCACAACAAGATACCCAGCGATTGTGGAAGATAGAGAGGAAAGGGAAAGAGCCCGGGGGTGAATGTCCCGTACCTCGGCCATCAGGCTCCCCAGGATGTAGAGGGATTGACCCCACATGTGCGGGAGCTTGCCCTTGGGCACTCGGTCCACAGAATGGGGGTTCTGATACTCCTCATCCACCTGCAAGACACAAGCTCAGTTAATAACTGCAGACACATTGAGCCCATCCAGGTGGAACTCGGCCCTCTGAACACCCGTCGTTCCCCTGCTCCGCCCCCCGTCCCCCACCGCCCTCCTTCCACTCTTTCCCTTGCGTCATGGTGCTTCTTCCATATTTCTACGCCAGAAGAGAAATGCTCCCTCTCATCCCGTACCAACAGATTCTGCTCTATTGTACTCCCCCGGGGCCCTTCGTGGCCTAGTGGAAAAGCCCGGGCCTGGGATTCGGAAAACCTGGGTTCTAATCCAAGCTCGACCACTTGTCCGCTGTGTGACTTTGAGCAAGTCACTTGACTCTTTGGTGTCTCAGCTTCCACATCTCGAAAATGGGGATTAAGACTGTGAGCCCCATGGGGGACAGGGACTGAGTAACCTGATCAGCTTGTATCTATCCTAGCGCTTAGTACAGTTCCTGGCACGCAGTAAGGGCTTAATAAATACCACACTATTACTATTATTGTTGTTATTTTAGTGCTCTACTGCTCAATGAATACCACTGACTGACTGCTCCCTTGGGCCTTCAAGTTAAGCTGGGCCTAGGGCTCTGGAAGGTCATTCTGAGGAAGAAGGGTCAGAGGATGCTACTGAACCCCTGGTCCGCCAGGTTCTGCTTAGCCTCAGAGTTCAATCCATTCCAGTCTTCAGTGACAAACCTCTCACCTGGGGCTAGAGTACCAAAAGGCTGCCTCTTGGGAAGGCAGCAGCACTGATCTGTTCCTGCACTTCGGTGATCCTAGGAACTAAGACTCTCAAATCCAGGCAGCCGCTTCAGGAGATCATGTCCATTCCCCTCTTTTCTCCCCAAATCCACAGCTCCTGCCGCCACCCCTGCCCGTGTCACTTTGGGTCTTCATTTGGGTAATCACTTGCCTCTAGTGCTAGTTGAAAAATCCCCCTAAATGTGATCATGAGGATATGGAAAGAACTCAGACAGTTGCCCACCCACGGCCTTTTCGCCAACCGGTTACAGCCGTGCTGACCGACTCACCTTTTCCGGAGGAACGCTGTAGAGCTCCGGCAAGAGGCGAACTCCATTCTTTCCCTTGATGAGGACGCCTTCGAGTGCCTCCCTGTACTCCTGAACCTGCAAAAGATGGGGAGGAGGGTAGGGAGAGCCTCGTTACTTCTCTTCAAAACATTTCTAGAATCAGGCCTTTCACATCTACCAATCATCTTCCCCTCAAAACATCTCTAAAATCTGCCCTTTCGCTTCTACGAACTTTCCCAAGCACTTAGGACAGTTCCCTACACGCTGAAAAGTGCTCAATAAATACCACTGATTGAGAGAAAGAGGGCAATGGACACTCAGGAAGTAATGTCCAACTAGGGAGCGTACAAAGCAATTTACAGACAGGTCACTCCCCTCCAATCAGTCAGTGATAATTACTGACCATTTACTGTGTGCAGAGCACCGTACTAAGTGCTTGGGAAAAAATATAATAACGTTGGTAGACGTTACCCCTACCCACAAAGAGCTTGTAGTCTACAGGGGACGACAGACAAAATAAATTACAGAGAGGGAAAACAGTATAAAGATATTTACATAAGTATTGTGGGGCTGGGATGAGTATTCAATTGTGTAAGGGCTACAGTGCTTAGTACAGTGCCTCACACATAGTAAGCGCTTAGCAAACACCATATTTACTATTTCCGTTATAGTCAAGTGCATAGTCAATGCAGAGGGGAAGGCGGATAGAGGAAACGAGGCTTTAGTGAGGGCGTCAATTTGGAGATGTGATCTTAAAAGGTTATGAAGGAGGAGAGAGAGGTTGACTGTCAGATTTGATGGGGGAGAAAAAGTCCAGGCCCAAAGGAGGTCATGGGCAAGGGGTAGGTGGTAGGACAGACAACTCTGAGGTACAGAGAGTAGGTTGGTGTTAGAAGAGTGGACTGTGTGTTGGGTTGCAGTAGGAAATCAGCAAGGTCAGGAAGGAGGGAGAGAGCTGACTGAGTGCCTTAAAATTGACGATGAGGAACTTGTTTGATGTTGAGGTGGATGGGCATCCATGGGAGGTTTTTGAGGGAGGGGGAGGATCATTTCAAAAAAATGATCCAGGCAGCAGAATGAAATATGGACTAGAGAGGGGAGAAACAGGAGGTAGGGAAGTCAACAAAGAGTTGATGCAGTAGTCAAGGCAGGAAGTGATAAGTGCTGCCTTTAGGAGGCAGGAGGGAAGCTGGAATTTCTCTCATTTTACAGTTGAGGTAAGCTAAGGCACGGAGCAGGTCAACGATGGTCAGCGAAGAAGCCAGAAAGGGCCTCCTGCCTTGCAGCTCAATGCCTGAAAACAGAACAAACTGTTCCCGGTTGGATGGACTGCCCACTTGCACCCAAGGACAGCGACAGCCTAAACCTTTCTCCAGAGACTGCCCGACCAGCTCGAGGACGGCGCCCACGTTACCTGCTCTGCGTTGCCACCGAAGACCCCGTCCAGGATGAAATACGTCCAAAACAATGGCCATTCACACTCAATGTTCTCAAACAGTTTCAGCTCAGCAGGTTCATAATACAGACGATTAGGATCCTGGGAGAAAAAAAAGTCAATCCATTAGGTCACTCCACTCAATTAGAACAGTCCCTTTAGCCTAAGAAGTTGGTAATGGCCCTTTCATTCTTGGTTATCTGTTTTCCCTGAGGGCCAAGGAACAGAAGATGCACAGTAAAAAAAAAAAGCCCTGTTGAAAAAATAATCTGGGAATCGGAGCAGTCGTTCCTTTTGGAACTTACCCTCTTTGTTCTAAAAAGAAAAATCACTCACCACAGAGGGTCAGTTAAGTCACTAGTTCGGACTCTGTCACTGCAGGTCAGTGTCTAAACCAGAAGTTACTCAGGGAATCATTATTGCGACGCCAGCCTAAGCCACCATCTCACAGTCTGCGTTGTGTTCAAGTACACTTCTATCTTTTCTAATTATCCAACTCAGAGTCCTGCCAACTGCCATATCGTCAGCCAGCCAACTCAGGCTGGGTTCTATCCATTTTTCCATCTCTCCCCCTCCAACCTTCTGTACTTCAATTTTTTAAAAGTTAATAGGGCTTTAGATAGCTGCCTGGAGCCTTCAAAGATGCTGCCTTGCCAGAAGATCTCAGAATGACGTTGCCTTGGTCGCTTTCTCCCAGTTAGTATCTGATGCGATTTGGGGTAAGGAAGCTAAATAGATGCCAACTACCGTGCCCCAGAGCCATCCTGATAGCCATGACAAAGTAAAAACAAAGCCATCTCCCACAGCTCACCCTCATCAGAAGAGCCCAAGGCGTCTCAGATCAGTTTTAAGCCTAACTGCCAAATTATAGCAGGGCAGGAAACACCTAAGATGGCATTTTTCATGCCTCAGTTAGGAACATTCACAGATGGGGAAGATCGTTAGGAGGAAAACTTGCACCTTTCTACAGAGCTGAAAAAAAGAGGTGGAGGGGAGGGGTGCCTTATTTGAGGAGAATGAATCTCTTCACGGTTTGTACCTCTTTGGGGGTTTTGTATCCATCTCGGAGAAAGCGGCAGCAGCCGTAACGGCCCTGGGGAAGAAAAGAGAAGAGTCATGGTGAGTCATTCTGAAAACTTCTACACTGTTTAGAAAATGGTTCATACTACACTTTAGGTCACCAGAACAAGACAGGCTAGCATCAGACACAGGAATTCAACATGACCAGATCCTGAAAAGTGGGACATGGCCACTGTGATCCCCAGGTGCTCTGAACCTTTTCTTTTTTTTAAATGGAATTTAAGTGTTTACAGTGTGCCAGGCACTGTACTAAGTGGCAGGGTAGATACAAGATAATCAGGTTGGACACAGTCCATGTCTTGCACTGAGCCCACAGTTCTTAATCCCTATTTTATAGATGAGGTAACTTGAGGCACCGAAGTCAAATGACTTACCCAAAATCATCCAGCAGAAGAGTGGGAAATCAGGATTAGAACCCAGGTCCTTCTGACTCCCAGGCCCGGGCTCTATCCACGAGGCCACTCTGCTTTTTCGGAACTCTAGGAATGGGCCGGTGCCTTGCAGCCCAGGCCTGACAAATCCACTCCCGCCAGAAAACGGAATGAATCCTCTGCTTTTGCCCCCACCGTTTAAATCCGCCTGGGCAGATCAGAGCCCTGTAGGTCTCACCTTTGTTTTAACTGTCCGTCAATACCTCTGGGGCTACAAGATCCACAGTGAAGAAGTTGATATTTCCTTTTTAGAACGACTCCTACTTGGGAGAGGCAGAGACAGTCGGACAGATTTACCTGGAGCTTGGATACGATTTCCTGTTTGGTTATTTCCACCAACTGGCTATCTTCTACTGCGAACGCCGGGAAAGAGATGACCGACAGGACGCTTGCATCGACCTCTTTGGATGTTGAAGCCCGGGGCAGGATCGAGTGAAGGATGGACTGAGAGAGAGGAAATGGGACATAAGGACACGCGATATGCCATATTGGGCCAGACTGGTCAACCCGATCCAATCACTCAATGGCATTTATTGAGTGCTTACTACGTGCAGAGCACTGTACTACATGCTTGGGAGAGTACAACAGCATTGGTAGACACGTTCCCTGCCTACAAGCTCACAGTCCAGCCCAGTATTCTTTCAACCACCAAGGACGCACCCTTCACGAAGTTTCTAAAGCCTTCTGGAGTCTATTGATATTTTTCGGCCAGCACGACTTCCCGTGGTAGACTGCGTAACCCCCCTCCCCGCCCTCTGTTGACATTAGTAAGCTCCTTGGTGTTATAAAACTGATGGGTTGTATTTCAAAGGTTAGCTCAGGGAGGCTCTCTAAAAGAGCAAGCCAATTTGTGCTTAGGGAGTAGCTCTGGAGAGTGCTTGGAAGTCTTAGACACTTGTGGAGTTGGGTGAAAAGTGCAACTGCTTTTCTCACCAGCTTTCAATCCTACAGCAAATAGCAGGAGAAAAGTCACTTGAAGAAGCTAGCGGGCAGGGGGAATCCACGTGTTAGGAAGGTCCAAATGGAATGTCCGGCAAAACATATATACACCTCCACTTATAGGGGTCTAATCAGATGCAAAGTCAAAATTCACCACGCCAACAGGCGAGGACTTGACTTTCCCAACACAGACAGCAACACCAGCTTGGCCTTGAGCAAGATTTGAAGAGATACAAGTCCACCACTTCCCCACGCTGACCCCTGAAACATTCAACCCTGCCGTCGGCCTGCCTCTTTTTATAATGGTATTTGTTAAGCACTTACTACTTGCTAGGCGCTGTATTAAACACTGGGGTATATCCAAGCTAGTAGGTTTGGACACAGTCCATGTCCCTCCTGGGGCTCACAATCTTAGTCCCCCTTTTACAGATGAGGTAACTTAAGCCCAGAGAAGTAAAGCGACTTGCTCAGGGTCACACTTCAGACAAGTGGCAGAGCCGGGATTAAAACCCAGGTCCTACGGACTTCCAGGCCCGTGCTCTATCCATCAGGCCACACTTCTCTTCCACTACAGTGCTGCCACAGGGCTACTAACTAGGAACCCTCATGTGGGAGAGAGAACATGGCGGAGTAACTGACAGAGGTTGCCTAGGGAGGAGCCGGTGGAGGAAGGGAGAGACTCGGGCTTCTAAGAGCAAGCAGGGCTGAGTCCAAAAGCGCTGGGCAAGCCCAGACATACCTCAACCACTGGAGATTCTGATGAATTAATCACTGAAATTTATTGCTTATGCTGTGCACAGCACTATACTAAATGCTTGGGAGAGTATGATATGAAAAAAGAGTTTTGAGTGAGCTGGGGGAGCCTTGATATACGTCAAGCCAGCAGAGCATTCTGAGGAAATCAATGGTATTTATTGAGCACTTATTCTGGGCAGAGGGAGGGGAGTATACAAAAAGAGTTCAGGCCTAGACAATTCTTACTTCAAGAGTAGCGGAGGAACCCGTCTCAAGTAGTGAGAGACTTTATTACTCATCCTGGGCATGATGCTGAGCCCTCTGACACAGGTCTCTTGCTTCTGAATTGTCTTTCGCCAGGTCTCTCCCTATCGAATTTGCTCTACTGTACGCTTTCCCACCTCTCTCAGGGTCGCACCTGGAGAATTCCCAGTCCTCTAACAGTCTCGGCTACAGGAGGGAGAGTCAAGCAGAGGCCTACCCACTCCATTTCTAGCTCGGCCAGTGGTTAGCGAGTGGAAGGCTACGAGTCAAAACTCACCCGTGGTGGGTAGCAGCAGCACGGGAGAGAGTCGAGGGCGGAGACTCAACCTCACTGCACGGAAGGAGGCGATGGTAAACCACTTCCGCATTTTTACCAAGAAAACTTTCTGGATCCACTGCCAGAATGATGGCAGATGGAGGTGGGGCGTTCTGGGAGAGATGTGTCCCCGGTGTGGCTACGGGTCAGAGACGACTCAACAGCCTAAGACAAGACTCTTTCCCGGTGCTCAATACGGTGTCCTACAGATGCTGGACTGACTGACCGAGCGAGCCAGGACGCCTCCCACCCCAGTCTCCGGTTAGCTCTGCAGACGCGCTCACCTGACAGTGCTGCACTTCGTCGGACAGGACGTGGATCACTGACTGAGGACCACCTTTCACGCCAAACAGGTTCAGCTCATCCAGGGCTTCCAACGCTGCCTGGGAACAGGAGGGAAGGACACGAGTACCTCAGATCAAAAAAATTATAATAATAAAAGATACATGCCCCACCCCCACCCCCAAGTCCCAAGTCCCACAGAGCTGTGCCGAGAATTCTAGCCACTACTACTAATAATAATGACGGTATTTGTTAAACATTTACTATGTGCCAAGCCCTGTTCTAAGCACGGGATTAGATACAAGGTAATCGGGTTGTCCCATGGGGGGCTCGCAGTCTTAATCCCCATTTTACAGATGAGGTAACTTTGGCACAGAGAAGTTAAGTGACTTGCCCAAAGTCATACAACTGATTAGTGGCAGAGCCAGGAGTAGAACCCACGACCTCTGACTCCCAAGCCCGGGCTCTTTCCACTGAGCCACGCTGCTTCTCTGAAAAATAGCACCACTCAGTGCCCACAGGCAGCTGATTTTTAACCACTATCCCTGTGGATGTGTTCCCTTTGGGCACCTGATACTGAACACCCCCCATCAGCCCCACAGCACTTATGCACACATCACCTAACTTCTCTCTGCCTCAGTTTCCTCATCTGTAAAATGGGGATTACGACTGTGAGCTCCATGTGGGACACAGACTGTGTCTGACCTGATTATCTTTTATCTACGCCAATGCTTAGAACAGTGTTTGGCACATAGTAAGTGCTTAACAAGTACCATTATTATTATGACTGTTATAGGGACGTAGCCTGGAAATATTTAGTGGACCTTTCCACTCTCTCCCCAACCTGATACCTGCTGAAAGAATGATGCGACTTACCTTCGCCATGCCAACTGAGCTGGCATTCAGCTCTGCGATCCCCTGGTTGGTCTTGTCTCCGCGCTCCCAAATCCCAAAGTCCTGCCGGAAATGCACCAATATGCGACATCATCATCATCAGCTAATGTGGATGAAGCCCTCCCTTTTAGGACAGCCCAGAACCGGACACGGGTGAAGGGATAATAAAGCAACAGGTTTTAGGCCCCTGCTTTCTTAAGAGCCACCCAGGGGACAACTTAATGAGACGAGGTCATGTGGTCTGCAAACTTGACTGGGATCCCCTCCGAGGAGAAAGACCGCTCAGAAATCCAGAATGGAGAAGCTGAATAAGAAGGGGATGGGTAAACAAAGGCAGGAGCCAACTCCTGCAGCCTTGATCTGCTCCCGTGAGGCTTGGGAATACCAGCTCCTGCCAGTGAACCCCCGAGGGTTCGGTGAGATTGGAGAAGGCAGAGGGAGGTGGATTTTCTAGCTCTGTGTAGGGATCGCTGCGTGGCTTAGAGAAGCAGCGTGGTTTAGTGGAAAGAGCCTGGGCTTGAGAGTCAGAGGTTGTGGGTTCTAATCCCGGACTCCGTCACTGGTCTGCTGTGTGACTGTGGGCAAGTCACTTCACTCCTCTGTGCCTCAGTTCTCTCCTCTGTAAAATGGGGATTAAGACTGTGAGCCCCACATGGGACAACCTGATTACCTAGTATCTACCCCAGCACTTAGAATAGTGCTTGGCACATAGTAAGCGCTTAACAAATACCACCATCATCATCATCATCTTCCCCCAACCCGCCCCAGAGATAAAGAACACCTATAGTGCCCCAAGTGGGTCAGGACAGTGGGAGTTGGGGTAGACTTGCAGGCTAGACTGTTGGCTGGTTGTGGGCAGAGAACACGTCTACCGATTCTGTTGTATCGTACTCTTCCGAGAGCTTAGGGCAGTGCTGTGCCCCCAGTAAGCGCTCAATAGATAAAACTTATTGGTGTGTCACCGACTCATCGTAAAGCTGGGGAAATGGCATCCGGGTTCTTTCTGTTTCCCTCTCCGCACCGGGAAGTTTGGCTCTGGGATTCCCCTGCTTCCAGACAGGCATCTGATCCCTTGGAGAACTTCCCCCTCTCTCCCAAACCCAGAGCCCCCCACCTTCTCTTTATCCACTGCAGTGAAACTCACACGTAGGAGCCATAACACCCCAGAAAGACTGAGAACCCAAAACGGAGACTGGCATTCCAAAATAGCAGAACATATTTGACTAACCCAACTCAACTTACAAGGCTAATCTACATTCCATAGTTGTAGGGACCAAAAAAACCAAACGGCAGCCGAGTTATAATAATATTTATGGTATTTGTTAAGCGCTTACTATGTGCCAAGCACTGCTCTAAGTGCTGAGGTAGATACAAAGTAATCAGTCCGGATCCATTCCCTCTCCCACATCATTATTATTATTATGGTACTTGTTAAATGCAATTAATACCACGCACTGTTCTAAGCACTGGTGGAGATACAAGTTAACTGGGTTGTACACAGTCCCTGTCCCACATGGGACTCTCGATCTCAATTCCCATTTTACAGATGAGGTAACAAGAAGCCCAGAGCAGTAAAGAGACTTGCCCAAGGTCACACAGCAGACATGTGGCGGACCCTGGCTTAGAACCCAGGTCCTTCTGACTCCAGGCCCATGCTCTATCCACCAGGCCACCCTGCTTCTCTAGCCAAGTGCTTTGGACACCTCGTTGCTGCTTAAAATTCAGTCTCACGCTAAAGAGGGGAGCAGAGGAAAGAAAGCTCAACAAAAGATGAAGAAAGCTGACTCGCCTAGCTGATGGAGATCAGGGATTCATCTCAGTTTGTGATGGGGGGTGAGAAGGGAAAGCACAAAGGGAAGACAGAATACCGTGTGGTCAGCAACGGTTCCCCAACGTATACTCACAGCTGTTTTGTAAGCCGCTTCTATATAAAACACCAGGTTCTGTATGAAGTTCACTTCATCCAGGCTGTAGATGATATGGAGCCCTAGGAGGGAGAAGATACAAGTTGTTCTCCCCCCTTCACCTCCCCTCAGCTAAGCCCCCTTTTCCCCCCTTTCCCTCTGCTCCTCCCCCTCCCTTCTCCTCCCCTCAGCACTGCGCTCTTTTGTATATATTTTTATTACCCTATTTATTTTGTTAATGAGGTGTACATCCCCCTTGATTAAGTTGTCTTGTTTTTGTCGTCTGTCTCCCCCGATTAGACTGTAAGCCCGTCAATGGGCAGGGATTGTCTCTATCTGTTGCCAAACTGTACATTCCAAGCGCTCAGTACAGTGCTCTGCACATAGTAAGCGCTCAATAAATGCTATTGAATGAATGAATGAATCACCACTGGCGTTCACGGCCCGACAATTCTCCTCCAGAATCCCAACAGCTAATTTGGTTGACGCAACAGCCACGAAGATGGGTCGGTCCACTTCTTCCTCGTTCTGCCAATCCCCAGAGAGTCAGGATGTCCTAAATAGCAACCCTCCGGTATGGCCGGCCCGCTGTCGTCCCTAACCCCTCACCTACCTGAAGCGGTCATCTGGGCCAGGAAGAGAAGGTAAATAGAGGTGGCGTCTAACTGGAGGTGTCCCCACTGGTCATCTCCCACCACGGTGGCACAGGTCTTGGTGTTGTACTTAGCATGGAGACTGTCCTTGGTGCTCTGACTGTATTTGAAGGACTCCACTTTGTCCACCTGAAACAAACCATTTCCGGAGGTAAATCACCAGCGTTCTAATCCCGGCTCCAGCCCTTGTCAGCTGTGGGACTTGGGGCAAGTCACTTCACTTCTCTGTCCCTCTGGTACCTCCTCTACAAAATGGGATTTAAGACCATGAGCCCTCTGTGGGACAAGGGTTATCTTGTCTAGCCCCGCGATCAGTTCAGTGCCTGGCGCACAGTAAGTCCTTAAATAGCATACAAAAAAAAAAGTCGCCACACAAGTCCAGTGGCTCTAATACTGACACACTTAAGCATGAAGTGATTTGATTGGGAAAGTGTATAACACACTAAATCCACCAATGCCATCTTTTCCTCTTGGGAGATTCAAAATAGCTGAGAGAAAATCTGAGCAAGAGAGCCAAGAGCAGTGGCATGTTCAGAGGACATAAGTGCGCATTTTAGAGTGAGGGCAATGGAAGCTATCTGGGGAGGTGTGAGGAGAAGACTGGGAGACGATACTGAGGAATTTGGGGGTTCAGTTTGAAGGAAAGGTATTATTGGCAGGAGGAAGCATGAAAACTAAATTCGCCAGTCAAAATAAAAACCAACCAAGTTTTGAGTGGAATTTGGGCTTTATTCAATAATAATCGTGGTTTTTAATTACGCGCTTACTATTTGTCAGGCACCGTACTAAGCAGGTCCCACACAGGCCTCACAGAGACTAATTAGGAGGTAAAACAGGTATTGAATCCCATTTTGCAGACAAGGGATCTGAGACACAGAGAAGTGACTTTCCCAAGGTCACACAGCAGGCAAGTGGCAGAGTCAGGGTTAGAACCCACGTTCTCTGACTCCCAGGCCCATGCTTCTTCTGCTAGGCCACACTGCTTCTCTACAGAAGTACATCCACATACTTACAAGTAGTTATGACCCTATATAAACTCCTAGGGAAGGAAATTCCCAACAGGCCAACCTTCATACAAAAGAGTATTTGCACTTACACCGGGGTTTGGGAGAATGGCAAAAACTGGCGAGGATGGGAGGCACTTAAAGAATCCAAAATCTCGTCCCAACTTGCTGAGACTTTACTGCTTATACAGAAGCACATACACAGGCAAACTCCCTTAGCGCAGATATATATATATATATATATATATATATATATATATATATATATATATGCATATGTAGTAAAGTCCCACAGCAAGTTGGAACTAGATGTCGGGTTCTGGATGTCCCCATGCTCACCTTTTTATGCCAGTCTCCCAACCCCAGAATAACACACGTACATATATATGCCTCGAATAACCTTCTGCGTTTATTCACTCCTTTCAATTTTGCTATTTCCGGTAATACCTCTGACTCCCAAGCCCGCGCTCTTTCCACTGAGCCACGCTGCTTCTGCCTTTCCTTCTGCACCCACCGTTTGTCCATCTCATCCACTAAACTGTAAGCTCCTTGAAGGCAGAGACGTTGCCTTCTATTTTCATTATACTCTCCAGAGCTCTGACTACAGTGCTTAGCTTAGGTAGAAGCAGGAGCAGCAAACACCCATCCCGGGTGGCTCCTCTTCCACCCAAGTGCCAGGGCGGAAAGTCGCCATTTGCCCACCTTGCCACCCTGGCAGTCCAATACTGCCCCACTGGAGTGAGATGAACCAATCTTCCAAGCCTTAAGAACGTTGGGATGGATGTGATGTTGGACTCTGAACCAGACTCCTGGGGCAGGAACTGGGGCTCTTCAGTTGTGAAGTACCGGAGTTTTCTTTATGGTATTTAAGCGCTTAGTATATGCCAGGCACTGTACTAAGCTCTGGGGTAGATTGAAGTTCATCAGGCTGGACCCACTCCCTGTCCCGCCATGGGGCTCACGGTCTCAATCCCCATTTTACAGATGAGGTAACCGAGGCCCAGAGAAGTGAAGCGACTTGCACAAAGTCAAACAGCAGACAAGTGGCAGAGTTGGGATGAGACCCCAGGTCCTTCTGACGCTCAGGCCCGTGCTCTTTCCACTAGGCCATGCGGCTTCTCACTGTTGCAGTTACTGTTCTAGTTGTTGGGGTTGCTGTCCATGTCGGCTTCATTTATTTTGCTGTCTGTATCCTTCCTATATTTCCTTGTGGACCCATCGCCAACCTCCCCCCGCTCCCCAATTTTCAGAGACTGTGGGACAGAAACCAGGTCTGAATGATCATCCTTGTCCTTTACCTCAGTACTGCAAACGTTACTCTTGACCCATCAGGGGCAAGATTGAACTGGCTCAACCCATCTGGGCCTCGGTTTCTCCTCCCATAAATGGCACTGCAATAGCAATGCTTAACACCTCCTGATCTCAGGCAAGGATGCCATGCAACAGGAGGAAAATTCTTGAAGCCCATCAGAAGCAAATTACAGTGGGAAAGTGTCGCCCATACTCTACCTGTCTGATCATGCACTGCAGCAATCCTCTCATCAGCTTCACTACACTCTGTAAAGAGGAATGGAAAACAAACCTGTTACGCATAGTCCTAGATGGGGAGAACATTTATTCAGCAACTGCAGCTGGCACATGACCTTTCAAGAGCACGTAACCCTACCCTGAGTTCATCTTAACATGGCATTTGCTGGGTGCCCAAGAGAGCAGAACTTGCTGAGAGAAGGACAGAAGATCATATTGAACGCTGGCTGCTTGAAGGCCAAAAACCAAAAGGGAATTAATTTTTTCTTTCATTTAAATCAAAGCAAGACAACCAGTAGATGAAGTAAATCAAAGATGGGCCAGATTTAAGTTTAGAAAAACAAACCCCAACCATCCGGTGGACCTATCCTCAGGGAAAGGAGCGGGGTGAGGGGGAGAAATAAAAACAACTCAGGGAGCTAAAGTTCCTGGATTCTCGAAGTATCGGCCTGCAGTTCGGGAAGCCGGTATCCTTTCTCTAAATAATAATAATGTTGGTATTTGTTAAGCGCTTACTATGTGCAGAGCACTGTTCTAAGCGCTGGGGTAGATACCGGGTAATCAGGTTGCCCCACATGAGGCTCACAGTCTTCACCCCCATTTTACAGATGAGGGAACTGAGGCACAGAGAAGTTAAGTGACTTGCCCGCAGTCACACCGCTGACAGGTGGCAGAGGTGGGATTCGAACCCATGACCTCTGGCTCCCAAGCCCGGGCTCTTGCCACTGAGCCGCGTGACGTTGCCTCAGACGACCCAAGGAGACCCCCATTTGGAGGCCAGACTGGCAAGTGAGGAGGGTCTATGTCCGAAAAGTGGAAAGAGTAAAATGTGACTGGGAAATGACAGGAAAACCATAAGACCTTCCGATCTCTGGGTCTAAGCCATCTTCCTCTTCTCTCCCTGTAGCCGAGACTCACTCACAATTGAAACGCTTTAAAGGGCTGCCTGGAAAATCCCTGAATCTGCCAGTCTAACTACAAACTATCCGAACGTCTTGGCAAAGGCCCATCGGACAGTTGTACGGGCTGAAGGCACTCTAATTTAGAGGATGCCAGACAGGTGTTTTGCTTCCTCGGAAGAACCTCTCCACCGAAGGAGCCCGCCGGACCAGCGAGCTGCTAAAACGAATCATCAAAACCCAACACGCCGGTCTTCAAGTCCTCCCTCGCCCTGTTCCTCCTCTAAAAAAAGCACTCGGGACAGACTAGAAGCAACTGACTCCCGGGGAGATTAGCAGGATGACTCTGCATTAAGAACCCTCCTCCACTCCCACCTCCTCCAGGAAGCTTCCCCAATTCTCGGGGGCAAGATAAGGAGGCTCCATTTCGCCTGAGGAGCTGACTGAAAACAAGCCCCCAAACCGGTTCTTCCAATAATAATAATGATGGCATTTGTTAAGCGCTTACTATGTGCAAAGCACTGTTGTAAGCGCCGGGAGGATACGAGGTGATCGGGTTGTCCCACGTGGGGCTCACAGTCTTCATCCCCATTTTACAGTCGAGGTAACTGAGGCACAGAGAAGTTAATTGATTTGCCCAAAGTCACACAGCTAACAAGCGGCGGAGCCGGGATTAGAACCCATGACCTGTGACTCCCCAGCCCGTGCTCTTTCCACTGAGCCCTGCTGCTTCTCAATGCCTCGGTTGGAACGGACTACCAACTCCATTGTACTGTACCCTCTGAGTGCTCAGTAGAGTGCTTTGCACACAGTAAGGACTTTCTAAATAATAATGTTGGTATTTGTTAAGCGCTTACCATGTGCAGAGCGCTGTTCTAAGCGCTGGGGTAGACACAGGGGAATCAGGTTGTCCCACGTGAGGCTCCCGGTCTTCATCCCCATTTTACAGATGAGGTATCTGAGGCCCAGAGAAGTGAAGTGACTTGCCCACAGTCACACAGCTGACAAGCGGCAGAGCCGGCATTCGAACCCATGACCTCTGACTCCCAAGCCCGGGCTCTTTCCACTGAGCCATGACTTCTAATGCAATCTCCTAAAGAGCAGAAACCACTCCTTTTCTGCTCTTTAGGAGGTTGCATTAGACCCAACCCTCTCTCCCCTCAGAAACCTTGCGAGAGGTGTTTGGGCATCCATCCATCAGTGGTATTTATTGAGCGCCTTTTGAAAAATGGTATTTAAGTGGTTACCGTGTTCCAGGCGCTGCACTAAGCGCTGGGGTAGATACAAACTGATCAGGTTGGTCTCAGTCCCTGTCCCCCACGGGGCTCACAGTCTTAATCCCCATTTTCCAGATGAGGTTAACTGAGGCCCAGAGAAGTAAAGCGACTTGTCCAAGCTCACGCAGCAGACAAGTGGCGGAGCCGTGATTAGAACCCATAACCTTCTGACTCCCAGGCCGTGCTCTATCCACTAGGCCACGCTGCCTCTCGGTAACAGCGTGGCTCAGTGGAAAGAGCACGGGCTTTGGAGTCAGAGGTCATGGGTTCGAATCCCGGCTCGGCCACTCGTCAGCTGGGCGACTTTGGGCGAGTCACTTCACTTCTCCGTGCCTCCGTTCCCTCATCTGTAAAATGGGGATTAAGACCGTGAGCCCCACGTGGGACAACCTGATTCCCCTGTGTCTACCCCAGCGCTTAGAACAGTGCTCGGCACATAGTAAGCGCTTAACAAATACCAACATTATTATTATTATTATTATTATTAAAACGGGGATTAAAACCGTGAGCCCCACGTGGGACACCCCGATCACCTTGTATCCCCCCCCCCCCCCAGCGCTTAGAACAGTGCTCTGCATATAGCAAGCAGAGAAGCAGCGTGGCTCAGTGGAAGGAGCCCGGGCTTGGGAGTCAGAGGTCATGAGTTCGAATCCCGGCTCTGCCACTCGTCAGCCGTGTGACCGTGGGCGAGTCGCTTCGCTTCTCTGGGCCTCAGTTCCCTCATCTGTAAAATGGGGATTAACTGGGAGCCTCACGTGGGACGACCCGATGACCCTGTATCTAACCCAGCGCTTAGAACGGTGCTCGGCACATAGTAAGTGCTCAACAAATACCAACATTATTAACAAATGCCACCATTACCATTATTATGATTAGTTCGCTTCCCTACCCCTGTCACGGGCCCCCACCACGCACAAACGCACACCCTTCCAGGCTCCTTCCTTAGAAGGACGCAGTGACCCTCTGGCGTACGTACCTGTTCCAGCTCATAGGCCTTCGCTTTGTCCTCATCCCGGTCGGCATTCTTCCTGTAAGCCAGGCCCAGCCCCCACACAGCCAGAATGCTGTACACGTTGTCCCGCACCCAGGCATCTTTCTGATCGAAGCTGGCCGGGAGCAGTCCCGTCACGGCATTCTGCAAGACCAAGAAAGGTTCGGGGAGATGCATCTTAATTAAAAATAACGTTGGCATTGGTTAAGCGCTTACTAGGTGCCGAGCACTCTTCTAAGCGCTGGGGTAGACACAGGGGGAATCAGGTTGTCCCACGTGGGGCTCACGGTCTTCATTCCCATTTTACAGATGAGGTCACTGAGGCCCAGAGAAGTGAAGTGACTCGCCCACAGTCACACAGCTGACAAGGGGCAGAGCTGGGATTCGCACTCATGACCCCCGACTCCAAAGCCCGGGTTCCTTCCACTGAGACAGATCTTGGGGGACGGTGAGGGTGACTTGCTACTCTGAGGTAGCCTGGCGGCCCCGTTAATCTCCGAAGGAGGAGTTTCTGGAACAGGGAATGACTGTTCCATTTCTCTAAGCCTGTTTACATCTCTTCTCCCTCCGGCACTCGTTTCCATTCTCGTTCCCGCCGGGCTCCGTCCACTAGACCATGCTGCGTCTCCCGCTGGTTATGAGGAAAAAACGCCCTTTAGTATTTACTATCATTCATTCATTCCCGAGTATTTATTGAGCGCTTACTATGTGCAGAGCACTGGACTAAGCGCTTGGAAGGGACAGATCGGCAACAGATAGAGACAGGCCCTGCCCTTTGACGGGCGCACGGTCTAAAGGGGAGACCGACAGATAAAAACAACAGCAACAAATAGAATCGAGGGGATGAACATCTCATTAAAACAAGAGCAATAAATGGAATCAAGGTGACGGACAGCTCATTAACAAAATAAATAGGGTAATGAAAATATATACAGTCGAGCGGACGAGCACAGTGCCGAGGGGAAGGGAGAGGGGGAGGAGCAGAGGGGAAGGGGGAAAAAGAGGGCTTAGCTGAGGGAGGGGGGTAGGAGGGAGCAGAGGGAAAAGGGGCACGGGTATTATTCATTGTTAATAACAAGATAACATCCTTAGCCCCAGTCAAACCTCAATTTTCCCTGGGAAGAAACTGGAGAAGTGGCTAAGTGACTAAGTGGAAAAAGGGCATAAGAAAAGAAGTCCGGAGGCCCTGGTTCTAACGGCAGCTTTGGCACTGACCTGCCCTAGACGTTAAGCAAGTCGCTCGGGCTCTCGGGGCCTCAGCGTCCTCCTTTCTGAAATGGGGATAACCCCAGTTCTCCTCACCACCTTAAATAGTGAGTTCCTCGTGGGACAGGTATACTCTTGTGTCTAAATGTTTAGCAGAGTGGTCGACACCCTTATTATTCATAATGAGAAAGAACTGCTGCCCCACACCCTGGAAAAAGAAATGGCCACACTACCAATTTCCAAGTTTTCCCTCGCCGTCTGCTCATTAGAAATCAACTGTCCGCTGCACAACTGTACCTGCCCACTTGCAGACACAAGGTCTATCATAATAATAATGTTGGTATTTGTTAATAATAATAATAACGTTGGTATTGGTTAAGCGCTTACTATGTGCAGAGCACCGTTCTAAGCGCTGGGGGAGATACAGGGTCGTCAGGTTGTCCCACGTGAGGCTCAAGGTCTTAATCCCCATTTCCCAGATGAGGTAACTGAGGCCCAGAGAAGCGACTTGCCCACAGTCACACAGCTGACGAGTGGCCGAGCGGCATTCGAACCCATGACCTCGGACTCCCAAGCCCGGGCTCTCTCCACTGAGCCACGCTGCTTCTCACGGTAACGGAAAAGTGTGCATTTCCACCGGCCTCCCCCTCTTCACCCTTTCCCCATTCGGTCTGGGCACAAAGTCAATCGACGCTTCCCCGAACTACACTGTTATCGAAGAACAAAGAACACTGGGATTATGTCAAATCACCCCTCATAAAATCGCGACGATGTCACGACTTAGAAGTCAGGAAGAAAGGACTGCAGGAGAAAAATATCTAGCACACCCCACCACCAGTCTCTATTTTTACCAAAGCTTTCGGGGGCAAACTCCTCAAACTACCTGTTGCAATTTTCTATATACTAATTCCTCTTTTCCACCTTCCTGACCCTCATAATCAGGACGATCTTCCCTCTGAGCCCCCACTGGACTCTCTTGCTGATATTTACTCTGTTCGCACTTACTGGAAACGAGAAACTGAAATCAGATTCCTACTTAAGAATGATCCCACTCCAATTTACACACATCGGGGCATTGCGAGCGGCTTAATTATGGAAGCGTGGCATTTTGAAAAGGGACAACGCAACACGAGAAATGGAACGGACCCGTAGAAATGAATAAAGGTAGATTTTCATAATATTATTATAACCCTTTTTACATCTACAGTCCTCTGAACAGTCACACGCCGATTAAATTAACAAAGCCTCGTTAAAACTCCAGAATGCTTCATTCGGAGGACAATCCTGCCAATTGTAATAACCATGCTGGGATTTATTAAGCGCTTACTAAGTGCAGAGCACTGTTCTAAGCGCTGGGGTATACAGGGTAATCGGGTTGTCCCACGTGAGGCTCCCAGTCTTCATCCCCATTTTACAGATGAGGTCACTGAGGCCCAGAGAAGTGAAGTGATTTGCCCACAGTCGCACAGCTGACAAGTGGCAGAGCTGGGATTCGAACCCATGACCTCCGACTCCCAAGCCCGGGCTCTTTCCCCTGCGCCACGCTGCTTCGTTTACTGTGTGCGCAGCACTATACTAGGCGCTTGGGAGAGTGCAATATAGCAATAACAGTGTCGGCAGACACTCGTTGACGATGCCAATAATAACGTTGGTATTCGTTAAGCGCTTACTATGTGCAGAGCACCGTTCTAAGCGCTGGGGGAGATCCAGGGGAATCGGGTCGTCCCACGTGAGGCTCCCAGTTAATCCCCATTTTACAGATGAGGGAACTGAGGCCCAGAGAAGTGAAGTGACTCGCCCACGGTCACGCGGCTGACGAGTGGCCGAGCCGGGAGTCGAACCCATGACCTCTGACTCCGAAGCCCGGGCTCTTTCCACCGAGCCACGATGCCAATCGAGCGGTTATTTTAACCGAGGTCAAATGAGTTCTTGTCGGCGCTCTTTTCTCTCGGAAGCGTTTCGCCACCACCGGGTGTTTTCGTTTTCCTGGTCAGACAGAGGTGGAAGAAGTTTTTCTTCTTTTCTGATAAAGGCGAATGAGCCGATCCTAGTAAAGAAAATGCCACGTCTGATTGATTGATTGATTGATTGATTGATTGATCGAGTGCAGAGAATGGGCTTTTTGCGGTCCCAATCAAGGGACCGGACAAGGTTTTCAAAGCCATGTCCGTGGCCCCGTGGACAACACACAGGGCAGGAGTGGTTTTTAACCCTCCCTGACTTGCTGGACGACCTCGGGCGACCCCTCGTCAGCCTCTGGGACTCAGTTTCCCAATCTGTCAAAGGGGGCAGGAGAGACCGCTCAATTGCAAATTCCTGGCCAAAGATAAACGCGCTGAACTCTGCCCACTGAACGGGTCTCCCGGCTCGGTTCTGCTACCCAAGCGCTTAGTACAGTGCTCTGGAGGCAGTAAGCGCTCAATAAATACCACGGGTTGACTGATTGGTCCCTGCGGCGGAAGGGTCCCGCACCTCTCCAGTGCGGGACAGGGACTCTTCTCTGCCACTCGTCTGCTGTGTGACCTTGGGCGAATCACTTAACTTCGCTGTGCTTCGGTTCCCTCATCTGTAAAATGGGGATTAAAAACTGTGAGCCCCACGTGGGACGACTCGATTACAGCACTTAGAACGGTGCTCGGCACGGGAAGCAGCGTGGCTCAGTGGAAAGAGCCCGGGCTTCGGAGTCAGAGGTCATGAGTTCGACTCCCGGCTCGGCCACGCGTCAGCCGCGTGACCGTGGGCGAGTCACTCCGCTTCTCTGGGCCTCAGTTCCCTCATCTGTAAAATGGGGATTAACTGGGAGCCTCACGTGGGACGACCCGATTCCCCTGGGTCTCCCCCAGCGCTTAGAACGGTGCTCTGCACATAGGAAGCGCTTAACCAATACCCACATTATTATTATTACATAATAACCACTTAAATACCATCATTATTATTATCCAATCCTATTTGCTTGCATCCACCCCAGCGCTTAAGTACAGTGCACGGCACATATAGGCGCTTCCTCCCTTTATTATCCAAGCCTATTTACTTGCATCCACCCCAGCGCTTAGTACAGTGCACGGCACATATAGGCGCTTCCTCCCTCCTCCCCTCCACCAAACTCTCTTCCCCTCCTCAAAGTCCTCCTGAGAGGTCACCTCCTCCAGGAGGCCTTCCCATACTGAGCCCTCCCTTTCCCTTTGCTCCTTCCCTCCCCATTCCCCCCTTCCCCTCCCCACAGCACTTGTGCATATTTGTATATATTATTTATTACTCTATTGATTTTATTAATGATGTGTATATATCTGATTCTATTTTGATGGTACTGACTCCTGACTATTTGTTTTGTTGTCCGTCTTCCCCCTTTTAGACCACGAGCCCGTCATTGGGCGGGGATTGTCTCTATCCGCTGCCCAATCGTCCATTCCAAGCGCTTAGTCCAGCGCTCTGCACATAGTAAGCGCTCAATAAATACGACTGAATGAATGAATGAACACCATATAATAATGTTGGTATCTGTTAAGCGCCTACTATGTGCAGAGCACCGTTCTAAGCGCTGGGGGAGATCCAGGGTCATCGGGTTGTCCCACGTGAGGCTCACAGTCTTAATCCCCATTTTACAGAAGAGGTCACTGAGGCCCAGAGAAGCGAAGTGACTCGCCCCCGGTCACGCAGCTGACAAGTGGAAGAGCCGGGAGTCGAACTCGTGATCTCTGACTCCGAAGCCCGGGCTCTTTCCACTGAGCCACGCCGCTTCCCCTTGCTTGTATTTGCTTGTATCCACCCCTGCGCTTAGTACAGTGCTTGGCACCTAGTGAGCGCTTAGCAAAACCCACAGTTATCACTATTAATCAACAATATTACATTACTACATTGCCATTTATGAAAAACAACAGTAAGAATAATGACGGCACTTATTAAGTGCTTACTATGAAGCCAAGCACTGTTCCAAGCGTTGGGGAAGAGTCAAGTTAGGGTGGACACCGTCCCCGCCGTACACGGGGCTGACACTCTTCCTCCCCATTTTCCAGATGAGGTCCCTGAGGCCCAGAGAAGCGGCGGGGCTCAGTGGAAAGAGCCCGGGCTTGGGAGTCCGAGGTCATGGGTTCGACTCCCGGCTCGGCCACTCGTCAGCCGTGTGACCGTGGGCGAGTCGCTTCACTTCTCTGGGCCTCAGTTCTCTCCTCTGTCAAATGGGGATGAAGACCGGGAGCCTCACGTGGGACAACCTGATGACCCTGTATCTACCCCAGCGCTTAGCACAGTGCTCCGCACAGAGTAAGGGCGTAACAAATACCAACATTATTATTACTCCAGCGCTCCGCACATGGTAAGGGCTTAACAAATACCGACATTAACATTATTATTATGACCCCAACGCTTAGCACAGCGCTCCGCCCATAGTAAGGGCTTAGCAAATGCCAACATTATTATTGTGACCCCAGCGCTCCGCACACAGTAAGGGCGTAACAAATACCAACATTATTATTACTCCAGCGCTCCGCACATAGTAAGGGCTTAACAAATACCGACATTAACATTATTATTATGACCCCAACGCTTAGCACAGCGCTCCGCCCATAGTATATACCAACATTACTATTATTATTATTATTACAACCAAATTATTACAACCAGTATACACAACCAGTATATACCAACATTACTATTATTATTATTATTACAACCAAATACCAACATTACTATTATTATTATTATTGTGACCCCAGCGCTTAGCACAGCGCTCCGCACGTAGTAAGCGCTTAACCAACCCCAACCTGATTTTATCACCGCCGACCGGCCCAGGGTCACCCAGCAGACAGGTGGCGGGGGCGGGATTAGAACCCACGCCCTTCTGACCCCCCCCCCCCCCCGCCGGGCCGGGGCCGCTGAGCCCCGCGGGGTGGGGATTGTTCATCCTCCTTATTAGACGATGGGAGTGATGCCGGCGGGGGCTTCACCCACCTGGTGGCAGAGGATGGTCTGCTGGACCAGCCTGGCGTAGCCGTCCAGACGGACGCCCGAGTTGCTCCTGCTCCTCATGCTGCTGCGGGTGGGAGCCCCCCGGTGACCTCTGACCTCTGACCCCTGCCCGCCTGCCTGCCCTCCTACCCGCTCCGCCCGGCCCGGCTCTAGCCGGCGCTCCGGGCGCCCCCCCCCCCTCCGCCCCGCCCCGCCCTCCCATTGGCCCGCGGCCGCCGGAGGACGCCGCCCCATTGGTCGGGGAGGGCTGGGGTCGCCACCCCATTGGTCGGGGGGGGGGGGACGACGGGCGCCGCCTCTTTAGCCCGGGGGGGCGCCATCCCATTGGTCGGGGAGGGCAGGGGCGACACCCCATTGGTCGGGGAGGGCTGGGGTCGCCACCCCATTGGTCGGGGGGGACGACGGGCGCCTCCTCTTTAGCCCGGGGGGGGGCGGGCGCCATCCCATTGGTCGGGGAGGGCTGGGGTCGCCACCCCATTGGTCGGGGGGGGACGACGGGCGCCGCCTCTTTAGCCCGGGGGGGGGGGGCGGGCGGGCGCCATCCCATTGGTCGGGGAGGGCTGGGGCGACACCCCATTGGTCGGGGGAGGGCGGGAGGGGGGGTACCGCCTCTTTAGCCGAGGGAGGTAGAGCGGGCGCCACCCCATTGGTCGGGGTGGGCTGAGGGCACCGCCCCATTGGTCGGGGGAGGGCGGGCGGCCACCGCTTCTTTAGACCGGGGAGGTAGGGCGGGCGACGCCCCATTGGTCGGGGGAGGGACGGGACACCGCCCCATTGGTCGGGGGAGGGCGGGGGGCACCGCCTCTTTAGGCGGGCGACACCCCATTGGTCGGGGAGGGCTGAGGGCATCGCCCCATTGGTCGGGGGAGGGCGGGCGGGCACCCCTTCTTTAGCCACGGTAGGGCGGGCGGGCGCCACCCCATTGGTCGGGGAGGACTGAGGGCGCCACCCCATTGGCCGGGGGAGGAGGCCGGGCTCCACCCCATTGGTCGAGGGAGGGCTGGGGTGTCACCCTAAAGGCCAAGGGAGCTTTGGCGGGCACTGCCCCTTTAGTCAAGGGCGGGCGGGCGGGCGCCACCCCATTGGTCGGGGGGCACTGAGGGCGCCACCCCATTGGTCGGGGGAGGGCAGGGGTCGCCGCCCTATTGGTCAGACGAGGGCGGGCGGGCGGGCGTGGACAGGTCACTTCACCTCTCTGGGCCTCGGTGACCTCATCTGGAAAATGGGGGTGAAGACTGGGAGCCCCACGCGGGACAGGGACCGGGGCCAATCGATGACTTTGTATCCACCCCAGCGCTTAGAATAGTGCCTGGCACAGAGTAAGCGCTTAATAAAATAAAATTGAAAAAGTTCTTGCTGCCCTGCAGAATTTTTTAATGGTATTTCTTGGGAGTCCGAGGTCATGGGTTCGAATCCCGGCTCTGCCACTTGTCAGCTGTGGGGCTGTGGGCAAGTCACTTCTCTGGGCCTCAGTGACCTCATCTGTAAAATGGGGATTAAAAGTGTGAATCCACGTGGGACAACCTGATTACCTTGTATCTCCCCCGGCGCTTAGAACAGTGCTTGGCACATAGGAAGCGCTTAACAAATACCAACATTATTATTATTATTATTATTATTATTAGAGCAGCAGCGAGGCTCAGGGGAAAGAGTCCAGGCTTGGGAGTCCGAGGTCATGGGTTCAAATCCCGGCTCTGCCACTTGTCAGCTGTGGGACTGTGGGCAAGTCACTTCACTTCTCTGTGCCTCGGTTACCTCACCTGTAAAATGGGGATTAACTGTGAGCCTCACATGGGACAACCCGATCACCCTGTATCTACTCCAGCGCTTAGAACGGTGCTTGGCACATAGTAAGCACTTAACAAATACCAACATTATTATTATGACTTTGTGTTGGACCCTGTACTAAACATAGGGGAGGATAATTGTGGCATTTCTAAAGTCATTCATTCATTCAGTAGTATTTATTGAGCGCTTACTGTGTGCAGAACACTGTACTAAGCGCTTGGAATGTACAAATCGGCAACAGATAGAGACAGTCCCTGCCCTTTGACGGGCTCGCAGTCTAATCGGGGGAGACGGACAGACAAGAACAATGGCA
The DNA here is from genome assembly GCF_004115215.2 of Ornithorhynchus anatinus. Taxonomy (NCBI): domain Eukaryota; kingdom Metazoa; phylum Chordata; class Mammalia; order Monotremata; family Ornithorhynchidae; genus Ornithorhynchus; species Ornithorhynchus anatinus. The sequence continues at coordinate 16,794,047 of NC_041733.1, read as the reverse complement.
ATAAATAGAATCGAGGGGAAGAGCATCTCATTAAAACAATAGCAATAAATAGAATCAAGGGGATGTACATCTCATTAACAAAATAAATAGGGTATTAAAAATATATGCAAATGAGCGGACGAGCACAAATGAGCGGACAAGCACAAATGAGCGGACGAGCACAAGTCCTTACTATGAAATGAGCAGCGAACTAAACACGGGGGATACATACAAGATAATCAGCTCTTGGGACTCATAGTCTAACTAGGAGAGAGAACCGGTATTGAATCCCCATTTTGCAGATGAGGCACTTGAGGCACAGAGAAGTGAAGTGACTTGTAGAGTCAGCATTTGAACCCAGATCCTCGGACTCCCCGGCCCATGCTCTTCCAACTAGGCCGCACTGCTTCTCATTGTTCATTCAGTAGTATTGATTGAGCGCTTACTATGTGTAGAGCACTGTACTAAGTGCTTGGAATGGACAATTCGGCAACAGATAGAGACAATCCCTGCCCAGTGATGGGCTCACAAGCTAATAAAATCTAATCTAATCATTAGATCTAATCATAATAATCTAATAATCATCATCATAATAATCTAGTCTAATCAGATGGAAATGCCCTGTTTCTAAGAACTCGAATGGCAGTCACTCAAGCAATCGCTCAATCGTGCTTTTATCGTGGTATTTGTTGGGCGATTACTAGGTGCCAGGCACTGTATTAAGCACTGGGGCAAATACAAGGCAATCGGGCGGGACACAGTCACTGTCCCACGTGGGGCTCCCGGTCTTAATCCCCATTTTGCTGTCGAGGTAACTGAGGAACGGAAAAGAGTCGTGACTTGTCCAAGGTGATAGAGCAGACGAGCGGCAGAGCTGGGACTAGAACCCAGGACCTTCTGACTCCCAGGCCCCTGCTCTATCCACTAGGCCACGCTGCTTCTAAGCTCACCTCCTCCAAGAGGCCTTCCCAGACTGAGCTCCCCTTTTCCCTCTGCTCCCTCTATCCCCCCCTTCACCTCTCCGCAGCTAAACCCTCCTTTCCCCCCTCTCCCTCTGCTCCTCCCCTTCTCCCTTCCCCTCCCCTCAGCACTGTACTCGTCCGCTCAACTGTATAGATCTTCATCACCCTATTTATTTTGTTAATGAGATGTACATCACCCTGATTCTATTTATTTGCTATTGCTTTAAGGAGACGTTCATCCCCTCGATTCTATTGATTGCCACTGTTCTTGTCTGTCCGATTAGACCGTAAGCCCGTCAAAGGGCAGGGCCGGTCTCTATCTGGTACCGATTTGTCCATTCCAAGCGCTTACTACAGTGCTCTGCACATAGTAAGCGCTCAATAAGTACTATTTAATGAATGAATGTGTGTGAGCTGTGAGAGGAAACCCTCTGCCACCAGACTGGCGAGGAGGAATGGATCCAGAGGGCAGCTTGGGGACGAACGATAATTGGTGCTTGGTTTGGCTGCCGGGCGGCTGTCACCGGGAGCAAGGCAAAAACGGCACTTAAGAAAGCTCCAATGTCCCTAAGCACTAAGCGCTGACCTCTCCTCTAAAATTAACAAAATTTTATTTTGTTAATGAATTGTACATCGCCTTGATTCTATTTAGTCGCCATCGTTTTTACGAGATGTTCTTCCCCTTGACTCTATTTATCGCCATCGTTCTCGTCTGTCCGTCTCCCCCGATTAGACCGTAAGTCCGTCAAACGGCAGGGACCGTCTCTATCTGTTGCCGACTTGTTCATCCCAAGCGCTTAGTACAGTGCTCTGCACATAGTAAGCGCTCAATAAATACTATTGAATGAATGAATTGAATGAACTCTCTGCGCTCGGCCTGTTGGCAAATGTCAGGTCACCAGCCTGAAAATAGTATCTGTGTCACTGGCCCAGCCAGGCCGCCAGGCCGCCTCCCAGATGGCAAACAAAAGGCCATTTCATCTGTAAGAATTAGAATAATAATAATAATAATAATAATTACGGTATTTGTTAAAATAAATAAAAAATTGTGGTAGTTGTTAAGCGCTTACTATGTGCAGAGCACTGTTCTGAGCGCTGGGGGATACAAGGTGATCAGGTTGTCCCATGTGGGGCTCACAGTCTTCATCCCCATTTGACAGATGAGGTAACTGAGGTAACTGAGGTGCAGAGAATAATAATAATGTTGGTATTTGTCAAGCGCTTACTATGTGCTAAGCGCTGGGGTAGATACAGGGTCATCAGGTTGTCCCACGTGAGGCTCACAGTCTTAATCCCCATTTTACAGATGAGGTTACTGAGGCACAGAGAAGTAAAGTGACTTGGTCATAGTCACACAGCTGACAAGTGGCAGAGCCGGAATTTGAACCCATGACATCTGACTCCCAAGCCCGGGCTCTTTCCACTGAGCCACGCTGCAGTGACTTGCCCAAGGTCACACAGCTGACTAGCAGCAGAGCTGGGAATAGAACCCATGACCTCTGACTCCCAAGCCCAGGCTCTTGCCACTGAGCCACGCTGATAAGCGCTTACTAGGTGCCGAGCACCTTTCTAAGTGCTGGGGTAGATACAGGGTAATCGGATTGTCCCACACGGGGCTCACACTTTTTAATCCCCATTTTTACAGATGAGGGAACTGAGGCCCAGAGAAGTGAAGTGACTCACCCGAGGTCACACAGCAGACAAGTGGCGGAGGCGAGATTAGAACCCATGACCTCTGGCTCCCAAGCCCGGGCTCTTTCCACTAAGCCACGCTGCTTCTGCTTCCGTAGCAGGTGTGCTTTCGGGAAATCATCATCATCATTCGAGAAGCAGCGTGGCTTAGTGGAAAGACCCCGGGCTCGGGAGTCGGAGGTCTTGGGTTCGACTCCCACCTCCGCCACTCATCTGCTGTGTGACCTGGGCCAAGCCACTTACTTCTCTGTGCCTCAGTTACCTCAGCTGCAAAATGGGGATTAAAATTAAAATTGTGAGCCTCCCCCATGGGACAATTTGATGACTTTGTATCTAGCCCTGCACTTGGAACAGTGCTCAGCGCATAGTAAGCGCTTAACAAATACCATAATTATTATGATGATTAAAGAGTGCAGAACAGTCATCATCCTCATCAGAGAAGCAACGTGGCTCAGGGGAAAGAGCCCAGGCTTGGGAGTCAGAGGTCATGGGTTCAAATCCCGGCTCCGCCGCTTGTCAGCTGTGTGACTTTGGGCAAGTCTCATCACTTCTCTATGCCTCAGTTACCTCGTCTGTAAAATGGGGATTGATACTCAAGTCCGAGTGACGCAGAAGGGAGTGGGAAAAGAGGAAATGAGGACTTAGTTAGGGAAGGCTTCTTGGAGGAGATGTGGCTCCTTGGAGCCTTTGAAGAGGGGGAGAATAATTGTCTGTCAGATATGAAAACGGAGGGTGTTCCAGGTCAGAGGCAGGATATGGGAGAGAGGTCAGCTGCCATTCATTCGTTCAGTCGTGATTATTGAGCGCTTACTATGTGCAGAGCACTGCACTAAGTGCTTGGACTGTACAATTCAGCAACAGATAGAGACAATCCCTGCCCAACAACGGGCTCACAGTCTAAACGGGGGAGACAGACCGCAAGAGAAAACAAAACAAAACAAGTAGTCTGGCATCAATATCATCAAGATAAATAGAATCATACATATAGACACATCATTAGCAAACTAGAGTAAAAAATAATATATACAAGTATGCACAAGTGCGGTGGGGAGGGGAAGGGGGAAGAGCAGAGGGAGGGAGGAGCAGAGGGAAGGGAGGGCTCAGTCTGGGAAGGCCTCTTGGAGGAGGTGAGCTCTCAGTAGGGCTTTGAAGAGGGGAAGAGAGTTCGTTTGGCGGAGGTGAGGAGGGAGGGCGTTCCGGGGCAGCGGGAGGATGCGGCCCAGGGGTCGACGGCGGGATGGGCGAGACCGAGGGACGGTGAGGAGGTGGGCGGCAAAGGACCGGAGAGTGCGGGGTGGGCTGGAGGAGGAGAAAAGGGAGGTGAGGTAGGAGGGGACAAGGGGATGGACAGCTTCGAAGCCAAGAGTGAGGAATCTTTCGTTTTATGCGAAGCAAAACAGTAAAGCAACCACTGGAGATTTTTGAGGAGGGGAGTGACACGCCCGGAGCATTTCTGTAGAAAGATGACCATCCGGGCAGCGGAATAAAGTATAGACTGGAGCGGGGAGAGACAGGAGGATGGAAGATCAGAGAGGAAGCTGATGCAGTAATCCAGTCGGGATAATATGAGAGCTTCTAGCAGCACATAGATGGGATCGAGGAAGAGTGAGTAGGTTGGCATTAGAGTAAAGTGCGTCAGCTGGATTATAGCAGAAGAGTAGTGAGGTGAGGTAGGAGGGGGCAAGGGGATTGACTGCTTTAAAGCCAATGGTGAGGAGTTTCTGTTTGATGTGGAGGTGGATGAGTAAAGCTGAGGGTTCTTGAGAAGTGGGGAAACATGGACTGCACGTTTCTGTGGAAAAATGATGCGGGCAGCAGAGTGAAGTATGGACTGGAGTGGGGAGAGACAGGAGGCGGGGAGGTCAGCAAGTAGGCTGGTGCAGTAATCAAGGCGAGATAGGATAATTGGTTGGATCAACATGGTAGAGGTTTGGATGGAGGGGAAAGGGTGGATTTTAGCTATACTTTGAAGGTTGAACCTCCAGGATTTAGTGATAGATTGAATATGTGGGTTGCATGAGAGACAGGAGTCAGTGATAACACCATTGTATTGAACTCTCCCAAGCGCTTAGTACAGGCTCTGCACATAGTAAGAGCTCAAATACCATTGATTGGCTGACAGACTGATTCTTATTAATAATTATAATAGCCCAGATTTGATATTTGCCCCATCCCTAACTCAATTAGAAGCAGCATGGCATAGTGGCTAACTCAGTTAGAAGCAGCATGGCTTAGTGGCTAGAGCACGGGCCTGGGAATCACAAGGTCACGGGTTCTAATCCCTGCTCTGTCACGTGTCCGCTGTGTGACCTTGGGCAAGTCGCTGCACTTCTTATGTGCCTCAGTTATCTCACCCGGAAAATGGGGAGTGAGACTGTGAATCCCGTATGAGATTCATGGGACATGAACTGTGTCCGGCCCGATTTGCTTGTACAGCGCTTAGTACAATGCTAGCAGCGTGGCTCAGTGGAAAGAGCACGGGCTTTGGAGTCAGGGCTCATGAGTTCGAATCCCAGCTCTGCCACTTGTCGGCTGTGTGACTGTGGGCAAGTCACTTAACTTCTCTGTGCCTCAGTTCCCTCATCTGTAAAATGGGGATGAAGACTGTGAGCCCCACGTGGGACAACCTGATTCCCCTGTGTCTACCCCAGCGCTTAGAACAGTGCTCGGCACATAGTAAGCGCTTAACAAATACCAACATTATTATTATATAGTGCTTAACAAATACCGTGATTATTAGGTACATATCTTTAAATTATATATTATAAATTATTTGTTTTTCATACTGTCTCTTCCTCTAGACTGTAAGCTCGTTATGGGCAGGGATTGTGTGCTAATTCTGTTGTAGTGTACTCTCCCGAGCGCTTAGTACGGTGCTCTGTAAATAGTAGGCGCTCAATAAATACGATTTTTTATTGATTGATTGGGTGGTAGTTGACCATTAGGTGGCAGTGAAATCTCAGGAAAGGTTTTCACATTCGGTTACTCTAGAAGCATTTTTCACTGTTCTTTCCACACTTTTTCCTCTCCATTTGTAGTCTCTTATTTTATACCCAATCCCCTCTTTTCTTCTTCCTGTGCCCAGTGTTCTTATTTTTGATTGCCTCTCCTGGTCTCTCCTATCTTCGACCCGAGGAAACTTCTTTTTTTTCCTGATTCACTACCTTTTTTCAATTCCTGTTATTTTCCCTCCCTCCTTTCCTTCCTCTTCTCTCCTTTCTCTCTTCCTCTCCTTCCTCTTTCCTTCTTCCTCTACCTTCCCACCCTCTTCAGCCTCTCTCCTGCCTCTGCCCGGCTAAGAAGCAACTTCTTCACTCACAATCAGAGTGTGGTACCTAAGTACCATTCAGAATATTAGCATCTTTTTTATTCCCTCCCCAGATGACAGAGACATGGCCTGAATTGTCCAAAATGGTGTACGATCGAATTCCAAATTCCTCCCATAGCTAGTGCTTCGTGGCCTTGCCTGGACCCACTTTCCAAACCTCGGGCGAGAGGGATTAAACCAACAAGCTTTTCTGTTTGGCATGGAGGAATTTGAACTCGAGATCACACGGAATGCTGATGCCCTGAATCAAAAAGAGCCAACATTTGGGGAAAGACCATGTTTCTCACAGGAACAGGCCAAGTACATGTTTTGGGCACCACAGATATTGCTATTCCAATAAGTAATGTGCTGTCACCTTGTCCAGATTCCAGAAGATTTCCATTCAGCGAATGAACCTCGGCTGTAGTTGAAAAAAAGGTGACACGTACATTCGGGGGAGAAAAAAGAGAGCGGGGACAGGGTTTCCACTAGCCACAGTGATGATCAGTTGGGACGTTTGGAAAAGAAACCAAGATAAGTGAAAGGGCTCCAAGAGATTGCAATCTTTGTGGGCGGGGAATACGTCTTTTCCTCGAGAACCTCCAGTGGTTGTCCATCCACCTCTGCATCAATCAGAATCTCCTTACCATCAGCTTTAAAGCACTCAATCAGCTTGCCCTCTCCAACTTTACCTCTTTGATTTCCTACTACAACCCAGCCCACACACTTTTCTCCTCTAATTCCACCTCCTCACTGTATCTCGATCTCATCTATCCCTCATCTATCCTTCATCTACTCTTTCTTTCTGCTTCTCCTCCCCTCCCCATTCCCCCTATTCCCTCCCTCTGCTCTTCCCCCTTTCCATCCTCACAGCACTTGTGCACATTTGTATGTATTGTTTATTACTCTATTTATTTTGTTAATGATGTGTATATATCTATGATCCTATTTATCTTGATGATATTGACGCCAGACTACTTGTTTTGTTTTGTTGTCTGTCTCCCCCAATTAGATGGTGAGCCCGTTGTTGGGCAGGGATTGTCTCTATCTGTTGCTGAATTGCACATTCCAAGCACTTAGTACAGTGCTCTACACATAGGAAGCTCTCAATAAGTACGACTGACTGACTGAATGAATGATTACCTTATATCTAGCCCAGCGCTTAGTACAGTGCCGGGCACATAGCAAGCACTTAACAAATACCATAAAAAGAAAATACCTTAAAAAAAAAAGAGGGCCGAAAGGTATTTCATCCCCATTTTGCAAGGAGGAAACTGAAGTCCAGAAAAACTGTGACTTGACCAGGGTGATTCAGTAGGCAAGTGCCAGAGTGGAGTTGGAACTTCAGTCCTTTGCTCTTTATACTAGGCATTGCTGGTTTTTGAAACTCCTGGTGAAAGCTGGCAGACTGCACGTAGGGAGCGTCATTAGGGGCAGATGATATTCTCTCTCTATCCCGGCTCTCCCGGCTCTGCCACTTGTCAGCTGTGTGACTGTGGGCAAGTCACTTAACTTCTCTGTGCCTCAGTTACCTCATCTGTAAAATGGGGATTAAGACTGTGAGCCTCATGTGGGACAACCTGATTACCCTGTATCTACCCCAGCGCTTAGAATTGTGCTCTGCACATAGTAAGTGCTTAACAAATACCAACATTATTGTTATTATTATCCCTTTCCTTTTCTTAAGGGAGTAAATTCTCTGCTCCCTTTCCAGTTTCAACATCTTCTTGTGGCTCAGACACTCAGCCTAACACTTAACAAGGAGTTTACAGTCTAGAAGGAATGAATGGCTATATAAATAAATTGAAATACCCATCATTAGTAAAGGTATGCACTGGGTTGATCTGATCAGGGGATTGGTCCAGGAATGCCCCCTGGAGGAGGTGTTTTTTTGGAGGGCTTCGAAGGTGGGGAGGGACCTCTTTTTCTTTAATGGTATTTGTTAGTCACTTACTATGTACCAGGCACTGTATTAAGTGCTGGTGTAGATATAAGGTAATTAGATTAGACAGAGTCCATGTCCAGCATGGGGCTACCAGTCTTAATCCCCATTTTACAGATGAAGTTACTGAGGCCCAGAGAAGTGAAGTAATTTACCCAAGGACACAAAGCAGACAAAAGGTGGAGCTGGGATTAGAGCCCAAATCCTTCTGACTCCCAGACCTGTGCTCTATCCACTAAGCCACCCTGCATCTCTGATAACAAATTTAAAGGAGGAGGAGCGTCCAAGGAGAGGGAAAGATGGGCACATTGGATCGGAGATGGAAGAGTCTAGAACAAAGTACGGCTAGGAGGTGAGCTGGGGTGTACCCCAGTATTGCTTTTATTAGATAAGGAGAAGTCAGTCTCTTTTCCCTGTTTTAGTGGTGAATAATAATGATGGTATTTGTCATGTGCTTACTATGTGCCAAGCACTGTTCTGGACAGTGGACTGAAGCACAGAGGGATGTTCTAAGCCCTGGACTGAAGCGTAGAGGGATGAAGTGACTTGATCAAGTTCACACTATCGACCAGTGGCAAAGCTAGGATTAGAAGATAGGCACTTTATTTCCCTCACCTTGCCATTTCCACTAGATGCTGCTGCTTCAGATTCAGCAAAGTACAGGCTCTGATATACTGACCTATTATCTACCAACTGGTGACATCTATTTAAAGAAAATTTGTTCACATTGAAAGAATGAAATCATTCAGGAAGAAAATGATGCTGCATATTTCCACTGGGATTCAAAATCTAGATTGTAGGTTCTGGATGGTTAATCAAGAGACCAAAAACCAAGGCAATCTGCCTATGAGCTTTTTTATTAAAAAAAATCAGTACCCCAATGGTTTGTACAACTGAAATCATTTGCGGCTTGCAGAGACCAAAGAGAATGACATGTAGAAGGAGCATTAATTTAGTTCTCTATCTTGTGCTCTGCATTAAAGATAGGTGGAATTCTATTGCCTTTTGCCTGCTACAAAAAAAACACACATTTTATTCCTTTCAACTGAGGAAAGGACAGGCAAATTGAGTGTCTTCCTTGTAAACAGGAAAATATTTTAAAGAGACTTGCAAAGTCCATTATGGTTTTGTTTGGGACTGGATCCTCTAAGCAAAAAACTAATTAATTCCAGTCATGGCTTTAATAAAAGACACATTTTCCCTTCATAGATGATTTGAATCTCTATGCCCAATCTAAAACACATTTTTATTAAAAATACAAAAGTCTTAAACATTTACCAAGAACTTTTTTGTGATAAACAAATGAGTTTGATATAAATAAGCATGAGCCTAAAATCTCATTTCTTCAAGGGAGGCTTCCTTAACTAATCCCTCTTCTCCCCAGCATGTTTTCCCTCCCCATTGTGCATTTAGTTCTGCTCTCTAAACACCTACATAATTACCCCTGCCCTCAAATCCTAAGTACAAATCCTTATACTCAGTTGCTTTCCCTCCCTGAAATTTATTTTAGTATCCATCTTTCCTTTTACATTGAAAGCTCTCTGAGGGCAGGGATCATGTCTCTTTATTGCTCTCTTCCAACATTCCACACATAGTAGGTTCTCAATAAATACAATTGATCGATCGACTAAAGTCAATTTGACAGACGTAAGCCCTGCATTGTAATAGATTGGTTCGCTGTGTCTACAGATGAAATTATTGAAGACTTAGTGGAAGAGGAATCCTAGAATTACTGCAGCTGACAGGGAATGATTATAACACAATTTTTAATAGGTTGAATAAAATTGCCTTTTCTGTTTGAAGAATAATATTTTAAGATAGTAATTTTAAGGTAAATCTTATAAATTTGCTGCTTTGAAGGAAATAAAATCAAAGCAATAAATACATTTATCTAGATCAGTTTCAAATAGTCATTCATATTACAAAATAGTCTAATTTCCACCTACCAGGTTTCCCCTATAAGATTAGAATTGTTACTACTCAATCACTTCCACCTAAAGAAGTAGAGAGTTGTGCTAGAGAGTTTCCTCTGTTTTGTGCACTCATTCTAGAATTTTCTAGTTGGGCAGTATTACTAGATTTTTAAACAAAGAAGCAGAAGCAGGAGAAGAAGAAAAAGCATGGCCTACTGGGTAGAGTGTGGGCCTGGGAGTTGGAAGGGCCTGGGTTCTACTCCCATCTCCACCATTTGTCTCCTGTGTGACCTTAGACACGTCCCTTAATTTCTCTGGACCTCGGTTACCTCATCTGTAGAACTGGGATTAAGCTTGTGAGCCTCATAAGGACATGGACATCATGGACAACATGTCACACAGCAGACAAGTGATGGAGCTGCGATTAGGATCCATGACCTTCTGACGCCGATGATGCCGTGATGACCTCCGACCCACATGGGAAGTACCCGCTGGGCTTCCTGGAGAGGGTTTCTCCACAGAGGGACATCCCAAGTGGGAGATCAATCAATCATATTTATTTATTTATTTTAATGGCATTGGTTAAGTAATTACTATGTGCCAGGCACTGTACTAAACTCTGGGGTAGAGATATTGTAATCAGGGTGTTCTCAGTCTCTATCCCACATGGGGATCTCAGAAGCAAAATGGCTTAATGGATGGAGCACAGGTCTGGGAGTCAGAAGATTATGGCTTCTAATCCCAGCTCTGTCACTTGCTTTTTGTGTGACCCTGAGCAAGTCACTTCACTTCTTTGGGCCTCAGCTACCTCATCCGTAAAATGGAGATTGAGACTGAGAGCCCCATGTGGGACGGGGACTGTGTCCAACATGATTTGCTTGTATCCACCCCAGTGCTAAGTACAGTATCTGGCACATAGTAAGTGCTTAACGAATAGCACAATTATCATTATTATTACAGCCCAAGATAAAAATGTCTTTTAAGTTCAGCTTATCTAAGGGCCAATGGTTCTTTTTCATTTATAATGGCAAAGAAAACATTGGACCAAAGTTACCTCCTCTCCCTAGTAGCAAAAACTATGCAGTTTGTGATTCAGTCTAATTGTGGCCTCAGAGTTTTCAAAATAGTTTTTTTTTTTTTTACCACGGTAAGCGAAGCTCTTACTGGAAATGGGCCTTCCACTGTCAAAAGGGGATTCCTAGTGCCTATCATTTGGGGAGCTAAAAACTTCCCCCTGCAGACACAGGCTCAGAAACCAGACCAGGCCTAGGAACCAAGGTTAATCCTCAGAGCAGGACAGGGCCAACTGGAAAATGCATGAGGTGTGATCTGAATTATGAATTTTAAATATGGAAGCCAGACTGTTCTCCCACAGGCTTCTCAACCTCTACTCTCTCGAAAGGGCACAAACACTCTGCTTTATCCAATTCTCCGCTCTACCACATATTTTCCATTCATTTATTTTCACTAGATCCCTGACTGCTAAGCCATTTCTTAAGACTGTCATGGCCAACAGTTCGCAATCACATTAACAGCTCCCAGCTGCTCTGGTCCAGAGGCTGCTGGAACCAAAGGAATCAGAGGAATTGAATCTAAACTGTTTAAGACTAGGCATTTTGCTCGATTTTGTGTTTACTTGAATCTAACACTTCTAGCAGAAAGACCAGTGCTGTGTCGGTATGTTTGGCCGGGGGGAGGGTAGGGAGATGGAGAGAGGGGCTAGGGAATGTTCAAGCTGGATTGGTGGCTGACTGACTAATGTTCAGCAAGAAATGCATTTCCCCGGAGTGTCCGTTCATCTGTCCACTTTCAGGTTCGCTTCCTCAGCAAATCAAACCTACCTGGTGAGCAGTAAGCAGCGAGGACAGCACAAAGATCATGGATGTCCCGGTCTTCATCATGTTGGGCTTCTTGCTGACAGAGGGAACTGTGCGACCTGTGACCACTCACAGACTCGCCTGGAGTTTGAAGGTAGAGAAAGAATCTCTGACAGGGCACTTATCAGCCAGCTGGATGATCCGTGAATGTGGCCTTCATTCCCTGGGCCTCAAATATGCTACCTTCCTGCCCTCAGTCCGTGATCAAATATTTGAGCAATTCCAGGTGGTCGGCAGCCATTCCAGCCCTGTTGTGGAGCCCAGCCTTTGTGTAATTCCCTGTCCTGTCAGTCAATCGTATTGACTGAGAGCTTACTTAGTGCAGGGCACTATACTTGAGAGCATGGGAGAGTAGAGTAGGACCATATACCATTCATTCATTAATTCAATCGTATTTATTGAGCGCTTACTATGTGCAGAGCACTGTAATAAGCACTTGGGATATACAATTTGACAGTCCCTGCCCACAGTGAGCTCATAGTTTAGAGGGGGGAGATAGATATTAATAGAAATGAATAAATGACAGCTCTACAGACAGTTTTAGACTGTGAGCCCATTGTTGGGTAGGCATTGTCTCCATCTGTTGCCGAATTGTATTTTCCAAGCACTTAGTACAGTGCTCATTCATTCAGTCATATTTATTGAGCGCTTTACTGTGTGCAGAGCACTGTACTAAGCTCTTGGAAAGTACAATACAGCAATAAAGAGAGACAATCCCTGCCCACAACAGGCTTACAGCCTAGAAGGGGGGAGACAGACATCAAAAGAATGTATATATGTATATATCTATAATTTTATTTATTCATATTGATGCCTATTCACTTCTTTTGATGTTTGTTTCTTGTTTGTTTTCTTCTTTTGGGGGGGGGGGGAGGGGGAGGTAGGCACTGTACTAATCGCTGGAGTAGTCACAAGCTAACCAGGCTGGACATATTCCATGTCCCATATGGTACTCACAGACTTAATCCCCATTTGACAGATGAAGTAACTGAAGCACATAGAAGTGCAGTGACTAGCTCAAGGTCACACAGCAGACAAGTAGGGGAGTTAGGATTAGAAGCCGGTCCCTCTGATTTCCAGGCCTGTGCTCTGTCCACTAAGCTAAGCTGCTAGTATTGAGTTGCCCTGGCCCCATGCTTCTGTAACTCTCTGGTGGGGGCTGGGTCTCTGGCATATGTGTTTTTGCACCTCTCTAATCAAAGACCTCTACAAAAGGAGGGCTTAGTACAATGCTTGGGACATAATAAGCACTTAAATACCATGACTATTTCTATGATCATTAATGATAAGAACTTATTTACAAGGAAAATTGAGCAATAAGTACTTTCAGTCACCTTTCCCTGCTCTGAGTGTAATGACTCACTAACAATAATAATAATAATTATGGTATTTGTTAGGTGCTTAGTATGTGCCAAGCACTGTTCTAAGCTCTGGGGCATATACAAGGTAATCAGGTTGGACACAGTCCCTGTCCCACAAGGGGCTCACACTCTTAATCCCAATTTTTACAGATGAGGAAACTGAAGCCCAGAGAAGTGAAGTGACTTGTCCAAGGTCACACAGCAGAGATGTAGTGGAGCCAGGATTAGAACTCAGGTCCTTCTGACTCCCAGGTCCGTGCTCTATCCACTAAGCCCCGCTGCTTCACTACAGGCCAGGGATTCCATTTCCCACTTCTCAGGTGCTAAAACTGAGTCAATAACAGCAGGCGATTCCTCAGTCATTCATTCAATCGTATTTACTGAGCACTTACTATGTGCAAAGCACTGTATTAAGCTCTTGAGAGGGCCCGGGGTGGTCCTCAGAACCAACTCATTCAGCGGAGAATGCATGGTCACCTTTAGCCATGGCTGGGACAAGAAGGGAAGTCACACTGCTCTGGCATTTTTCTGGGTTTAAGAGACCATGTGAACACAACTCACAGGACCTTCCCCAAACTGGACACTTCTGAACAAATCCTGCCCCTTAGTTGGGGAAGGCCAAAGATCCAGGAGAAATCTATAAAGAAATCATAATCATAATCAATTGCATTTATCGAGCACTTACTGAGTGCAGAGCATGGGACTGAGTGCTTGGGTGACCTTGGACAAGTCACTTCACTTCTCTGTGACTCAGTTACCTCATCTGGAAAAGGGGTTAAAAGTTGTGATTCCCTGTGTGAGACAGGAACTCTGTCTGACCCGATTATCTTTTATCTACCCCAACACTCGGTACAGCGCCTGGCACATTGTAAGCCCAGAACCAATATCAACCAACCAACCAATCAATCAATCAATCAGTCGGTATAATGGAGTTTGTAGACATGCTCCCTGCCCACAACGACCTCACAGTCTAGAGGGGGAGAAGTAAACCTTTTTACATTAATTCAATAATATTTATTGAGCGCTTACTATGTGCAGAGCACTGTACTAAGCGCTTGGAATTTACACCCAAATGGGGTTAGACTACCCAACACAGGCAACAGGAGAATGGCTGAAAATCTAAAGACTCTACCCTGGGCGCCCTCTCTTACTGTGTGCAGAGCGTGTGTCTGGTGTGAAGCATTATGTCTTAGTGGAACCAACACAGGCTTGGGAGTCAGAGGAAGTGGGTTCTAATCCCAGATCCACCACTTACTGCTCTGTGACTTGGGCAACTCATTTTACTTCTCTGTGCCTCAGTTACCTCATCTTTAAAATGGGGATTAAGACTGTGAGCCCCACGTGGGACAATCTGATTACCTTGTATCTACCTCACTTAGAACAGTGCCTGGCACATAGTAAGCGCTTAACAAATACCATTATTATTAATTATTATTAATTGATTGATAGCAAAATAAAGGCAGGAAAATGGGCAGCACAGGATGATACAAAACAATTAGGGAAACACATAATGTGGTAATGCTAATGTTCAGGACTGTCTCTCTGCCCCTCTCTTCCTCCTCCTTAATCTTCCAAGTGCCTATAATAATAATAATAATGTTGGTATTTGTTAAGCGCTATGTGCAGAGCACTGTTCTAAGCTCTGGGGTAGACACAGGGGAATCAGGTCGTCCCACGTGGGGCTCAGTCTTAATCCCCATTTTACAGATGAGGGAACTGAGACACAGAGAAGTGCAGTGACTTGCCCACAGTCACACAGCTGACAAGTGGCAGAGGCGCGATTCGAATAGTGTTTGTTAAGTGCTTATTATGTGCCCCTCACTGTACTAAGTGCTGGGATGGATACAAGCAAATCAGGTGAGATACAGTCCCTGTCCCACAAGGGGCTCATGGTCTCAATCTTCACTTTATAGATGAGGGAAATGAGGCACAGAGAAATAAATAGACTTGTCCAAAGTCAGGCAGCAGATGAATCTGAGGTACAGGGGGAGATCATGGGAAAGACTGAGCAACTAAAAGGAAGAGAATGAAATAGGAGAGACTCGCAGGGCAACAGTTGTAACAATGTAACAATTGCAATGAGATGTAACAATTGCCACAAAAGTACAAATTGTTGATTCTATGGTATTTCCAGTGACAGTGTTTGTATCCGGAAGCTGGACAGTGAAAAGGTAGGATAGAAAAAGCATCTATTCTTTTGAAATGTGGTGTTGGAGAAGGCTTTTGTGAATACTGTGGACCGCCCCAAAAACAAATAAATGGATGTTGGAACAAATTAAGCCAAAATGGTCTTTGGAAGGCCAAATGACTCAATTTAGATTAGCATATTTTGGACACATAATCAGGAGAACTAATTCTCTGGAAAGGGCATGAATGCTAGGAAAATTCCAGGGAAAACGTGGAAGAGGCAGACCAGCAGCTAGATGGATAGAGACCATAACAATGATAACGGAAGAACTGTTAGCAAGGTTACAGATTATGGCAGAAGACAGGACCTTCTGGAGAAAATATATCCATAGAGTTGCTATGAATCAGAAATGACTCGATGGTAGTTGATAATAACATTAGTGGGCCAAAGTAGATTAAGTGCTTCCCTCTAGACAGCAAGCTCCATGTGGGCGAGGAACACGTCTAACAACTCAGATTTATTCTTTCAAATGCTTAGTACGATGCTCTACACACATTAAGTGCACAACAATAATAATAATAATAATAATAATAATAACGATGACGTTGTTAAGTGCTTACTATGTGTCAAGCGCTGTTCTAAGCTCGCTAAGCTCTGGGGTAGACACAAGCTAATTAGGTTGGACACAGTTCCTTTCCCACATGGGGCTCACAGTATTAAGCTCCATTTTACAGATGAGGTAACTGAGTCCCAGAGAAGTGAAGTGACTTGGCCAAGGTCACACAGCAGACAAGTGGCAGAGTCAGGATTAGAACCCACATCCTTCTGACTCCCAGGCTAGGATCTATCCACAAAGCCACCCTGCTCAATAAAAGCCACTGAGTGAAAAGCAGAGGAGGAGAGTCCTCTGATTTGCCCTGGCTCTATATATTTTAAAAAGAGTCAGTCAATCAATCGTATTTATTGAGTGCTTACTGTGTGCAGAGCACTGTACTCAGAGCTTGGGAGAGAATAATCTAACAGATACATTCCCTGCCCACAACAAGTTTACAATCCAGAAGGGAGTCTTCCCTCTCCCCTACCCACTTCATTCTCCTATTTTCCTTACCTGCATCCATCCCCAGTCAATACCCAGCACAGAAGGAGATGCACACATATACCATTTAAACCTGGAAGGTGGTGTTCTCTAGCTGCAGAGAGAGAGAGAAGTGTAGAAGGCCCCCAAACCAGAAAACCCATAATGAAAGAGGAAGCCTTTAGTATTATGGTGACCCCTTACCTAACAAAAGGATGTGCTAAACTTCCAAAGAACCAAAGAGAATGGTTATTTTGGTCAACCTAATCAGGAAGTAGCCTGGTGAAAGTCATCCGAAAGGAGTCAGGCTCTTGGTTCTGACATAATGCTGAGATTTTAGCTCTTTAATGAAGGTGACAAAGCGAAAAAAGAGGAGATACACTTGGCACGGGCGTTGAGAACCTTTTGGAGTTGAGGAAGAGGGGTCCAGATAGTGGGGAATTTAAGGAGGAGGAGCAAGATGAGAAGCAATGTAGTCTAGTGGGTAGAGCATAGGCCTGGGAGTCGGAAGGACCTGAGTTCTAATCCCCGCTCTGCCACTTGTCCACTGTGTGACCTTGGGCAAGTCACTTCGTTTCTCTTTGCCTCGGTGACCTTATCTGTAAAATGGGATTAAGACTGTAAATCCAATGGGGGACAGGGACTGTGTCCAACCTGATTAGCCTGTACCTACCCCCAGTGCTCAGTACAATGACTGGCACATAATAAGCCCTTAATGAATGCCATTGAAAAAAATGTATGATTAGGCCCTGGAGAGGCTAGAAAAAGCAGATTTTGGCAGGAGAGTGGGTGTGTGAAACAAAAGACAGTAGTGAGTCAAGAATGACATAAGGGTTTCTTATTTGGGCAGTGGCTGAGGAACTGACATCACCCAGTGGGATGGGGAATTATGGAAGGAAGTTAGGTTTCATTGTTTCCATCATTTCACTTGGTTGGCGATGGCACAGGAAGCTGTGTTTCAAGATGCCTTGTGGATCAAATGCTCTGAACAACTGGGCCTCATAATAATAAATAGCATTGTTAAGGGCTTACTTACTATGCGTCAAGCACCGTTCTAAGCACTGGGGTACATACAGGATGGTTAAAGTCCATGTCCCTCTTGGGGCTCAAAATCTTAATCCTCATTTTAAAGATGAGGTAACCGAGGCACAGAGCATTCACACGACTTGCCCAAGGTCACACAGCAGATAAGTGGCGGATCTGGGATTAGAACCCAGGTCCTTTGGAGTCCCGGGCTCATGGTCTATCCTCTAAGCCATGCTGCTTCTCCATGATGAGTGACCTCATGATAGGTGAATGCCCTTAAGGTATGTGGCTACATCTGACATGGCAGAGATCTCAAATTGGCAAGAAACCACTTTGACCAGTAGCAAATATGCCCAAGGAACAATGCATGAATACAGTCATTGGGTCAACAGTGTTCTTCACAACATTTTTCAGTTAAATTCTGTTTCCAGTTTGATTGTTTTTTCCACTATGACCGTAAACTCGTTGTGAGGAGGGAATTCTGCTGGATTATACTCAAAGTGCTTAGTATGGTGCTCTCCACAAAGTAAGCACTCAGTAAGTACCATTGATAGATTGTCCTCTCCTGTAGACCGAGTGTCTATGGGCCAGAAATGGCCCCACAGCTTACTGTAAATACTTAATAGATGCTGGTGTGAATAATATGGAATTGCATATCACAGAATTGTTACACTGAAAATTGCACTTTCAAGAGGCCACTTCTGACTGGGCACTAATTTTGGAACAGTCAACATCTAGACAGATTTCTTAATTTTCCAGTGAACTGGATCAATACATTTAGTTTATTAAAAAGAAATCCCCCAGCTTTCAAACTGAGAATCCCACCACCAATTCTGTTCTATCTCCTGAGATAGGAAAGGATCTCTGTAGTTTAAACAAAATAAAAATCAACTTTTAAAATATAGCAGATGTTTCCTGGAACAGATCTAACCAGCTCTGGAGAGAGAAAATAGATTGGGAGTCAAATGAAACTATTCTGAAGAAAATGGGGGTTTAGATCTATGTGACCTGGGACTTTTGGTATTCACCTCACCCTCAACCCCACAGCACTATATGTGCCTTTCTGTAAGTTGCATTTATTGAGTGCTTACCGTGTTCAGAGCACTGAACTGAGCCCTGGAGAAAGTATAGTATAACAATATAATAGACATTCCCTGCCCACAATGAGCTTACAGTCCAGAAGGGGAGACAAACATTAATTTAAATAAATAATATTCCAGATGTGAACATAAGTGCTATGGGGCCTGGAGGGGGTATGAATTCAGGGAACAAAATAGGGTGATGCAGAAGGGAATGGGAGAAAAGGAAAAGGAGGTCTTAGTCAGGGAAGGCCTCTTGGAGACGTTCCTTCAATACGATAGATGGCATTGAGGTACAGCCAGAAGGTTGGCAATAGAGGAGCAAAACGTGCAGGCTGAGTTGTAGTAGGAGAGTAGTGAGGTGAGGTAGGATTTCTCATCTTTTGAGGTAATTGAGAACTGAACTTTGAGGGACATCCACAAATAAGGGGTGGGAGGCAGAGGAGGAGCCCATGAAAAAGACTGAAATGAGGGCAAGGTGATTGAGGGCTTTAAAGCCAATGATAAAAGGAGTTTCTGTATGATATAGAGGTGGATGAGGCTCACATTTTTTAATTCCCATTTTTACAGATGAGGTAACTGAGGCACAAAGAAGTTAAGTGACTTCCCCGAGTTCACACAGCAGACAAATGGCAGAGCCGGGATTGGGACCCACCACCTCTGACTTCCAAGCCCGTGCTAATATCCTTGATGATGATGAAGAATGGGGGGAATGAAGAATTTTTGATTGCCTGAGCTTCTCACTACAATGCTTTTCAGCCGCTTAAAAGAGGCATCTTCGGAAGACATGACGTTTTTCATCATATACTATCAGCTCATTCACCTTTACCAGATCACCTGAGATAGTAGTCCAGGATCATAACTCCTGTATACTTTTTTTTCCCTCCAAAGAGTATCCAATATGTAGATTTCCAGATCTGAGCCTGACAGACAATTCCTCAACACTGAGTGGAGATTGGAGGCATACGGAGAATTTCTCTGATTAGAACCCCTCCTTCTACTTACAGGACTCTGCTTATCTAGCTCATGTGCTTCTTCTGTGAAGAAGTTAATTCTTATTGGCCTCCTGGACACTTGAATACTCCGACCACTCTCTCCCTAAGCACATGTATACTCCACTACTGCTTCGTAGCTGGAATTAATTTTCCTGTCTTCCCCCACTCTACTGTAAGGTCTTTGAGGATGGGGATCATGGCTATTAATTCTATTACACTCCCCCAAGGGCTTAGTGTAATGTTATGCTCACAGTAAATGCTCAATAAATATGATTGATTGGGTTTGAGGTCAGGACTAACGTGTTTGACTCATACAAGCGGAAGAGCCTTCCACCTTCTTCCACTGAAGTAGCTAGAGACACACACCCACAGTTCCATCCCTTTACCAAAGGCACAGCAATGGGAGATTGTCATTAGCAAAGCAATTGATTTATTTGCAACACAGCACATTTTCTAAGACAGAGCATATGATAGGATCCATTCAGACTTTAGTGTTTGAACATCCAATTTCAGGGTTGCAGAGGCAAAGGGCTTCAGCCATAGTTCATAAGTGATTCGGAAAGCCAGCTCTAACCACCCAGAGAAGGCCCAAGTTTCCAACAGCCTCTTAAGCCGAATAACCGAAAAAAATAAAAAGATAAGAAGGTCTGAAATGAGAGACTTAAGCCGTGTTTTAAAAGCCCCACAAGAATTTGGGGAGTGAATCGAGCCACAGCTCACCATCATGAAACCCACATACAGTCTCCAAAGTTGCTTTTTTAGATGCAAAACTTTGATTTATTAGTGACAAGGCAAGCCCTTCCCTGGTTGAGCACAGTGTATCCTAGTTCCATTAGGTGGTTCATCGAACGTGCTACTAAAAACAAGGCATCATTTAGTGAAGTGCTTTCTCCATTTCATACAAATTTTCTTTTTTTTAAAAATCCTACTCTTCCCACATTTCCTCCAGTCTGGGCTCCACTTACCCCAAAAGCACTGTGGGTTGAAAACCATAAACCCCAGCTCTCCCACACTTTGAAAAGCCATAAACCTTCTCTTTCCTGTAATCCGTGAGGTCACCCAGTTGGGCTGCTTAAAAGGTGATAGCGACCGTAGTCTAATCCAAACCCAGGAATTAGTCTTTTATCCCAGCTGTTCCTGAGAGAGGCAGAGGATCGGGGGATGGAATTAGATCCACTGAGCCAAGTTCAAATTCAAGGTGGCAGATTCGTACAAGGCGAGGTCCAATCGGAAAATGGGAAGCAGCAGGCAACAGTGACAGAGACTCCTCAGCAGGTCTCCCCCACACACCAGATTAATTTTTTCAGCCATCCTGGCACATAACCTCATTACAAAAAGCCTGAAATTCATTTTATCCTGCTTTGCCCCAACCTCGCTTCTTCAGTAGTAGGAGACGAGGTTCATGGATTTGGAGGGCCAGGTCCAGATTCTTGCCTCTTTTCTCCCCTCTTCCCCACCACACTCTCCGTCTTCCCGGCCCCAATCCACCACGACAGCATCAGTGTCGGTTGGCCCATTGCATCACACAAAGTCCAATACAAAACTCATACAGATAAGATCAGTCAGGAAAGCGGTGTAAGCCTGGGAAATCATAAATAGCAGTGAGTCCTCTTGGGAAGAGAACACATGAATGGCTTCCTCTGGGGCAAGAGGGTCAGGTAAAGAATTTTCGTGCATCTCGTACAGCGACATCAGACTATTTAATTTCCTACACCTGCGGTCTCGTGCGGGGAGAACGCGAGGCTCTCACCGGCAGGTGCAGGACTGGGCGACCATGTCCCTGAATTCTTTGTACAAGACGGTCCCGTTGTCCTCCTTCAACAAGAAGCTAATCGGTCTGTACTGGTAGGGGACGCAACAGGGCCGGGGCACCGTCCGGTTCACCCGCTCGTTCACGAGGTTCTGCACGATGGCGTGGTTGGGGGAGTTGAGCCCTATGTGCAGAATCCGAGGGCAGAGCCCCTGGCAGTAGTTGGGGTTGAACTTGTTGGGGGCGATGACCCAGTTAGTCCAGCCCAACGACTTTGAGGTGACCAGTAAAGGGCGGAGAGAGCAGAACTTCAGCTCCAAGCTGCTCCCGGGGGCTTTGCCGGCCTGACGGACCCTCCGGTGGAGAGGCGGCCCCACTTCCTGGTAGCCCTGGTGGGTGTCATTGAAGTAGAGCAAGAGAAAAGGAGCTTCCGAGGCGGCCGTCCCCCTCCACGGGGCCCTGGAGGAGCTTCTCGCCCTCTGTTGTCGACACTTCCAGTGCAGCCAGACGGAGAACTGGCCATGGGCCTTCTGGAGCCTTTGCCGGATGTAGGCCGTGAAGTCCGTCTCCTGCCAGGCCGTGGGCCGGTAGAGCTGGGAAGAGGCTTCCTCGAACTCAGGCTCCCTGACATGGGGCTCGTTCTTCCGGATCCTAGATTTCATCTGACACAAGAACTGGGTGTCAGACTTGCGCAGCACCGACGGATAAACCACGGCAGCCCTCACCAGGATCTGCCTCTCCTGGACCACCGACATGGGGTATTCCAGGCTCTGCACAAACCAGGTCCCTTTGGGGAGGGAAGGGAGAGAGGCAAACGTGAATGTCAGGTGGCCGCTTTCCTGTAAATCCTCATCTTCTCCCCCTCTAGACTATAGACGCCATGTGGGCAGGGCACATGTCTGTTATATTATCGTATTGGATTCTCCAAGCGCTTAGTACACTGCTCTGCACACAATACCGACTGACTGAAGGTTCTTGCGACTGCTCGCTCCTTTCATTCATTGTCGTATTTATTCAGAGCTTACTGTGTGCAGAACACTGTATTAAGTGCTTGGGAGAGTCCAAAAGAACAGTAAACAGAAGCATTTCCTGCCCATGACTGTCTCTCCCAGGGTTCTCCTCACCATTACTGTGGTCCCTCCTACTTAGACCCTGAGCCCCCAGTGGAACAGGGACCATGTCCAACGTGATTAACTTGGATCTACCCCACTGCTTAGTACAGTGCTTGACACATACCGTAGTAATTAAAATAATTAAGCTACGGCATTACACCAACAGTCTGTTTGGTCTCGAAAACTCCAACTTCTCCCATTCCCCTTGATTCCCTACTGCCTCCAACAAGCAGTTAGTAATGGTTCTCCTTTCCTGTCCCTCACTTCTTGGGGAACGCAGTACATAAAACACCCTAATCCATCCATCCATCAGCAGCAATTACGCACTTTGCCGTGTACCCCTTTAAGCACTTGGATACTCACCTCAGCCCCACAATCCTTTAGAAATGTTCTGATACTCCATTTCCTTTATTCCTAATTTACTCTGTCTGTCTCCTCCTGTGGTCTAATCTTCAATCACTAGTATTTATTGAGCATTTCCTATATGCAGAGCACTGTAGTAAGTGTTTATTTTGTTAATGAGATGTACGTCACCTTGATTCTATTTATTTGCTATTGTTTTAATGAGATGTTCTTCCCCTTGATTCTATTTATTGCCATTGTTCTTGGCTGTCTCCCCCGATTAGACTGTAAGCCCGTCAAAGGGCAGGGACTGTCTCTGTTACCGATTTGTACATTCCAAGCGCTTAGTACAGTGCTCTGCACATAGTAAGCACTCAAATATTATTGAATGAATGAATGAATAGTAGAGTACAGCAGAGTTGGCAGATACGTTCCTTGCTCACGAGGAGCTTACAGTCCTGAGATGTCTTTTAATATCTGTCTTCCCCTCTAACTGTAAGCACTTTAAGAGTAGGGATTGAGTCTACTTATTCTTGCTACAGTGCTCTCACAGAATTACTGCTCAATAAATACCATTCATAGCTCAAGGACTCTTACCCTTCCCACAGGTCCATCTCACCCAGGCTCAGGCCCCAAAAGCTATAATGCTCTATCTTGGATGCAATGGAGTTCTATTAGCAGAGCCATTTCTGCAGACTAGCTATCAAGTTTTCCTCAGCTGAAGCTTGTTTTATTTCTTGGGATCCTGGATGCTTGGGCAAAAGACAATCTCATTCCTTTCAAAGGCCATTAACCTTCACCTCCTTATGCCCTGGTTAGTTGGCAAGAGTAGATGATGCTTCTTTCTATGCTGGGTCACTGTGTTTGTCAAGAAAACTGTCTGAATCCTTTTCCTGATGCCCCACCACACCTGAGACAGGTTTCACTTACCCCAACCCTGGAATTTTTTTCCTTTTAATGGACACAGTTTATTCTCACTTTTCAATGAGCGAAACATTCAGCCCCAACTCTAGACTGGCAGGGTAAGGACCCTGTCGCTAATTCTGTTATATTGTACTCTCCCAAGTACTTAGTACAGTGCCCTGCAATCAGCAAGTGCTCAAAAAAATACGATTGTGAGAAGCGGCATGGTGTAGTGGATAGAACACAGGCCTGTGAGTCAGAAGGTCATGAGTTCTAATCCCAGTTCCGCCACTTGTTGGCTCGGTGACCCCGGGTAGGTCACTTCACTTCTCTGTGCCTCTGTAAAAATGGTGATCGAGACTGTGAGCCCTTCGTGGGACAGGGACTGTGTCCAACCCAGTTTGCCTCTATCCACTCCAGCGCTTAGGACAGCAACCGGCACAGAGCAAGCGCTTAACAAATACCACCATTATTATTGAACGACTCACCTCTGGTGGAGATGCCAGTGCTGGCCGAGGCGGGGACCAGTCTGACCGAAGTGGCTCCCAGAGTCCGATTCTCCCACGGGAGCCCTTCCTGGTTAGCCGAGCGATAGTATAAGTCCAGCATGTATTGCAGCGGCTGCCCGGTAAAGGTGCTCTTTGGGGTCTTGCCCAGCAGCTCTTGGAGGAAAGACAGTTCAGAGGCAGCGGCCAGGGACTGAGGATTCATACCGGCCCCTCTGAAAGCCAGCTCCCAAGGGAGCAGAGCCAAGAAGAGGAAGCGGAGGAGAGCCATGTTGGGGCCTCTGGGAATCAGGTGGGGCAGCCCACTAGTGCTAAGGGGCAAATCCCCAAGAAGTTTCCCAGAAGTTGCTCTCTTCCTACTAGCTGTCTAGTTGGCCTTCTTCCACTCATCCAGGTGACCCTAATCCAGAGCCCTCATCCCTTGAGGCTTAGCAGAAGGGGAGTCGGGAAGCCCTTAGAGTTTCAGCTCAGCTGCTCCTAACTAGCCCACCTGGATTAAAATCACCATCCGTAAACAGACCCCCAAGGGGGGCAGGCCTCGAACTGAAGACCCCAGGATTTAAAACAATGTCCCTCCCTCTGAGAAAGCAGCATGAAGACAATCAAACAGCAGTGGAAAGCCAAGGCTGAGATGCTGCTCCTCTGACTCTCCCAGCCGGCCCACTGGGGGTGAGAAAGATAGTCCTACCCTCCCACTCCCCCTTTTAAAGGCACCGGTCAATCAAGATTTAAAGAGACAGGAACCGTTCAACCTTGATTTCTCCAAATGACTCCTCTTCCCTCTAAAAAATAAAATAAAATAAATATTGGTATTTATTCAGCACTTACTATGTGCCAAACACTGTTCTAAGCACTGGGGTAGATACAAGGTCATCAGGTTATCCCACTTGGGGCTCACAGTCTTCATCTCCATTTTACAGATGAGTTAACCGAGGCCCAGAGAAGGTAAGTTACTTGCCCACAGTCGCACAGCTGGCAAGTGGCGGAGCTGGGATTAGAACCCATGACCTCTGACTCCCAAGCCCGTTCGCTTTCCACTAAGCTACGCCGCTTCTCTGCTGCTTCTAGACCGTAAGCTCGTTAACGGGCAGGAAACGTGCCGGGTAATTCTGTTGTAGTCGACTCTTCCAAGTGCTTAGTACAGTGCTCTGCACATTGTAAGCTCTCGATACATAAAACAGGTTGATTGATTGATTGATTGACTGAAATGAGAACGAGGAGGAGGCCAGAAATGAGGGCCGATCCTCCAGTGGCCTAGCAGCTGGGAGAGGAGGCTGTGCAGAAGCTGCAGGCTTAGGAAGGCTCCTCGGGGCTGATCTGTGAGGAGTCAATCAGTCAGTCATACTTACCGAGCCCTTACTTTGTGCACAGCACTGTAATAATAATAATAATGATAATGTTGGTATTTGTTAAGCGCTTACTATGTGCAGAGCACTGTTCTAAGCGCTGGGGTAGATACAGGGTCATCAGATTGTCCCACATGAGGCTCACAGTCTTAATCCCCATTTTACAGATGAGGTAACTGAGGCACAGAGAATAATAATAATAATAATAATGTTGGTATTTGTTAAGCGCTTACTATGTGCAGAGCACTGTTCTAAGCGCTGGGGTAGATCCAGGGTAATCAGGTTGTCCCACGTGAGGCTCACAGTTAATCCCCCTTTTACAGATGAGGTAACTGAGGCACAGAAAAGTGAAGTGACTTGCCCACAGTCACACAGCTGAGAAGTAGCAGAGTTAGGATTTGAACCCATGACCTCTGACTCCCAAGCCCGGGCTCTTTCCACTGAGCCACGCTGCTTCTCTAAGCACTTGGGAGAGTACAGCACTACACTATAAGCAGCATGGCATAAGGGGTAGAGCGCGGGCCTGGGAATCAGAAGGTCAAGGGTTCTAATCCTGACGCCACAGTGAGTCTTCTGTGTGATCTTGGGCAAGTCACTTCACTTCTCCGGGCCTCAGCTACCACCTTTGTAAAATGGCGATTGAGACTGTGAGCCCCAGGTGGGACAGGGACTCTGCCCAACCCAATTTTCTTGTATCCACCTCAGCGCTTAGTACAGTGCCTGGCACGTAGTAAGTGCTTTACAAATGCCATAATAAAAATAATAATGATAATGATAATAATAACAGACACATTCCCTGACCACAGTGAGCACTCGGTCTAGAGGAGGCCCATTAGTTTCAAACACTTTGTTGCTCACCCCCTTCGGCCACCGTACACCCCACAGCAATTAATCAATCAGTGGTATTTATTGAGCACTTATTGTGCTGTACTCTCCCACTAAGTGCTTGGGAGAGCACAGCACAACAGAATTGGCAGATACTTTCCTCAATCAATCATATTTATTGAGAGCTTACTCAATTATCAATCAGTGGTATGTATTGAGGGCTTACTGTGGGCAGAGCATTGTACTAAGTGCTCGGGGGAGTACACTGTAACCAAATTGGTACACGCATTCCCTATACAAGGTTAGTTTACGGTCTACAGCGTAAGCAGCATAGCCTAAGGTAAGGAACATAGCTTGGGCATCAAAGACCCTGGGTTCTACCCCCAGCTCTGTGACCCCATTTAGCATCCCAGTGCCTCAGTTTCCCCATCTGTAATATGGGGATTAAATGCCACCTCTCCCACTTAGCCCTATGTGGGACAGGGATTGTGATCTGATTATCTCGTGTGTGCTCCAGTGCTTGGCATGCACTTTAGTGCTTAACAAATACCACAGTTAAGTTTTTGTCCCTTATGTACATAATCTTTCTAAATTGTAAATTTCTTGTGGGCAGGGAGCATGGCTACCAATTCTGTTATATTGTGCTCTCCTAAGGACTTAGTACAGTGCTCTGCCCTTGGCAAGCACTTAATAAATACCACAGACTGGTTATTGTTTGATTGACTGATAAACTTATACTTGGCCACTTCCCTACCTGTAATGTAGATTACAAACTGCTTCAGTGGTTGTATGGCTCTCTCTATTCATATCTCACAAGTACTTAGTACAGTGCTCTGCACATAGTAAGTGCTCAATAAATATCACCGATTGGTTGATTATGAGGCACTATGAGCAGTCATTAGTTAATTAACTTAGATAAATTGAATGTTTGAGTACCCACTGAGAAAAATTCACTACAGTGAGCTCTTTGGAACTACAAAGCAAACAATGATAATAATTAAGTTATTTGTTGATGATGATGGTATTTGTTAAGCACTTACTATGTGCCAAGCACTGTTCTAAGTGCTAGGATAGATACAAGATAATCAGGTTGTCTTAGGTGAGCCTCACGGTCTTCATCCCCATTTTACAGATGAGGGAACTGAGGCACAGAGAATTTTTTTGTTGGTATTTGTTAAGCGCTTACTATGTGCAGAGCACTGTTCTAAGCGCTAGGGTAGATACAGGGTAATCAGGTTGTCCCATGTGAGGCTCACAGTTAATCCCCATTTTACAGATGAGGTAACTGAGGCACAGAGAAGTGAAGTGACTTGCCCACAGTCACACAGCTGACAAGTGGCAGAGCCGAGATTGGAACCCATGACCTCTGACTCCCAAGCCCGGGCTCTTTCCACTGAGCCAAGTGGCTTGCCCAAGGTCACCCAGCAGACAAGTGGCGGAGCCGGGATTAGAACCCACGTCCTCTGTCTCCCAAGCCTGGGCTCTTTCCATTGAACCACGTTGCTTCCCTTCCCACAAGGAGCTTACTGGAAGATAAATAAAAACAAATCACCCAAACTCTTTTCCTATGGGTTTTGTAATTTACGTCTGTGATATTTCCAACAGAGGGCGCAGCAAGGCCTCTCAGTTATAGAGTAAGTGCAAGATTGGCTATTATTCATTTATTTATTTATTGCCTTTGTCTAACTCTTAGTGTCTGCAAAGTTGCATGTGAATAATAATAATGATGGTATTTGTTAAGCGCTCACTATGTGCCAAGCCCTAGAGCCCTAGAGAAGCAGCGTGGCTCAGTGGAAAAAGCACGGGCTTTGGAGTCAGAGGTCATGAGTTTGAATCCCAGCTCTGCCACTTGTCGACTGTGGGCAAGTCATTTAACTTCTCTGTGCCTCAGTTACCTCATCTGTAAAATGGGGATTAAGACTGTGAGCCCCACGTGGGACAACCTGATTCCCCTGTGTCTACCCCAGCGCTTAGAACAGTGCTCTGCACATAGTAAGCGCTTAACAAATACCAACATTAAGCCCTGTTATAGGTGCTGGATCAAGGGTGACCACTATCGGCCCTTGAGGAGGCCAGACAAGGAGACACATACTTTATTAATAATAATAATTATGGTATTTGTTAAGCGCTTACTATGTGTCAAGCACTGTTCTAAGCGCTGGGGTAGATACAAGGTAATAATAGTAATAATAATAAAGGTGGCATTTGTTAAGCGCTTACTATGTGCAAAGCACTGTTCTAAGCACTGGAGAGGATACAAGGTAATCAGGTTGTCCCACGTGGGGCTCAAAGTCTTAATAATAATGATAATAATAATATTGGTATTTGTTAAGCACTATGTGCCAAGAACTGTTCTAAGCACTGAGGTAGGTACAAGGTAATCAGGTTGTCCCACGTGGGGCTCGCAGTTTTAATCCCCATTTTACAGATGAGGTAACGGAGGCACAGAGAAGTTAACTGACTTACCCAAAATCACACAGCTGACCAGCGGTGGAGCCGGGATTAGAACCCATGACCTCTGACTCCCAATCCCGTGGTTTCTCTGCTAAACCACGCTGCTTCTCACATTTTGTCACCTGTGCCATGTTGTAGAAGCAGGCCCCTTCCTCTGGATTTAGGGGGGCAGCCCCTTACCTCTCCCTGTCCAGCACACAGTTTCTCCAGAGCTATTAAAGTCCCCTCCCAGGGCTTTGTGAAATCCCTCCCTGGGTCCCTTGTAGTCAGCAGGTAGAAGGTGACCAGGTACTGAACATTAAAGCGCCCAACATAAAAGCATCCTTGAATGGATAAAACGTTGGATGCTTGTAGTTGTTACCTATGCCCAGAACTGTGTCTCGAGTATAAAACCTGACGAACAAGAAACTGGTCGCTTGTATGTGGTCTACTGGAAAGGGCATGGGCCTGGAAGTTCAAGGGCGTGGGTTCTAATCCTGGCTCTGCCACATGTCTGCTGTGTGACCTTGACCAAGACACCTCATTTTTCTGTGTTTCAGATACTTCCATCAATAAAAAGGGGATTAAGACTGTGAGCCCAATGCGGAGCAGGCACTGTGTCTGACCTGATTACCTTGTATCTACCTCAGCACTTAAAACAGTGTTTGGAACATAACACTGAAAAAGTACTATTATTATTATTAATAGTAATAATACTCTGTGTAGAGTATAGAACCTGAAAGATAAGACACTGGGCTTTGGCATATGATCTCTTTACCCAGAACTGAGTCTAGAGTATAAAACCTGACTAATGGGTAAGACACTAGACTCCTGTATTTGGTACCTTTACCCAGAACTATGTCTACAGTATAAATAATAATAATAGTGATATTTGTTAAGCGCTTACTATGTTCCAGGCACTGTACTAGGCATTGGGGTGAATACAAGCAAATCAGGTTGGACACAGTCCCTGTCCCCCACGGGGCTCACAGTCTTAATCCACATTTTCCAGATGAGATAAATGAGGCCCAGAGAAGTGAAGTGACTTGCCCAAGGTCACACAGCAGACACGTGGCAGAGCCAGGATGAGAACCCTTGACCTGCTGACTCCCAGGCCCGAGCTCTATCCACTACACCATGCTGCTTTTCTAAAGAGTAACTCCCCCGTACCTGGGTGGGCACGAACCACCAACCTTTCAGGTAACAGCCCCAAGCACTTAATGCAGTGCTCTGCACATAATATTGATTCATTCAACAGTATTTATTGAGCGCTTACTATGTGCAGAGCACTGTACTAGGCTCTTAGAATATACAATTGGGCAACAGATAGAGACAATCCCTTCCCAGTGACGGGCTTACAGTCTAATCGAAGCCCTCAATAAATACCACTGATCGACTGATAGGCCAATGAGCTCAGAGCACAGTCTCTTGTAATCAGCCACTGGGGTCACATTTTTCCCCCCATCCATTCTCTTCCATATTAGGCTTTTCCCATTTCCTTGCCCTCTCCCAGATGTCCACTCTGGGACATGTCCAGTCCAATCAAAGTCAGTCCAGGGTTATGTGGCCTGAGAGATAGCTCTCTCCTTCACGACGTTTGAATCCCCTCACACCCCCAATCACTTCTGAGAATTCACCCAATGCCCATTGTGTTTTGAAAACTAGGCAGAGGGCAGCAGAAACAGTACAGGTCTGGGAGTCCGACAACCCAGATACTAAGTCAAACTCGACCACTTGCCTGCTGTGAGACTTTGGGCAAGTCACTTAACTTCTCTGGGCCTCGGTTTTTTCATCTGTGAAACGGGGATGAAATGCCGCTCTCCTTCCCTCTGGACCTGTGGGACATGTGGGACAGAGATTGTCTGATCTGATTGTAATGTATTTATCCTAGTGATAATAATAATAATATTTTTGGAATCTGCTAAGTGCTTGGGGAAGTAGTGTGATTTAGTGGATTAAAAAATGGCAGTTAATAATAATAATAATAATAATAATAATAATAATAATGTTGGTATTAGTTAAGCGCTTACTATGTACCCTTTATCTAAGCACTGGGGTAGATACAGGGTAATCAGGTTGTCCCACGTGAGGCTCACAGTTAATCCCCATTTTACAGATGAAGTAACTGAGGCACAGAGAAGTGAAGTGACTTGCCCACAGTCACAGCTCGTCCCAAATTTGGGCTTACAGCTCATTTTACAGATGAGGTAATTGAGGCCCAGGGACGTTGTGACTTGCCCAAGGTCACACAGCAGATGAGTGACAGAGCCGGAATTAGAACCCAAGTCCTCTAACTCCCAGGCCCATGTTCTATCCCCCGCTAGACTGTAAGACTGTGGGCAGGGTATGTGTCTATTATATTGTTATATTGCGTGCCCCCCTAGTATAGAGCTCTGCACTCAATAAGCACTCAATAAATACAATTCACCCACTGACTGACTATCCACTAATAATAATAATAATGATGGCATTTGTTAAGTGCTTACTATGTGCAAAGCACTGTTCTAAGCGCTGGGGAGGGTGCAAGGTGATCAGGTTGTCCCACATGGGGCTCCCAGTCTTAATGCCCATTTTACAGATGAGGTAACTGAGGCACAGAGAAGTGAAGTGACTTGCCCAAAGTCACACAGCTGACAAGCGGCAGAGCCGGGTTTTGAATCCATGACCTCTGACTCCCCAGCCCGTGCTCTTTCCACTGAGCCATGCTGCTTCTCTAACCACACCACACTCACACTTCTTTCCCAGACACTTAGCTAATTCCACAAGTATTATTATTATTATCATTATTAGTAGTAGTAGTATTCAAGCTCAAGCACAGTTCAGGACTCTAGCTAAGACTGACACTTGCCTGGCATCTGCCTGGGCAGTCCAGAACCCCCAGCATCTGGATGGTGACCAAAACCTTAAGGACTTGTAGAATGTGCCACTCCTATGGCCCCAAAATGTCATGCTGCAACATAATGGCGGTTCATGAAGCCATTTCTGCCTCCAAGATTGTAGTTTCCAAAAAACGGCTGGATGTTCGGGCATGTGGTGATGGTGCTTTGTGACCAGAGAATGCTGTGGCTTAGGGCTTCCTCTCTGCCCTGTCCCCTGCTCTGCAGATCTATTTTCTTTCCTCCCTCTGAGGCAGAAATACATTCATTCAATAGTATTTATTGAGCGCTTACTATGTGCAGAGCACTGTTCTAAGCGCTTGGAATATACAATTTGGCAACAGAGACAATCCCTGCCCATTGACGGGCAGGGATGCCTTCACAGAGAAACCCAGGGGTGATGTGTAACTTGGTTCCTCATTGCCACCTAGATAGTAGCCTCCACTTGTGGCCTTCTTTTTCTCTGCTCACCACCCTCGCTGCTTTATCTCTGCCACAAGGAGTTTTCATCAAGAAGGAAAATCTTGATAATAATAATAATTATGTTGGTATTTGTTAAGCGCTTACCATGTGCAGAGCACTGTTCTAAGCGCTGGGGTAGATACAGGGTAATCAGGTTGTCCCACCTGAGGCTCACAGTCTTAATCCCCATTTTACAGATGAGAATCTATAGAATCTCGATGATCTGGTCAGGGTTGGCCTTGGGTAAAATGGGCAGTTCTAACCCCAGCCTTCCTTTCATGGAGTCAGAGAGAGAGCCCTTTTTAACTCAGGTGGAAGCGAGATTGGTACCATACACCCCATTTCATTCTAACTTCAGCCTCTTGACCTCCAGGGTTTCCAAAAATGGGTAGAGTTTGGGTCAGGAGCCACTCAGTGAAGAGGAGAGAGGGACTCACAGATTCTCTCTGCCCCAGAGAGTCCTAGGTCTACAGTGCTCTCTCTCAGAGGCCCCTTCCTCCACAGTGCTCCGAGGAGGCTTCACCTCCTCACTCTTCTCTGGGTGGGGGTCGGGCAGTGGGGTCCTACCCCTACAGTGCTCTCAAGGAGCCAAATTCTACAGTATTCTGGGGAGATTCTTCCCCTACAGTGCTCTCCGGAGATTTTATGCTGTGG
Organism: Ornithorhynchus anatinus; assembly: GCF_004115215.2. NCBI lineage: Eukaryota > Metazoa > Chordata > Mammalia > Monotremata > Ornithorhynchidae > Ornithorhynchus > Ornithorhynchus anatinus. The sequence goes on along the minus strand of NC_041733.1, from coordinate 16,761,502 downwards.
AGCAACATGTCTAGAGTCTGGCGGAAGACCAGACCAGCATTTGAGACTGAGCGTGGAGAGGAAGCTCAGAGTTCAGGGAATCTTGAGAGAACTGCTATGTTCTCTCTATAAACAAATCACTGAAAAGACCCTCCTGCTTCTCAGAATGCTTCTTACTAGGATTCTCTGCTTGTTGGATTCCAAAGGGAAAAAGGCAGGGATTTTTTTTATCCTTCATCTTTCCTCAGAAGACTCTTATTTCCTCTCCTCCGTCTGAGGTGGAAATTCAGGGATGTCCTCAAAGAGAAGCCCAGGGGCCAGTCATAACTTGACTACTAGTTGCCCCCTAGATAGTAGCCTCCACTTGTGGCCTTCTTTTTCTCTGCTCACCACCCTCGCTGCTTTATCTTTGCCACAAGGAATCCAGAAGGAAAATCTTACAGCTAAATCTGTGCAGGTGGTCAAATCTGTAGCTAGCCCAACTTAGTTAGCCGGGAATCCCATCACAGTCCCCAAAACCCTCTTTGGGGCTCCAGAAGAATGTTGGGAAATGCTTGGAGTTTTCCCTCTATTGTTCTGGGTCTTAACTGGAGTGGGATGAGCTGGCACGAAAACTAGAGAAAGATGTTTTCTCTTGACCATTTCAACTGAAGCAGCAGTGGGAAGAAGAGTAAACCCTGTTAATGACATCCCCAATCCAGAAACTCAGAAAGACACAAACGTTGGAATAAAGTTCAGAGTGCCCTGATTCTGAACTCCCAAAGTTTCTTGGAGCTTACTCACTTAGCATGAGCAGGTCGCTCAGACTTAGCAGAGCTTGAGGGACTAAACCATAGTGCTTTACACATAGTAAGGACTCATTAAATATCATAATTATTATTAAATATGATTGATTGAATGAATAAATGAAAGAGTCCTCAGGAGAGCCCATGAACGCCTCCTACCTTCACTCACTCACTGTTTCAAGACCCTATTCAATCACAGATGGTAATTTAAATAAGCTAGTTGTGGGCAGAAAATGTCACTCTTTATAGTTGTATTGTACTTTCCCAAGTGCTTAGTATAGTGCTCTGCATCCAGTAAGCACTCAATAAACACAAGGAAGCAGGGAAGCAGCGTGGCTCAAAGGAATGAGCACGGGCTGGGGAGTCAGAGGATGTGGGTTCTAATTCCAGCTCTGCCACTTGTCTGCTGTGTGACCTTGGGCAAGCCACTTAACTTCTCTGTGCCTCAGTTCCTCATCTGTAAAATGGGAATTAAGACTGTGAGCTTCACGTAGGACTGACTACCTTGTATCTACCCTAGCGATTAGAACAGTGCTGAGCACATAGTAAGCACTTATCAAGTATCATAATTATTATTATTGCGAGTGAAAGAATGAAATAAATTACAGATATGAACATAAGTGCTGTAGGACTGAGGGAGGGGTGAATAAAGGATGGCGCAGAAGGGAGTGGGAGAACAGGAAAGATGGGCTAAGTCAGGGAAGGCCTCTTGAAGGAAATGCACCTTTGATAAGGCTTTGAAGGGGGCGAGAGTCATCGTCTCATTCATTCATTCATTGAATTGTATTTATTGAGCGCTTACTGTGTGCAGAGCACTGTACTAAGAGCTTGGAAAGTACAATTTGGCAACAGAGACAATCCCTACCCAACAACAGGCTCACAGTCTAGAAGGGGGAGACAGACAACAAAACAAGGAGACAGGCATCGGTAGGTTCAAAATTGTCTGTAGGATATAAAGAGAGAGAGTGTTTCAGGCCGGGGGCAGGATGTGGGCGAGAGGTTGGTGGGAAGATAGACAAGATTGAGGTACAGTGAGTAGGTGTAATAATGGTAATAAATGTGGTATTTGTTGAGAGCTTACTATGTGCCAAGCACCCTAGTAAGCGCAGGGGTAGATACAAGATAAGCAGGTCCCTCAAGGGGCTCACAGTCTAAGTAGGAGGGAGAACAGGTATTGAACCCCCATTTTGCAGATGAGGGAACTGAGGCCCAGAGAAGTGAAGTGACTTGCCCAAAGTCACAGAGCAGGTAAACGGCAGAACCGGGATGAGAACCCACATCTTCCCACTGGCAGGCCAGGGCTCTTTCCACTTGGCCATGCTGCTTCTTTGGCATGTAGTTCTGGGGGTGTATAGGCTAAACACAGCCTGTATTGAGGAGTCTGAGGGGGTGGGGTGGGGGTTTGGGGTGACATAACAGGATGAGGTTGTTGTCTGATTCCAAGGATCCTGGGCTTTTCCCCACCCTCCCCTGGCCCCGTTTCTGACTCGTTGGGTGGTATTGCATAAGCCATTTAGGTTTCCCCATCTCTGCGTAGGGGTTTTAGTGCTTCCTTACCCCAGCAGGGTGTTGGACGGAGAAATGGATGTTTGCAAGATCTCCGCAACAACCTGGATTAAAGATAACTTGCAGGGCATTATTCCTGCACAAGCGCTAACGTGGGGAGGTGTTTTCGATAAGGGAAGAAGAGTGTCAGGAACTCAGGGCCGCAGCCAAACTGTTGTGGTCGGACGGGATGCGGCGGGGTGGGATGGGCAGAGCTTAGAAGGTGAGTTCAGGGGCTCTCTGGGTTGAGTGGACAGGCCAGTTCTCCTCATCCCCCACTCCCTTCTGCGTCACTCTGACACACACGCTCCCTTTATTCATCTCTGCTCCCAGCCTCACAGCACTTATGTCCATATTTGTCATTTATTTATTTCTATCAATGCCTGTTTCCCCCTCTAGACTGTAACTCATTGTGAGCGGGGAATGTGTCTGTTTATTGTTGAATTGTACTCTCCCAAGCGCTTAGTGGAGTGCTCCACACACAGTAAACACTCAATAAATAAGATTGAATGAATGAGTGAATGGTGGTTTGTGTGGGCATGCTGATTTGGATAGCTTGGCTTGCGAATGGGGTTGGGGAGAATCAATCTATCCTTAGTATTTACTGAGCATCTTCTATGGGCAGAGCACTGTTCTAAGCACTTGGGGCTAGGGAGAGTGCAGTAGAGATAAGAGACATGGTCCTTGTCTTCAAGAAGCTTTTAAATCCAGCTTGAGGGGCAGACACTAAAATAAATTGCAGATAGAGGAAAAAAGAAAAATGAGTTAGAGCTCATGAAAGCCGAGTGGCCTATTGGAAAGTGTAGGGACCTGGGAGTCAGAGGGCCTGGGTTCTAATCTGGGCTCTGTCACTTGCCTCCTCAGTGACCTTGGGCAAGTCTGAGCCTTAGTTTCCTTACTTGTAAAATGGGGATTCAACACCTGCTCTCCCTTTCACTCAGACTGTGAATCCCATGTGGGACAGGGACCGTGTCCAACACAATTATCTCTCATCTACCCCAAAACTTGGCACATAGTAAGCATTCTAGTGCATACCATCATTATTATTATAAGTGCTACAGGAGGTTCGTGAGTTCACAAGTGCTCTGTGTCTGTATGTTTGTGTGCTTTTGGGAAGGCTTTGGGTTTTTTTGGGCATGGAAGCAGGTTAGTTTGGCTGTGTGTGGCTCAACTATTTATGCGTGGTGGTTTGGGGTTTGGGGATGGTGTGTGCGTGCGTGTGTATAGCCAGGCCTGCTTTGGTATGTAAAAGATATTCCCCATGGCTCCAAGTTTGGAAATTGTTCCCCCTCCCCTTCAAGCCACAGACTCTTACAGGAGGAACCATAGGTCCGAGAGGGGATTTGGAAAGTGCTTTTCTTAGCTGCTCTCTGGCCCCCTGACTCTGAGGTCATGTGCTTCTCTTTTGTTGGAAGCCCCGAGGGTTGGATGGAGGAAAAGTGTTGGAGCGATGTTTGTTTTCTAACGCGGTCATAAACACGTCACCAGAAACATAAAATGTGGCCATGGTATGTCCGGTGGGTTTGGGGCTGGGGTTGGCCATCTTGCCTCTCTGTGGAGTTAATGAATAGCCTGGACCACTTCAGTCTGGGACCCTCAAAGCCTCACGCAGGTTCGCCCAAGAACACACCCAAACCCCCAGGGAAAGCCACAGATCTGATCCAGTCTCCCTGAGGTCAGAGACAGCAGGCACTGCCAGCCCTTCCGCGCCACAGAGCCACATCCTAGAGAAGCAGCGTGGCTTAGTGGAAAGAGCTTGGTCTTGGAAGTCGGAGGACGTGGGTTCGAATCCCGGCTCTGCCACTTGTCAGCTGGGTGATTGTGGGCAGGTCACTTAACTTCTCTGTGCCTCAGTTACCTCGTCTGCAAAATGGGGATGAAGACTGCGAACCTCACATGGGACAACCTGATTACCCTGTATCTATCCCAGTGCTTAAAACAGTACTCTGCACATAGTAAGCGCTTAACAAATACCAACATTATTATTCTCTGTGCCTCAGTTACCTCATCTGTAAAATGGGGATTAAAAGTGTGAGCCCCACGTGGAACAACATGATTACCCTGTATCTCCCCCAGCACTTAGAACAGTGCTTGGCACATAGTAAGCACTTCACAAATACCATTGTTATTATTATTATTACATCCTGCCTTTCAGGGGGCGCCCTCCCCCGTCCCCTCTCCACATGATTGGCACATAGTAAGCTAACCATGATTTGGATCTATTCCAGCACCTAGAAGAGTGCTTGGCACAGAGTTAGCACTTCACAAGTACCACAGTGATTATTGCTTTGCAGGAATACGTTTTTGGGCTCTTGCTTTCTGGCTAGTCTCCCCATCTGCTCCAGGCCGAGGACAGAGAACTCTCTGCCAGTTAGAACACAAACCCAAGTCTCTCATGAGAAAGAACAAAATCACGACCAAGAAGAAGACCTCTGTGCTCCACCAGCTCCTAGCTGAGTCTTTGGCAGCTGGGATGGCTTCCTCCTACTCTCCCATTGACTTTCTTCTCAAATTGAAGAGGAACAGCTTCATGGAGTTAGAGCTCTTGTGGTAGGGAGGGTGGGTATTAGTCAATAATAATAACACTACTACTTATTATTATTATTATTGTTCCTATTATTATGGTACTTGTTAAGCACTTTCTATGTGCGAAGCACTGATTTAGCTGCTGGAGTAGATACAAATTAATCAGGGAAGCAATTTGCCCTAGATCACACAGCAGACAAGTGGCCGAGCCAGGATTAGAACTCAGGTCCTTCTGACTCCCAGGCTCGTGCTCTATCCATTAAGCCACACTGCTTCTTGTGATTTCTGGAGCCACCTGACCTTTTGAGGGAGGAGCCGATAGGTCCAGTCCCCAGAGCTGGCCTGGGTCGCCAGCCAACTCACCTGCCTCTCTCCCCATCTTCTGGACCACAGGCTGACGCCAGCAATAGACACAAGGAAAGAGAGACACCTGATGACCTTAAGCAAACATGTGTGTTTGCTCACAAAGCATACGCTCAGCGCTTAGCGCTGTCTGGAGTGAGGGGACCGCTCTATTCATCAAGAGGCACCAGTCACCAAGAAGCAGCATGGTGTAATGGTTAGAGCACTGGCCTGGGAGTCAGAAGGTCGTGAGTTCTAATCGCCATTCTGCCACCTATCAGCTGTGTGACTTTGGGCAAGTCACTTCATTTCTCTGGGCCTCAGTTACCACATCTGTAAAACGGGGATTTTGAGCCCCACATGGGACAGGGACTGTGTCCAAACTGATTTGCTTGTATCCACCCCAGAACCTAGTATGGTGCCTCACACTTAGTAAGCGCTTAAAAAATATCATTTTTAAAGAAAGGGGGCCTGCTCTCTGGCCACAGAGCAGACAGGCCCTGACCAGGCCCCCGGGACTTTGCCACTGGCTGAACAGTCAATGCACACTGAGCAGGTCTCCCCCTGCCCCAGTTCCTTCTCCTCTCCTTCTCCTCCTGCTCCTCCTCCTCCTCCCCCACCTTCTCCGCCTCCTTCTCTGCCTCCCCCAAAGCCGCCTGTCTGTCCAGGGGCTGGGAGGACACTGCCCAGTGACTCCTTGCAGCTCTACTGGGCAGTCCCGGGGTGTAACGAGGAGAGAGGTCGCTCCAGGACGCATTTCCTAGTGACCGCTACAGGGTGACAAACAGAGGAGCGGAGGTCTGTCAACAGCAGCCGGGCCTGGTCAGCTCCTCTTTAAACAGGTCAACAAGTCACACGGACCACAGGCCTCTCCAAGGGGAGTCTTCGGTCGGAGCCGGAAAGGGGGGACGGGGAGGGGGTGCTGCGGTCTGCAGCCCTAGAGAGGCGAGGTCACAGGGGGATAACGCTGAGGTGAACTGACCCTTTCCACAAGGAAAACCGGAAATAATCACTGGGTGTTGCTGAGTTGCTTACTCTGTGCAGACACAAAATCATCAGCCCCATCAGTCCTTTTTTTTTCCCTTTATGGCATTTGTTAAGTGCTTACTATGTGCCAGGCACTGTACTAAGCCCTAGGGCAGCTGGAAGTTAGTCAGGCTGGACACAGTCCCTTTCCCACATAACACTCACAGTCTTAATCCCCACTGTAATAATAATGTTGGTATTCGTTAGGCGCTTACTATGTGCAGAGCACTGTTCTAAGCGCTGGGGGAGACACAGGGGAATCAGGTTGTCCCACGTGAGGCTCACAGTCTTCATCCCCATTTTACAGATGAGGTAACTGAGGCCCAGAGAAGTGAAGTGACTTGCCCACAGTCACACAACTGCCAAGTGGCCGAGCCGGAATACGGACCCATGACCTCTGTCTCCCAAGTCCCGGCTGTTTCCACTGAGCTACGCTGCTTTGACAGAGCAGGGATTAGAAGTCATATCCTCACTCCCAGGTCTGAGCTCTATCCACTTGGCCATGTTGGTTCTCTATCCCTATCCCCTGTGAAGTTTTCAGCCTAAGGGAGTGTAGGTATTCAATCCCCATTTTATAGTTGAGGAAAGTGAGGCACAGAGAAGTTAAGTGACTTTCCCAAGGTCAGGAAACAGGCAAGTGTCAGAGGTGGGAGTAGGACCCAGTTGCTTCTTCCAAGGTATTATCGAAGTGGGACCCCGCATCCATTCCTGGCTAGCTTTAAATTCATCTGCTGGTTATGAGGATGGAGGATGGGGGGAGGGTCCCTACAGTAACTGGGGTGAGGATACTGCTCCAGTTAAGTGCTTAGTACAGTGCTTTGCACACAGTAAATACAACTTATCAGAGAAGCAGTGTGGCTCAGTGGAAAGAGCACGGGCTTTGGAGTCAGAGGTCATGGGTTCGAATCCCGGCTCGGCCACTTGGCAGCTGTGTGACTGTGGGCAAGTTACTTAATTTCTCTGTGCCTCAGTTCCCTCATCTGTAAAACGGGGATTAAGACTGTGAGCCCCACGTGGGACAACATGATTCCCCTGTGTCTACCCCAGTGCTTAGAACAGTGCTCTGCATATAGTAAGCGCTTAACAAATACCAACATTATTATTATTATTATTAACTGAAGAAGAGTTCAAAGTGCAGGGAGAAATGAGCCTTGTACCCCCCAGCCTGTGCCCCCAGCAAAGAGAGGGAGGAAAGAAACAGGAGGAGAAAGAGAATAAACTCATCTCTATTGTATTCCAGAGAGAGACGGACAGAAGAAGACACAAATAGAGAGGAAGGAAGAGAGAGAGACACCTAGAGAGATTGAGATTTTCCCTTGGGTTCTATTGAGGCTGAGATTAGCTGGGATTACACCAGACTTTCTGAGTTGGTCAGACCTCTCAGTCCAGGAGGGGAAGAGCAGGATGAGTGTTTAGTAGCCTGCTGGGCTATCGAGGGGAAGGGCATAATCACCTCAAGCAAAACACATTTTTTAACCATGAGGAAAATGTGAGCAGTCTGGAAAATCCCAGAGCTCTCAGAGCGTCTCACTCCCGGCAGCTGCTGGGGCTCGGAGGGGGGACCAGGGGAGGGGAGGGGGAGGAACAGAAGGGAACGGGAAGGGGAGTCCAAGGTGGGGGGCTAGAGGTGAGAAATCATCAGCGGGTGATGCCAGGTGCCATCCCATAACCAAGTCAGGAGTACCACATGATGGACAAACTCATCATGGGCAGGCAATGTGTCAGTTTATTGTTATATTGTACTCTCCCCAGCGCTTATTACAGTGCTCTGCACACAGTAAGAGCTCAATAAATACAGTTGAGTGAATGAATGAATGAATAATGGAGGCAGCGGTCCCTAGAAGCAGGTGAGCAGGGCTGGCCCGTCCCTAGGAATTAGGGATGATGCCCTGCCTAAATTTAATTTGACTTTAGCAGGCAATTCCTCATGATCATAAACAGTGCTTCCCACCCAGTAAGCACTCAGTAGATACTATCAATTGATTGACACGTTTGCCGGGTTTCCATCCAGAAATCATCGGCACCGCAATACTGATTTCCTCCAGTCCACCGAATCCATCTGCTCATCTACCTCCCTCCTCGCTGAAACTCCCCCTCCTCCCTTATATCCATCTCACTAGGAGGGAAGCGAAACTCCCGTCCGTCTCTGATTGGCAGGTCTGCAGAGGGCAAGGGCCCTTGGAAAGAATTTCTTGGTGAAAATTTTCCATTTCTGACTAGGTCCTGCAAGGGGAGGGTCTGACCGTCGTGCCAAAACCAGGTCGGTAGACGGGATGTCACCCAGACAGGTCACATCCTTGGATTCCCCTCCCCTCCCACATCCACACCTCCGCCAGCCCCTCCTCAGAGTCCACAGGGCGTTCGGTCAAGGCAGCGTGTTTGTCCAGGTGGCAGAGGTGACGGTGGGCTTTGCCCCAGTCCTCTTCCTGAGAGCCTCGGGGACGATTCCCAGAATCCTGACTGGCTGGAAGCAGGAGCAGGGGAGCAGGACAAAGAGCCTCCAGCCCCCCCTCCCCCCCGGCACCCCAATAATTGAGTTTCTCATCCAGACCTCCGCCAGTCCCTCACCCAGAGTCCTATTCGGAACCCACCGGTCTTCGGTCAATCGTGGCCTAGTGGCTAGAGCACGGGCCTGGGGGTCAGAAGTACCTAGGTTTTAATCCCAGTTCTGCCATAGGCCTGCTGTGTGACCTTGGGCAATCCCTTGGCTTCTCTGGGCCTCAGTTACCTCATCTGTAAAATGGGGATTAAGAGTGTGAGCCCATTTAGGATTATGTCCAACCTGATTACTCACCACATAGAATAGTGCTTGGCACATAGTAAGCACTTAACAAGAATCATAATTATTAGCAACGTGGCTCAGTAGAAAGAGCACGGGCTTGGGAGTCGGGGTCATGGGTTCGAATTCTGACTCTGCCACTTGTCAGCTGTGTGACTGTGGGCAAGTCACTTAACTTCTCTGTGTCTCAGTTCCCTCATCTGTAAAATGGGGATTAAGACTGTGAGCCTCACGACAACCTGATTACCCTGTATCTACCCCAGCGCTTAGAACAGTAGTCTGCATATAGTAAGTGCTTAACAAATACCAACATTATTATTACTATTAGTAATAGTACCAAAATTATTACTAGTAATTATTAAATGTACCCAGTTTGGCCATCATGCTTGATCTAATGGAAAGAGCCCAGGCCTGGGAGTCACAGGACCTGGGTTCTAATCCTGAATCTGCCTATTGCCTGCTGGGTGACCTTGGGCAAGTCATTTCATTTCTCTCTGCCTCAGTTTCCTCAACTGTAAAATGGGGATTAACCTACTGTTCTCCCTCCAATATAGACTGTGAGTCCCACCCATGTGGCACTGGAACTGTGTCTAACCTAATTAACTTGTACCTACTCTAGTGCTTAGAACAATGTGTGACACATAGTTAGCGATTAACAAATATCATTTAAAAAGTAGAGTTGCCTAGTGGAAAGACCACAGGACTCGGAGTCAGGAGGCCTGAGTTCTAATCCCTGCTCCACCACTTGACTGCTGTGTGACCCTGGGAAGGTCATTCAGCAGCGTGGCTCAGTGGAAAGAGCATGGGCTGGGGAGTCAGCGGTTGTGGGTTCTAATTCTGGCTCCACCTCTTATCAGCTGTGTAACTTTGGGCAAGTCACTTCACTTCTTTGTGTCTCTGTTACCTCTTCTGGAAAATGGAGATTAAGACTGTGAGCCCCACATGGGACAACTTGATTACCTTGTATCTACCCAGTGCTTAGAACAGTGTTTGGCACATAGTAAGTGCTTAGCAAATACCAAAATTATTATTATTATTATTATTCAGCCACTCTGGGCTTCAGTTTCTTCATCTGTGAAATGGGGATTCAATACTTGTTCTTCCTCCTCCTAAGACTGAGAGTCCCATGTAGATGCGGTTCCTGCCCTCAGACAGTGTTACTATCTAGCAGGGGAGAGAGATGCTGAAATAAATTACAGGAAGAAGGGATAATAATAATAATAATAATGATGGTATTTGTTAAGCGCTTACTACATGCCAAGCACAGTTTTAAGTGCTGGGGTAGATACAAGGTAATTGGGTTATCCCTAGTGGGGCTTACAGTCTTAATCCTCATTTTACAGATGAGGGATCTGAGGCACAGAGAAGTGAAGTGATTTATCCAAAGTCACACAGCAGACATGCGGCAGAGCCTAGAATAGAACCCACGTCCTCCGAATCCCAAGTACACGCTTTTGCCTCTGAGCCACGCTGCTTCTCAGTGCAAACCACGCTGCTTCTCAAGGCAGCTGCAATAGAGGATAAAGATGTGGACATAAGTGCTGGGAGTGCGGCACAGGGACCAGTGAGTAGCCAAGTATGAAGGTCACACAGAAATGCTGAAGTGGAAATATGGGAAGAAACGGGGTGGAGATATAAGAAATCCATCAGGGAAGACATCCTGGAGGAGATATGATTTCAGAATAATAATAATGGCATTTGTTAAGGAGTTACTATGTGTAAGGCACTGTACTAAGTGCTGGGGTGCATATAAGCAAATTGGGTTGGACAGTCCCTGTCCCCCAGTTTCAATCCTCATTTTACAGATGAGGTGACTGAGGTCTAGAGAAGTGAAGCGACATGCCCAAGTTCACGCAGCAGAGAAGTGGCAGATCCGGGATTAGAACCCATGACCTTCTGACTCCCAGACTTGTGCTCTATCCACTATTCCATCCTGCTTCTCCAAGGCTAGGCCCATGAGCCCTATGTGGGACTCGTACCATGTCCAACCTGATTAACTTGTATCTATCCCAGCACTTAATACAGTTCCTGGCACATAGTAAGTGCTTAACAAATACCACAAAAAAAAAGGGACCTCGAAGATGGGGAGAGCGGTGATGTGACAGATGGGAAGTGGGAGGGAATTCCGGGCAGCACGGAGGATGTAAAAAAGGGGTTTGGTGGGGAGAGAGAGGAAAGGATGAGGCTTGAGTAGGTTGTAGGTGTTTGTCCAAGTGCTTAGTACAGTGCTCTGCACATAGTAAGCACTCAATAAATACGATTGATTGAATGAATGAGTAGGTTGGCTTGAGAAGAGAGAATTTGTCCCAGCTGGGGTGAAGTGGGAAAGGAGCCAGGATAATTAGTGGGGAGAAAGCTGATTGAGCCCCTTAAAGCCACTGGCAGGTGTTTCTCCTCGATGAGGAGAGAAAAGGCCAAGAAATTTGGAGGAATTTGAGGGGTGAGATGAGGCAAAACAGTGTTTAAGAAAATACAACAGAGCATACCTCAGTGCCTCATTTGCCTCATCTGTAAAGGAGGGAATCAATCGATTCCATTTATTGAGCACTTACTAGGTGCATAGCATTGTAGTAAGTGCTTTGGAGAGTACCTTATAACCGAGTTGGAAGACATGTTTTCTGCCCATAACGAGCATACAGCCTAGAGGGTAGAGTTTAGAGTGTGAGCCCCATGTAGAAGCAGCATGGCTCAGTGGAAAGAGCACGGGCTGGGGAGTCAGAAGTCATGGGTTCTAATCCCAGCTCTGCTACTTGTCAGCTGTGTGACTTTGGGCAAGTCCCTTCACTTCTCTGGGCCTCAATTCCCTCATCTGTAAAATGGGGATTAAGACTGTGAGCCCCTTGTGAGAGAACCTGATCAACTTGTATCCCCCCAGCACTTAGAACAGTGCTTTGCACATAGTAAGTGCTTAAAAATACCATCATCATCATATAGACGGAGGACTGCGTCCAACCTGGTTATCTTTTATCTACTCTAGCGCTTAGTACAGTGCCCAGACTGGTGCTTAACAAATACTATTTTTTTAAAAATCCCCAGAAAGAGTGAAGTGTCCACTGGAGATAGTGAGGTTTGAGGCGTGTGGGAGGAGCCTAGAGGAGGGGAGAAGTAGAAGGAAGTTTCCCTCTCAGCCAGATGTTCTCTGATTGTAAGTGGCCCATAGTTCCTTAAAACTATGATCATTTTGTTGTGAAATGCTTCCATAGTCGTTACCCGTTGTTAACCACAGAATCCACAATCTTTGCCATTCATCCCTCACGGCATGTTTCCAAGTTCTCGGTTTCCATCTGGGTATCTTGGTTCAACCTCCACTTAAAAAAATTCAAATCAGGTTCACCCGCTCTTTAAATCTAGGAGGATTTCCTAACTCTGGCTCGCTATGACTTCGCTCAGCCCCGGTTACGATGCTGGCCTCTCTGCTCTCCAGAATCAACTCCGGATGCTGAGCTCCTATGAGACACTAACAGCCCGTCATGTACAGCTACTGACATATGAGCCCCTTCCAACCTTCTCTTAAAGGCTTCAACGTGGCTATCGGAAGCAGCACAGAACTGGGAGATGGAAAACTCTTATTCGAGTCCCTGCCGGTCAGCCATTTATCTGCCATGTAAGCTTGGGCAAGTTTTCCTCCTGTGTAAAATGGGAATTAAGTATATAAGCTTGTTGTGGGCCGGGAATGCGTCTACCAACTCTGCTCTGTTGTACTCTCCCAAGCACTTAGTACAATGATCTGCACAAAATAAGTGCTCAATAAATACAAACGATTAACTGACCTGTTCTACTTCCCCCATAGACTGTGAGCCCCATGTGGAACAAGAACTGTGTCCTATCTGATTATTCTGTGTCTAGCCCAGTGCTCAACATAGTGTTCAAGGGTATGTTAATGTTATTTTTATTATTATTAGAGATGTTTGTCTCCTAGTATAGGGTTTCCTTTTAACCCCTGGCTCTTTTATCCTCCTGTGTGACTTGGTTTTAAGGCTGGTTGCAGGGTCCAGGGGCCCAGGTTGGTTTGTTTGTTTTGATGTTATCTGTTAAACACTTACAATATGCCAAGCACTGTACTAAGTACTGGGGTAGAAACAAGGTTGGACACAGTCCCTGTCCCACATGGGGCTCACATTCTCGATCCCCATTTTACAGATGAGGCAATGGAGGCCCAGAGAAGTGAAGTGACTTGCCCAAGGTCACACCGCGGATGAGAGGCAGAGTTGGGATTAGAACCTAGGTCCTTCTGACTCCCAGGCCTGTGCTCTATCCACTAGTTCATGCTGCTTCTCTATTCAGTGTGGAAAGAGAAGTTGATGGAATGGAGAAGCACAGAGACACACTGAAGTGCTGGGGTTGCCCTAAAAAACAGTTCTCTGTCTCCCCTTACCCACTTCCCTATCTCCACTATGATTCTCCACCCTGATGGGCCCCTGCTGGCTTTCCATGCCACCTCTAGGAGAGAACTGGCAGTGTATTATAATACACTGGAGAAGCAGCGTGGCTCAGTGGAAAGAGCACGGGCTTTGGAGTCAGGGCTCATGAGTTCGAATCCCAGCTCTGCCACTTGGCGGCTGTGTGACTGTGGGCAAGTCACTTAACTTCTCCGTGCCTCAGTTCCCTCATCTGTAAAATGGGGATTAAGACTGTGAGCCCCACGTGGGACAACCTGATTCCCCTATGTCTACCCCAGTGCTTAGAACAGTGCTCGGCACATAGTAAGCGCTTAACAACTACCAACATTATTATTATTATTATTATTAATAATAATAATAATTTATCATACTTGCTAAGCCCTTACTGTATGCCAAGCACTGCTCTAAATATTGGGGAAAAAACAAGTTGGTCTGGACACAGTCCCTGTCCCACATGAGGCTCATAGTCTAAATAAGAGGGAGTAGGATTTAATCCCCATTTTACAGTTGAGGTAACTGAGGTAACTCCATTTCACAGGTCTAGACGGCAGAGAGAGGTGTCGTGGGCAACCTCACGAACCTCGTGAGAAGTAGCGTGGCATAGTGGAAAGAGCATGGGCTTGGGAGTCAGAGGTCGTGGGTTCTAATTCCGACTCCGCCACTTGACTTCTCTGTGCCTCAGTTACCTCATCTGTAAAATGGGGATTAAGACTGTGAGCCCCACCTGGGACAACCCGATTACCTTGTAGCTACCCAGTGCTTAGAACAGCGCTCGGCACATAGTAAACGCTTAACAAATGCCATCATTATCAACTCTTAAATGGGCTCCTGGTCTTCAGAGAATCAGGCCTGGAGTGTGTTCTCTTGATATGTGTAGAAAGACGGGAGGATGGAAAATAGCAGAAGTGAACCAAGGGCAAATGAAGTGGCCGTAACTGGCTAACCTGTTGTTGTTTTGTCTTAAACCTTCATGGGGGGTTTGAAGGAAAATAGTTTTTCCATTTACTCGGTTAATGATTGACCTTCTCTTGTGACCCTGCTTCCCTTGGTGAGTGAGGATTTTTTGTGTGTGTTGGTTTTTTATAGTTGGATAATGTTGCATCTGAGTCCGTGGGGGGTGTTGATGTGTGTGGGTGAGCACGCACACCCCCAGGCCGAGGAATTCGGTGACGGGCATTCTGGACTGTTCTTTCTCATTCCAGGGCATGACCCGACCAAAGGAGGGTGGTAGCCCCCCTCTGCGAGGTGGGGAGGGCTCACCTCTCCCTGAAGAGGCATTCAGTACTAGGTGGGTGGGAGAGAGAGAAAACAGGGCACGAGGCTGGGAGTCAGGGGACCTGGGTCCTAATCCCTGCTCTGCCACTTGCCTGCCATGTGACCTCGGGCAAATCACTTCACCTCCCTGTGCCTTGGTTTTCTCATCTGTAAAATGGGATTAAATACTTGCTCTCCTTCCCCAGAGACTGTGAGCCCCGTACTGGAGAACGTCTGCTTATTTTGAATCTACCCAACCACTTAGCGCAGTGCTTGGCACATAGTAAGTGCTTAATAGATACCTTATTAGTAGTTGTCAGTCAGTTGATTATATTGAGTTCTTACGGTGTGCAGAACACTGTACTAAGCACTTGGGAGAGTATGATACAACAAAAAACAGACACATTCCCTGCCCACAATGACTCTCTGCCACTTGACAGCTGTGTGACTGTGGGCAAGTCACTTAACTTCTCGGTGCCTCAGTTACCTCATCTGTAAAATGGGGATTAACTGTGAGCCTCACGTGGGACAACCTGATTACCCTGGATCTACCCCAGAGCTTAGGACAGTGATCTGCACGTAGTAAGCACTTAACAAATACCAACATTATTATTATTATTATTACAATCTGGAGGGGGAGACCCCTCAGCTGCCTTTGACACTCTGGACCATCCCCTACTCCTGGAAACATTTTCCAAGCTTGGCTTCACTGATTCTGTCCTTTCCTGGTGCTCCTCATCTCTCTGGCCATTCATTCTCAGTCTCCTCCACCTTAACTGTGGGGGTCCCTCAAGGTTCAGTTCTGGATCCCCTTCTATTCTCCATCTACACCCACTCCCTTGGAGAAGTCATTTGCTCCCATGGCTTCAACCACCCACCTCTAAGAGAATGATACCCAAATCTACATCTTCAGCCCTGATCTCTCTCCCTTCTCTGCAGTGTCGCATTTCTCTATTTGGATGTCCTCCCATCACTTCAAGCTAACGTGTCCAAAGCAGAACGACTTCATTTCCCACCCAAACCCCGTCCTCCCCCTGACAGGGGAATCTGGGGTACCCTGGTTCTCTGGTGATTGCAGTAGCCTCAGTTATTGCCTAGGCAACCATATCTTCCATATCTTCGCAGCCCAAAGACTGAGAAGGAGGGATGGCCTCTAACAAGAGAGGTTAATAAGGCAGTAGGATAGACTAGAAGGAGGATTACGTCATGTTTAAAGGCCTCCTAAAAATACCTCACCTCCTCCAGGGAGCCTTCCTCGATTAGTTCACATCAACTCAGTTGCCTCAACCCTTAGCCCTTAGGTATTTTATTCCTGTTTTCAAAACCTATGTGCATATTTATCTTCATTTATTTGGATATTGATTTATATTTTAATTTTTCATTCCGATCTAGCTGTACTATTTCCTACTATCTCCTAATTTGTTTCCTATAAACAATTTTTTTCTAACTCAATTAAATTGAAAGCTCATTAAGGGCAGGCGATGTGTGTATTTTGCTTTTGTTGTAATTCTCCCAAGTGCTAAGTAGTGTGCTTAGCACTCATTAAGTGTTCAATAAATACCATTGATTGACTGGTAGAGAGAGGGAGAGAGACAAAGAGATAAGAGGGAAGAAATTGTAAGAAAGAGATAGTAGAGGAATCACTCAGTCACTCGATGATATATACTGAGCACTTAATATGTGCTGAACACTGTAGTAAGTGTTTGATAGAGGACAATACAACAGAATTAACAGACATTCCCTAGCCATAATGAGCTTACAGCCTAGAGGGACAAATAGGAGAGTGAGATCTAGACAGAGAGAAGAATCGGGGGGAGAGAGAGGAAAAATAGGAGAGTGAGATGGAGACATAGCATTCAGGAGAGAGAGAGAGAGAAGAGGGAGCGAATCAAAGTGATCATATTTTCCAGAGCTCCAAGTAGGACATTAGCTCCCCTGGTGATGATTTTCCTCTGGTCCCTGCTCAGGTGGCAGAATGCAAACCTAAAATTCATGCCACCTACTTACCATGGGACAGCTGCTCATATTCGTTTCAGCATCCTAAACTGTGGGGGATATGGCCGATCAATGAGAGAATTGGGGGTGGACTGGGAGAGGACAGAGGGAGAGAAAGGGGAAAAGAGAGAGAGGTAGAGGAAAAGGAATAGAGAGGAAGAGGAAAAGAGTGGAAGAGGAGAGGAAAAAAAAGAGGAGAAAGAGGAAGAGGGAGAGGAAAATGGAGAAATGGGAGAGAAAAAGGGGGAGAAGAAAAGAAAAAGAGAGGAGGGGGGAGGAAAAGAGAGAGTGGAAGAGGAAAGGAAAAGAAAGAGGAGAAAGAGGAAGAGGGAGAGGAAAATGGAGGAAAGGGAGAGAAAAAGGGGGAGAAGAAAAGGAAAAGAGAGGAGAGGGAGAGGAAAAGAGAGAGTGGAAGAGGAAAGGAAAAGAAAGAGGAGAAAGAGGAAGAGGGAGAGGAAAATGGAGGAATGGGAGAGAAAAAGGGGGAGAAGAAAAGGAAAAGAGAGGAGAGGGAGAGGAAAAGAGAAAGTGAGAGAGGGAAAGAGAAGAAAGGAGAGAGAGAGATATGGGGGGGGGGAAGTAGGCTGGGTTGGGTTGGGGGAGCTGCTTGTTAGAATGTAAACTCAGATTCTGCCACAGACCCAGGCCCAGGCTACCCGTGGTTCCCTCTGGAAGGGTGGTGCTGACTGGCTGCTAGCTGCACCACGGCTTGAACTACTTTCCAAAGGCTGCCGGTGTCCGAGACCTCATTCCAGCTTGGACCGAGGGGACGATTTGGCACCATGGCAGAAGGAGGCTCTGGAGTCAGAGTTTGACTTTTCCTATTTTCCACAAGGGAAAATGAAGGCTGGAGAGGTTGCCCCTCAGGTTCATGGCAAAGCCAGAGGTAGATCCCAGGTTTCCTGTGCCCAGGGCTCTCCAGCCACTCATCTGCTCCGCCTCACAGCTCCCCGTGTCCAGCCCTTCATTTCCTATGTCAGCCTCTGTGTGGGGTTGTCATGTGGCTAGGTCAAGTGATTTCTGTATTTATGCTGCGGCTTGGACATTCTCCTGGATTAAAGGCCCTGAAGAATCGTAAAACCCATCATTATCGAGCTATTAAGGCCATTAATTTAACAAGCACAATGGTATTTTCCTCCGCTCCCCCTGCCTCACTGTGAATCTGGGAGAGGGGAACAGTTGTCCCTCAGTGACCGCAAGCCCCTGGGGATGGGAGAGCTGCTATTTCCCAGGGTTTGGACGATCGCTGGCCTGAACACCCGAAGACCAATCCGCTGCAGGTTTACACTGGAACAAGGCACCACTGAGATGGGGCCGCTGAGATGGGGCCGTTCGCCTGCTATGTGACCTTGGGGCAAGTTACCTACTGTCTCTGTGCCTCAGTTTCCTCCTCCGTAAAATGGCAATTCAATACCGATTCTCCCTCTCCCTCAGGTGGTGAGCCCTCTGTGGGACAGGAGTCCTATCTGCAGATATTGTATCTATTCCAGAGGTTGATAATAATAGTAATTGAGGTATTTAAGTGCTTACAAGGAGGAGAAGGAGGAGGAGGAGAAGGAGAAGTGTGTTTAATCAATTATATTTGGTTGATTATGAGTTGACTGTTTGATTACAAGTATACATGTATTTGTAAACATAGAAACACTAAGTGCCAAGCTCCATGATAAGCGCTGGGGTAGATACGAGATCAGGTTCCACATGGAGCTCTCAGTCTAAGTAGGAGGGAGAACAGGTATTGATTCTCCATTTTGCAGATGAGGGAACTGAGGCACAGAGAAGTTAAGTGACGTGCTCAAGGTCACACAGTAGACAAGTGGAGTTGGGATGAGAACTCAGGTCCTCTGGCTCCCAGTCCCGTGATCTATCCACTGGCCACCTCCAGCTGGGCCCCTGATCTCTTCTTATGGGTTACAGCTGGCAGGAGATTCACACCAAAGTCACTTGAGACTGGTACCAGTCTGACTTGTGAAAACCAGGGAATCACGCGGGAGAATGGGGGACTTACATAGAAAAGAAAAAGAGATTCTTAAACACATATCTGTGTAGGCAGTTTTCATCTGAAATCTGATATTTTAATAAATCAGTGGCATTTTTTCAGCACTTTCTGTGGGTGGAGTGCGGTACAATTTATTAATAATAATAACAATAATAATAATTATTATGGTATTTGTTAAAACACTTACTATGTGCCAAACGTTGTTTTAAGTGCTGGGATAGATACAAGGTAATCAGGTTGTCCCACGTGACACTGTGTAACTGAGGCACAGAGAAGTTGTGATTTGCCCAAAGTCACACAACTGATTAGTGGTGGTCAGCATTAGAATCCACAACCTTTGTCTCCCAAGCCCGTGCTCTTTCCACTAATCCACACTGCTTCTCTACCACTTGGCTGTGTGACTTTGGGCAAGTCACTTCACTTCTCTATGCCTCAGTTACCTCATCTGGAAATTGGGGTTGAAGACTGTGAGCCCCACGTGGAACAACCTAATGACTTTGCATCTACCCCACTGCTTAGGACAGTGATTGGCACATAGTAAGCAATTAACAAATACCATCATTAGTATTACTATCTGCTCAGCACTGTACTAACTCCTCTTGAAGGAGCTGAGGTGAAACAAATCAGCTAAGGAAAAAGCAATTACATCATAACTAATTCATTCAATAGTATGTATTGAGCGCTTACTATGTGCAGAGCACTGTACTAAGCGCTTGGAATGTACAAATTAGCAACAGATAGAGACAGTCCCTGCCCATACCTAATGACCTCGCCGTGAGGATCAATTGCTTCTACCAAGTCTCTCAGGCACTTAGTGTAGTGCTCTAAGCTCCGGAAGCATTCAGTAAATACCCTTGATTGATTGATTGACCGAACTAATAAAGAATGTAGCCTTTAGTGACTCAGAGACACATTAGAGGTAGCTTGGAGGGTATTTCAGTAGGCAACCACCATCTGACTGATATGATTCAGGTGCAGTCCTGCCTGGAGGCAGGGGGATGAACTAAATGGCTTTCCAAGGGCCTTCCATCTTGAGAAGTCTATGAGTTTAGGTGGCAGGGTTTGGGCTGAATGCTTACCCCAGGACCGGAAGACTCTCTCTCATCCTAGATTTCACTAAAACTTCTAAGAGGGTACTGAAAAGGATAAAAGGCCTGAAGAGGAGACATTCCAGAGAGGATGACTCAAAGGAAGTCTAACATCAATGTGGAGGGAGGGGAAGGGAAAGGGTTTTAGTTCTTAACACCATGGCTTGGGGCCATTTAGACTCTTTGTAGCTTAGCTTGTTAACTGGCTCTAATATTACAAAGCTTAATTACCACGTTACAGGATCCTCTGATGAAATGAGTGACATGGCCTGATTTAAATGAGCATTAATGCATTATTATTTTTGTTGTTTTCATTGTTTTGAGCAACAGAGATTTTATGGGAGCACATGGGAGTAAATAATGAGTTGGGTGGAGGCTATTGAGTTTCCCACTTGGCATGTTTCCATCATGCTGGAATATTACAGGCACCAATCCTAATCCTCCTTGAATCTCAGTTCTGGCATTGGATTGGATTTCCAAAACTCTGCCCTTGCAGGCTTTCCTGCTTGATTATAATCAATCAATCAGTAACATATCTTGAGGGCCTTTGGTATACAGAGCCCTGGTCCAAGCACTTTGGAGAATTTGGAGACACGATCTCTGCCCTCAAGGGGTATACAGCTCAGTTTGGAAGACAGAGATTAAAATGGACTATAGTGAGAAGGGAGAAATAGTGCACAGCTATAAGAAGTTATGTATGTAAGTGCTACAAGGGTGGTGAATACTTCAGGGCTTAGGTGGAACAGAAATGTTGAAATTGAAATGACAGTTGGATATATAAAATGAGGAGATGAGAAATCAGTCAGGGAAGGCCTCCTGGAGGAGGAAAAATTTCAGAAGGGCCTAAAGCTGTCCTTTAATCAGTCTTGAAAGCTGTTGTTTAGGTCAGACTTCATTGTCCTTAGGAGAGCAGTGTGGTCTAGTGGAAAGAGAATGGTTCTAGGAGTCTTGATTCTTGTCCTGGCTCCTCCACGAACCTGCTGTATGACCTTGGACAAGTCATTTAACTTCTCTTTGCTTCGGTTCCCTCATCTGCAAAATGGAGATTCAAAACCTGTTCTCACTCTTACTTAGACTGTGAGCCCCATATAAGACCTGATGATCTCGTATCTACCCCAGAGTTTAATTCAGTGCTTGGCAAGTAGTAAGGGCTTAACAAATACCACAGTTATTATTATTATCCTTATCATGTCTGTGAATTCTGTTGTACTCTCCAAAGCGCTTAGTACAATGCTCTGCACATAGTAAGTGCTCAATAAATACCATTGACTGATTATGGTCTCCTCTCCTCCCAAAAGACTTCTTATCAACTTCTACACTGGATACTTCATGGAATTTAAGAGCACCGTTCAGTTCAGGTATTCATGTCTACTCCCTCCCACCACCCACCCTGAGGCCCCCATCCTCTCCATCCACTCCAGGAAGACTGACCCACCCAGCTGACCTTTCTGGGCCCCCAAGGACCAGTTTCCTCTTTCCATCTGCCCAGTAATAATAATTGTGGTATTTGTTAGGTGCTTACTATCTATCAAGGGCTCCTCTAGGCGATGGGGTAGATACGAGCTAATCAGGGTAGACACAGTACCACATGAGACTCCCAGTCTTAATCCCTATTTTACAGAAGAGGTCACTGAGTCACCGAGAAGTGAAGTGATTTGCCCCAGGTCACATAACAGATGAGTGGCAGAGCTGGGATTAGAAACCAGGTCCTCTGACTCCCAGGCCCACGCTCTTTCCACTAGTCCTCCTCAGTTATCTCAATTGTAAAACGGATATGAAAATGGTGAGCCCCAGGTGGGACATAGATTGTATCTCTCCCAGTGCTTAGTACAGGGCCTAGCACAAAGTAAATGCTTAACAAATACCATAAAAAACATTGTCACTTAACTTCTGTGTTTTATTGTCCTCATCTGTGAAATGGGGATAAAGTATTTTTCCTCCCTTCCCTTTTAAACTGTGACCATGTGGAGTAGAGACTGTTTAATCTGATTATAATAATAATAATAATGGTATTTGTTAAGCACTTACTATGTGCCAGGCACTGTACTAAACACTGGGGTGAATACAAGCTAATTGGGTTGGACACAGTCCCTGTCCCACATGGGGCTCACAGTCGAAATCCCCATTTTACAGATGAGGTAACTGAGGCATAGAGGAAGTGAAGTGACTTGCTCAAGGTCAGGCAGCAGACAAGTGGAGGACCTGGGATTAGAGCCCATGACCTTCTGACTTGCAGGCCACTGGGGTGTAAATGACAAGAACTTTAACTACTTTTGCTTTTAGGCATGATAAATTGATTCTTGGAGAGGATCCAGAGTTTTGAATATGGCTCGCAAAGAACCTAAGATTCCCAAGGGCAAAGATTATGACTTCCCTATAGCTATTAAAATGTCAAGTATGGTGTCTTCCACTGAAGGAGGTTTAATAAATATTATTCAATAATGATAATGGCGATGATTATCAGAGGTGAAGTAATCTATAGTATATAATTCAATGGCTTTATACTCTCAGTGGGATAATGAGACCATCAATCAATCAGTGGTATTTACCGAGTGCCTACTATGTGCAGAGCACTGAACTAAGCACTTGGGAGGGTACAGTGCAACAATTAACAGACATGTTCCCTTCCCATATCATCATCATTGTTGTCTTATGCTGTCGAGTCGTGTGCGACCCATAGCGACTCCATGGACACATCTCTCCCAGAATGCCCCGCTCTCCATCTGTAATTGTTCTGGTAGTGGATCCTGAGAGTTTTCTTGGTAAAAATACAGAAGTGGTTTACCACTGCCTCCTTCTGCACTATAGACCTGAGTCTCCGCCCTCGACTCTTTCCCGTGCCACTGCTGCCCAGCACAGGAGAGTTTTAATTTGTAGCAGGTTGCCTTCTACTCGCTAGCCCAAGCTAGGAATGGAATGGATAGGCCTCTGCTTGACTTGCTCCACTGTAGTCAACTGGTAGAGTACTGGAAACTCTTCAGGTGCAACCCTGAGAGATGCCATATCACCATAACAATAACAACAACAATTATAATATATACCTTGGACTAGTACAGTACTTTGATTTTTCCAAAGTGCTTTCCCATCAATTATGATACTTTTATGCACTATCATACTCCATTTCATCTCAAATTTAAAATCTGGAATCCTTAAGTGCCTGGATTTATAAATGACGAATCATGTTTATCTAAACAAAAGGAAGAAAAAAAGGTATTAAGTGGTTAAAAGCAAATTTTCTTCAACAGGACTGAGCCTTTACTGAAGGAGCTCCTCACTTGTATCTGAATTCATTCATTCATTCATTCAATAGTATTTACTGAGCCCTTACTATGTGCAGAGCACTGTACTAAGCACTTGGAATTCCCATGAGCCTCTCTCTTTGCCAAACTTTTCGTGTTTAAGCACCAGAAAAATAATCAGCCTTCTCCAAACTTTTAATGAAGAGAGTATGGGTGAGGGGGGTGTCTTTGTGTGTGTGCAGGAGTTCACGTAAGCATACCTGCACACATGTCAGGGCAGCCTTTCCCAAGGAAAACATTCTGAGCAAGTGGTGCCTTTCAGAGGACTTTTTGATACCCATGGACAGAGGCAGCCTGTTATACTCCCTTTCTTGCTTGGTCATTCTGGACTTGAGCCAAAACCAAACTGTCTCCTCAGTAGCCAGTATTCCACAGACAAGACTGTTTTCTGCATATGTCCTGAGTAAAACTGATCTGGCAAAAAAGGAAAAGGAAAGTAAAGATCTGGCAGAGAAAAGGAAAGAAAAAAGATTTAATTCATTTTCTTAGTTCTCCTTCTATCTGCCTCTTGGAGTCCTGTCCCTCTCTCTCTTTCTCTCCCTCTGTCTCTTTCTTTTTCCGTCTCTTCCTCTCTCCCTTCTGGTCTCTTTCTTTCCTTCCTCTCTCCCTGCCTCCCTCTCTCTTTCTCACACACACCCTCTTTCTCATATTCTCCCTTTCGGTCTCTCATTCCCTCTTTCTCACTCATATACTTTCCTCTCTCATCCTCCCACTTTCTCTCATACACTCTTTCACACACTCTCATTCTCTCTTTCTTCTAGTAAATGCGTGTGAATGTGTTTGTATGTGTGTGTATGAGAGAGAGAGAGAGATAAGAGAGAATCCCAGCTCTGCCACTTGTCTGTTGTGTGACCTTGAGCAACTCACTTCACTTCTATAGGCCTCAGTTCACTCATCTGTAAAATGGGGATTAAAAGTGTGAGCCCCATGTGGGACAGGGACTATGTCTGGCCTGATTAACTTGTATCTACCCCAGTGCTTAGAACAGTGCTTGTCAAATAATAAGTGCTTAACAATAATTATTCTTATTATATTAATATTAATATAATAATCAAAAGAGAGAGACATCCTCCCACTTTATAAACCTGCAAGCTTCAGAGTTTTTCTGCACCACCTTGGGGAAGAAGACAGAAATTTTCTAGGGGTGAATGGCCTGTTTTTTCTCCCCACAGAATGAGAACAATGATCATAAAACTAATAAAATAATAACTGTGGTATTTGTCTCAAGTGCTGACTATGTGCCAGGCACTCTGCTAAAGTCCTTGTCTCACATGGGGCTCACAGTCTGAAGGGGAAGGTATTTAATGAATGAGTAAGTCAGTGAAGTACGAGTCTGCTACGTGTGTACAGAAATGCAAGTAAGAGCCGATGAAGAAATTTTCACAGGAAACGGCATCTGTGATGAAGAGCAACCTCAGGGCCTTCCCATCAAGTAAACCCAGGAATATCCCTTCCCAGGCCCGATCCAGAGATGAAGAGGCTAAAGTGTCCAGTCCACCCAGATGGGCTGGACTGCTGCTCTCAGTTTAGCTCTTTCTCCACGTCAGTACTGCTAAGACCTGCCTGAAACTTCCCTAGTAAGTTAGCAGCAACTCTTCCCGTCACCAGAGAAGCAACGTGGCCTAATGGATGGAGCCCGGGCCTGGGAATCAGAAGGACCTGGGTTCTAATTCCAGCTCCGCCACTTTTCTGTTGTGTGACACTGAGCGGGTCACTTCACGTCTCTGTGCCTCAGTTACCTTATCTGTAAAATGGAACATGGAACCGTCTTGAGTCCCACATGGAACAGAGACTGTGTCCACCCCAATTTGCTTGTATCCACTCCAGTGCTTAGTTCAGTGCCTGGCACCGAGTAAGCGCTTAACAACTACCTTTATTATTATTATTATTGTTATTATTGTTACCAGCCGAAATGGTCTAAGGTGACTGTGATCCCAGGGGATAAACAGGACTTGCGATTTTCAGCTCAGGTGAGTAATTCAGGTGAGCGGCTCTCAGCGAGGGGAATCTTCCAGGGCACTATCCTGGAGAGCTCTTTGTGCACGGATGATGAAAACCAAGGATGGTGGGAATCATTCAGTGGTATTTGTTGAACATTTACTGTATGTACAACACTGCACTAAGGCATTGAGAAAGAACTATATGCTTAACTTCTAATGAGGGATGCCCTCTTACCACCACAATCCCCTCTCATAATCAACATCATCATATTAATTAATTAGTGGACAGAGGATTCATTCATTCATTCAATAGTATTTATTGAGCACTTACTATGTGCAGAGCACTGTACTAAGCGCTTGGAATGTACAATTTGGCAACAGATAGAGACCATCCCTGCCCAATGATGGGCTCACAGTCTAATCGGGGGAGACAGATGGACAAAAACAAGACAACATAATCACGATAAATAGAATCAAAGGGATGCACTCCTCATTAACAAAATAAATAGGATAATAAAAATATAGACAAATGAGCACAGTGCTGAGGGGAGGGGGTGGGAGAGGGGGAGGAGCAGATGGAAAGGGGGCTTAGCTGAGGGGAGGTGAAGGGGGGAAAGGGGAGGGAGGATGGCGGAGGGGGAGCAGAGAGGGAGCAGAGGAAGCAGAGGGAAAAGGGGTAGCTCAGTGTGGGAAGGCCTCTTGGAGGAGGTGAGCTTTCAGTAGGGATTTGAAGAGGGGAAGAGAGTTAGTTTGGCGGAGGTGAGGAGGGAGGGCATTCCAGGACAGCGGGAGGGCGTGGCCCAGGGGTCGACGGCGGGATAGTAGAGGACGGGAGCGGTGAGGAGGTGGGCGGCAGAGGAGCGGAGCGTGCGGGGTGGGCGGTGGAAAGAGAGAAGGGAGGAGAGGTAGGAAGGGGCAAGGGGATGAAGAGCCTCGAAGCCTAGAGTGAGAAGTTTTTGTTGCATGCGGCGGTCGATGGGCAACCCCTGGAGGTTTTTAAGGAGGGGAGTGACAGGCCCAGAGTGTTTCTGCAGGAAGATGATCCGGGCAGTGGAATGAAGAATAGACTGGAATGGGGAGAGACAGGAGGAAGGTAGATCAGAGAGAAGGCTGACACAATAATCCAGCCGAGATATTATGAGAGCTTGTACCAGCATGATAGCCATTTGGATGGAGAGGAAAGGGCATTGTTCTAGCTGCTTAAGAACCATACAGCGAAGGTAAAAGGCCTTACCCTGGTCCATGAGGAACATACAATTTAATGAGGGAAATAGGCAGGCACAGATTGTACACAACTAAAGAAAAAACACAGTCATGGTTAGTAACAATATTATTATTTTTTAAGTGCTTGCTATACACCAAGTACTGTGCTAAGCACTGGGATTTAAATACAAAATAATCAGGTCAATCGATCATATTTATTGAACATTTACTGTGTGCAGGGCACTGTGCTAAATGTTTGGGAGAGTACAATATAACAGAGTTGGTAGACATGCTCCCTGCCCACAATTGATTAATTTATTCATTCAATCATATTTATTGAGTGCTTACTGTGTGCAGAGCACTGTACTAAGAGCTTGGAAAGTACAATACAGCAATAAAGTGAGACAATCCCTACCCACAGTGGCTTACAGTCTAGAGTCATGGCTAGACTCACAATGAGTCTAGAGGGGAAGACAGACATTAAAATAAATAAATTAATTACGGATATGCACATAAGTGCTGTGGGGCTGAGGGACGGGTGAATAAAGGGTGTAAATCTGAGTGCAAAGGTGACGCAGAAGGGAGTGGGAGAAGAGGAAATGAGGACTTAGTCCGGGAAGGCCTTTTGGACACAGTCCCTGTTCCACAGCGGGTCTGCAGTCTAAGTAGGAGGGAGAACAGTTATTTAATCCCCATTTTACAGATGAAGAAACAGAAGCACCAACAAGTTCAGCGGCTTTCCCAAGGTCACACAGCAGGCAAGTAGCAGAGTCAAAACTAGAAGCCAGGTCTTCTGAGTCCCTGTCCTGTGTTCTTTCCACTAGGCGACACTGCTTCCCTAAAACAAAAGTAAAAATGAATAAATAAATGGAGAAAAAAAAATGAACTGATATACACTTGAATGCTCGGATTGGCCAATGGGAAAAAATAACCAGGGAAGTACACATGCTCCCACTTCTTTCTTCCAGAGCGTGGGTGTGTGTGTGTGTGTATATGAGAGAGAGAGAGAGAGAGAGTGAAAGAGGGAAAGAGGGAGAGGGAGGGAGAGAGACATCCCCTGCAGCCTACAAGCCTACAAGCTTCAGAGCTTTTCTACACCATTTTGGGAGAGAAGATAACATTTTAGGGGCATCTTGAAGGAGAAAAAGAGTATAGTTTGGATATTAGAAGGAGAGAATTCCATTTAAGGAGAAGTGAATCGGAGACTGGCGAGCAGAGGGAAAATGAGGGTAAAGTGTGGTGAAGAGAATATTAATAATAATAATGGTATTTATTAAGTGCTTACTATGTGCCAGGCACTGTTCTAAGAGCTGAGGTGAATACAAGTAAATCGGGCTGGGAACAGTCTCAATCCCCATTTTCCAGATGAGGTAACTGAGGCCCAGAGAAGTGAAGTGACTTGCCCAAGGTCACACAGCACACAAGTGGCAGAGTCTGGATTAGAACCCACAGCCTTCTGACTCCTAGGCCCGTGCTCTATCCACTACACCATGGAGAGGTAAGCAGGACAGAAGCATAGAGAAGGAGCATGGCCTAAGAAGAGGGCATGGGCCTGGGAGTCAGAGGCCTTGGGTTCTAATCCCAGCTCTGCCACTTATAAAATGTGACTTTGGGCAAGTCACTTAACTTCTGTGTGTCTCAGTTACCTCATCTGGAGAATGGGGCCCCACGCGGGACAGGGATCGTGTTCAAACCGATTACCTTATATCTTCCCTGGTATTTAGAAGAGTGCCTGGTAAATAGTAAATGCTTAGCAAATACCATAAAATAAAAGGAGATAACTGGTGGAGAGCCTTGTAGCCAATGGTTAGGGAATTTTCATTTGAAGCGGAAATAAATGGGTAGCGATTTGAGATTTTTTGAGAAGGGAAATGTTTTCTGAATATCCTTTTAGGAAGATAATCCAGGCAGCTGCAGCAGGAGAAGGGGCCAAGACGGAGAGGTTGGAGGCTGGGAGTCTGATGCAGTAATTTGGCTCAGAGTTGATGACAGCGTGGACCAGGATCGTAGCTGAACGGAGAGAGAAGAAGGGGTGTTTCCAAGAGATAATGTGGAGAGAAAAACTGGCAGGATTTGAAGACAGGCTGAATGTGTGTGATGAAGGACAGTGAAGAGTCAAAGATGACACCAAGGAGTAGGAGGAAAACATCATAGAGTTGTCAGTCACTTCCTGGTCCGTGTGATTCTGACTGGGTTGGGATTGTCTCTATCTGCTGCTGAATTGTATTTTTCAAGCACTTAGTACAGTGCTCTGCACACAGTAAGCACCTAATAAATACTATTGAATGAATGAATAAATGGGGAGTGGGTTGGATTACCTTCAGGCTGCTCATTTTGCCTTGGGAACATTTCAACTCTAAAAGTTTGGATTAGAGCATAAGCAGGAAAATACCAACTCCCACTTGGGTGAGGAACCTCAGAGGTTTGGGCTGTAAAATTTCATCTTAAACTCTCCCTGCTCTTTCTTCCTTTCCTCCTCCTTATTATTATTATGGCACTTGTTAAGTATTTGCTACATGCCAAGCACTGTTCTAAGCACTGGGGTAGCTACAAGCTAATCAGGTTGGACACAGACCCTGTCCCACATGGGGCTCACACTTTTAATCCCATTTTACAGAGGAGGTAAGGGAGGCCCAGAGAAGTGAAAGAGGCCTGGAGAAGTGAAATGAGTTGCCCAAGGTCACACAGCAGACATGCGGCGGAGTAAGGATTAGAACCCAGGTCCTTCTGACTCCCAGAACCATGCTGTAGCATCTAGGTCACGCTTTCCCCCCGCCGTGATACCTCCCTCTTCTCCTGTCTCCCAGTTGGCCAGACTCGATTTCAAATGGCAAGACAAGATGATAAGCGATGAATGTCTGAAAAGTCATTGGTCTTTGAGCATGGAAGCTACTCTCACCTCAGCTCAGTCACGTTGAATGGAAACGCGAGGTGAATGAGCAACATGAGACCCAAACGGCAGCCAGCTGGAGAGCTGGAAGTGGGAAACCGAAAGCAGGGAAAACGGAGGAAGCGATTTAAGGACACGGTCAGTCAACTGTATTTACAGAGCACTTACTGTGTGCAGAGCACTGCACTAAGTGCCTGGGAAAGTACACTACAACAATATAACAGACACATTCCCTGCCCACAACGAGCTTACAGTCTCGAAGGGGAGATGGGCATTAATACAAATGAATAAAGTTGCAGATATGCACATACATACTGTGGGGCTGGGAGGGGGAATGAATAAAGGAGCAAGGCAAGGTGATATAGAAGGGAGTGGGAGAAGAGGAAAGGAAGGTTTAATCAGGGAAGGCCTCTTGGAGGAGATGGGCCTTCAATAAGGCTTTGAAGCGGCGGGAAGAGTAATCGTCTGCCGGATATGAAGAGGGAGGGCTTTCCAGGTCAGAGGCAGGATAGGGGTGAGAGGTCGGCGGGGAGATAGACGAGATCGAAGTACAGTGAGAAGGTTGGCATTAGAGGGGCGAAGTGGGTGGGCTTGGTTATAGTAGGAGAGTAGGGAGGTGAGGTAGGACACCATAACGTCCTGGCTGAAAACAGGCCTACACGGCACACAGCCATCAACAAACGAGCGGCTTTTTGAGCAAAAGCTTTGTATGGACAAAGAGGCAAGGAGGCAAAAGAGAAAATGGCACCAGGCACTATGAACATTAAGCACGACAGCACAACAAGGACTTTTTGGGGACCAGGACTGGGGATCCCATATTGATCTTTTCACTCAACATGCACTCTCAGGTGAAGCTCCTAGTTATGTCTTCCCAGCTCCACCACTTCTCTGCTGCAGGACCTAAGGTAAATCATTTCTTTTTTGTTTCAGTTTCCTCATCTGTAAAATGGGGATTAAATCCTACCCTCTTCAACATACTGTGAAACCCATGTGGGACAGAGACTATGTCCAACCTGATTATCTTGTATCTACCCCAGTGACTAGTATAGTGCCTGGCACGAAGTAAAAAGCAGTACCATTAACCCCCTACCCTCCAACCCTCCCCCCCCAAAAAAAAGCAATCCAATAACTCAACCGTTGCTGTGAGGAGGTGGGGATGTGAACATACAATTCTAAACCCAATTCCTGGGGCCTTTCAGAAATTTCATTTATTTATTTATATAAATGACTGTCTACCCCTCTAGACTATAAACTCGTTGTGGGCGGGGAATGTGTCAATTCACTGTTGTGTTGTACTCTCCATAGCACTTAATACAGGGCTCTGCACACCGTAAGCGTTCAATAAATGCGATTGACTGACCGACTTACCGGCCAACCTTTAGTTGGTAGTTTCCAGGACAGCACTCTTTCTCCGATTGGAATGCAATTGCCACTTTGAGAAGCAGCTTGAACTAGTGGAAAGAACATGGGCCTGGGAATTAGAGGACCTAGGTCTAATCTTGCCTCTGCTACTTGTCTGCTGTGTGACCTTGGGCAAATCACTTAACTTCTAATGGCACAGTGGACAGAGCACAGACCTCGGAGTCCAAAGGACCTGGGTTCTACTCCGGGCTCCTCCACTTGTCAGCTGTGTGGCTTTGGGCAAGTCACTTCACTTCTCTGGGCCTCAGTTACCTCATCTGTAAAATACGGATTTAGGCTGTGAGCTCCAGGCTAAATGGTAGTGTCTACCCCTATTTGCTTATATTCACCCAGTGTTTAGTACAGTGCTTGGCACATAATAAGCACTAACTTATGTAATAATAATAATAATGGTATTTGTTAAGCGCTTACTATTTGCCAAGCACTTTTCTAAGTGCAGGGGTAGATATAAGGTAATCAGGTTGTCCTATGTGGGGCTCATAGTCTTTATCCCCATTTTATAGATGAGGTAACTGAGGCACAGAGAAGTTAAGTGACTTGCCCAAAGTCACACAGATGATAAGTGGCAGAGCTGGGATTAGAACCTATGACCTCTGACACCCAAGCCCAGGCTCTTTCCACTAAGCCATGCTGCTTCTCTACCATATTATTATTATTATTGTTATTATTATTATTATTACTCTTATTATCTGTGCCTCATTTACCTCATCTGTAAAATGGGGATTCAATCCTCCTCCCTTCTACCTAGACTGGAGGCCTCATGTGGGACAGGGACTATGTCCAACCCGATTATATTGTCTCTACCCCAATTCTTAGAACAGTGCAACTCAGACCAGATTGTAGGACGTCCCACCTAGTACCCTTTGAAACAAAACTGCTTACAAAGTGCAGTACACAGAGTCTGAAATGTGGAACCTGATATTTCTCCAGCAAAAAATACTTGCAGGAATCTATTAAATCGACGAGCATTTCTGCCATAGTAGTCTTTTAAGACTTTTATTCGATCCCATACATCCTTCTCATGTGACCAGAGGGCCTTGACCCTTGCAGGCAACACCTTCCCCTGAATCCCACAGGGTCCTGCTGGGGCAATGATTTCTAGCAGTCTTTTGTGGTGGGTCATGTGGGCATTTGCACATATTAATGAATGCCTAAATACTCAAAGTGCCCTAGTCTCAGGCAATTTCCTAGATGAGATAGTATCGCTGGTGTTATTCAAGTCTCATCTTAGGGTTGAGGTGTCAGACGGTAAAGTTGGGAATGGTAATGTTGGTATTTGTTAAGCGCTTACTACGTGCAGAGCACTGTTCTAAGCGCTGGGGGGGATACAAGGTGATCAGGCTGTCCCTCATGGGGCTCACAGTCTTCATCCCCATTTTACAGATGGGGTAACTGAGGCCCAGAGAAGTGAAGTGACTTGCCCACAGTCACACAGCTGACAAGTGGCAGAGCTGGGATTCGAACTCATGACCTCTGACTCCAAAGCCCGTGCTCTTTCCACTGAGCCATGCTGCTTCTCTAGAAGACCCAAGATGGATTTAAATGGATTAATGGATGATGAATCCATGATGAGTCACTCCAAGGAAGATAGGGATGTTAGTGCGTCTCTGAGGATGGATGCCATGTTGGGCACAATATTCCTCCTAGTTCTGTTGGAGACAGAATACCTGGATGGATGAATCAATGGCACAAAATGGGATGACTGTTTATGTCCTTATATTATGTTCTTAAAGTTAGGAATTTTTATCTTCTATCTCTATTGTTATCACTGACTCAAACTCCAGGTTATCGCGGAAAGGAGGTAAACTCCTGATCTGAGCAAAAGTGAAGAGGGCCAGTGAAGATCATTAGAATCCTTTCCTAAGAAGCAGCATGGCCAAGCGGATAGAGCATGGGCCTGGGAGGCAGAGGGATCTGGGTTCCAATTCCGTCTCAACCCTTTGTCTGTTGTGTGACCTTGGGCAAATCACCTCCTTCTCTATGCTGCAGTTCTCTCATCTGTAAAATGGGGATTGAGACTGTGAGCCCCTTGTGGAACAGGGACTGTGTCTAACCTGATTTGCTTTATTCACCCCAGAGCTTAGTATAGTGCCTGGCACGTAATAAGTCTTAACAAACACCGCAGCTAATATTATTACAAAGACACATTTTGGAGAAAACTGTAAGTGCGTAGGAAATTTGTGATCAGTCAGACTCTAAATGAATATAGTATATGCTGGTATCATCTCAAGCCTCAATCTCAAACCGTAGGGGAAGCAGTGTGGTCTAGTGGCTAGAGCAGGGGCCTAGGAGTCAAAAGGACCTTTGGTTCTACTTCTGGCTCCACCACTTCTGGGTGACCTTGGACAAGTCACTTTACTTCTCTGTGCCCAAGTTACCTCATATGTAAAATGGGGATTAAGACTATGAGCCCAGTGTGGGATAGGGACTGCATCTAACTCAATTACCTTTTATCTACCCCAGTGCTTAGTAAGTGCTTAACAAATACCATTATTATTAACAATCTGCCTTCCTACATTAGCTAATGTTTGGACAACTGAAGGAGTGGATGGGCCTTGGCCTATATATATCATCATTATTAATATTAGTAAATTCTATAAGATATTAGCAATATTATGATTGAAAGCCATCATAATGATCATATGATGAAGTTATTACACTGTGAACTCTTTAGGGACAGTCACCTTGGTGTATTTTTCTTGTAATTCTTTTCAGTTCGATGCTTTTAGCTCAGGCACTTGGTACGGTGCTCTGTGGACAGGAGGGATTCAATGTATACTATATTGATTATTTCCTTTCAGGCTTTGCATAGAGCATGTAGTTTGTGAACCCAGCAACACCACTACTGCTAGGTTGGAAATTCAGACCCCGGAGTAACTCCCTTCAGCTTCACCCTTACATTTGGATTTGTACCCTTTAAACACATAATATTCACCCCACCCTCAGCCCCATAGAACTTAAATACATATCCATAGTTTATTTTAATGTCTGTCTCCCCCTCTAGCCAGTAAGCTCCTTGTGGGCAGGGAACATGTCTAATAATAATAATAATGATAGTAATGATGATGATAACTATGGTGTTTGTTAAGCGCTTACTATGTGCAAGGCACTTACTAAGCGCTGGGGGAGATACAACTTAATCGGGTGGGACACAATCTCTGTCCCACATGGGGCTCACAGTCTTAATCCCCACTTTACAGATGAGGTAACAGAGGCCCAGAGAAGGGAAGTGACTCACCCAAGGTCACACAGTAGACAAGTGGCAGAGCTGGCATTAGAATCCATGACCTTCTACCAGGCCCATGCTCTATCCACTTCTCCAATATTGTTCTCTTCCAAGGGCTTAGAGCAGTGTGACTCAGTGGAAAGAGCACGGGCTGGGGAATCATAGGTCATGGGCTCAAATCCCGACTCCGCCACTTGTCAGCTGTGTGACTTTGGGCAAGTCACTTAACTTCTCTGTGCCTCAGTTCCCTCATCTGTCAAATGGACATTAAGACTGTGAGATGTGGGACAACCTGATCACCTTGTATCCCCCCAGCGCTTAGAACAGTATTTTGCACAAAGGAAGCGCTTAACAAATGCCATAATTATTATTACTATTACTCTGGTTAGTACAGAGTTCTGCACACAGTAAGAGTTCAATAAATATGATTGTTTGATTGCTTGCTTGATTGAACTGTCCAGGGCTTTGGGTGAAGTGTTGCTGTACAAACCTATTAACCCCCGTGAGTCTCCATTTCACCTCCTGTGAAACAGTGATGCTCCTCTCAGGGTCGCACCTGGAGAGTGTCCAGTCCTCTACCAGTCTCGACTATGGGAGGGAGAGTCAAGTAGAGGCATAGCCATGCCATTCCTAGCTTGGGCAGTGGCCAGCGAGTGGAAGGCCATCCGCTACACGTCAAAACACACCTCTGCTGGGCAGCAGCGGCACTGGAGAGAGTCAAGGCTGGAGACTCAAGTTTAACTGCACGTTAGGAGGCCATGGTAAACCACTTTCGGATATTTACCAAGAAAACCCTACGGATCCACTACCAGAACGATGGCAGATGGAGGTGGGGCTTTCTGGGAGAGGTGTGTCCATGGCACCACTATGGATTGGAGACGACTTGACGGCATAAGACAAGAAATAGTGACAAGGCAAGAAATAGGGATGAAGATCCGTACTTTCCCTGAGGCTACCTCGCTGGGGTGTGGTGAGGATTAAGCAGATAGCATGTGAAAAGGACATCGGTCACTTTGGAAGAAAGGGCTTTGCACGGGGCGATCTCTTACCTGTCCTAATGGTGTTATTATTATCGTCCAAATTCCCTACATTACAAGAAGGACTGGGGGGGACTCATGTATCAAAAGAATTTGGAGAAACTAAGGCAAGAGTATTGCATATCAATCAATGGTATTTATTGAGCGCTTACTGTGTGCAGGCTGCTGTAATAATAGTAATAATAATGATGGTATTTGTTAAGCGCTTACTATGTGCCAAGCACTGTTCTAAAAGCTGGGGGGATACAAGGTGATCATGTTGTCTCACGTAGGGCTCACAGTCTTAATGCCCATTTTACAGATGAGGTAACTGAGGCACAGAGATGTTAAGTGGCGCAGTGGAAAGAGCACGGGCTTTGGAGTCAGGGCTCATGAGTTCGAATCCCAGCTCTGCCACTTGTCAGCTGTGTGACTGTGGGCAAGTCACTTCACTTCTCTGTGCCTCAGTTCCCTCATCTGTAAAATGGGGATTAAGACTGTGAGCCCCACGTGGGACAACCTGATTCCCCTGTGTTTACCCCAGCGCTTAGAACAGTGCTCTGCACATAGTAAGCGCTTAACAAATACCAACATTTATTTATTTTAAGTGACTTGCCTAAAGTCACACAGCTGACAAGTGGCGGAGCCGGGATTAGAACCCTTGACCTCTGACTCCCAAGTCTGGGCTCTTTCCACTGAGCCACACTGCTTTGCTGTATTAAGTGCTTAGGAGAGAGTTGGTAGACATGTTCCCTGCCCAACATGAATTTACAATCTATAGGCATATTTTGCCAAGGGACATTGACGATTTCTTTCTAAAGAGGGATCTCTATGAAAACAGCAAGGAAATTCAACAGGAAAATAACACTCAGAGAATCCTCAAGGAAAAAATCCTCAGGGTAGCTGGCAAACATCTTGGCTCAGTGGAAAGAGCCCAGGCTTAGGGAGTCAGACGTCGTGGGTTCGAATCCCGGTTCTGCCACTTGTCAGCTGTGTGACTTTAGGCAGGTCACTTAACTTCTCTGTGCCTCAGTTACCTCATCTGTAAAATGGCATTAACACTGTGAGCCTCATATGGGACAACCTGATTATCCTGTATCCCCCCAGCTTTTAGAACAGTGCTGTGCACATAGTAAGCGCTTAACAAATACCAACATTATTATTATCTTCACCTCATCCCAGTGAGCATGAATGTTAGAGAAACGATACTATTCATCTCATTTTGCGTATGGAGTAATTAAAGGAATTTTTCAAGACTCACCTGTTGGACAAAGGAGACCCATATACGGGTAGCACTCGGCAGTGATCACTAGTCACTAATAATAACAATAATTTTGGTATTTGTTAAGTGCCTGCTATGTGCCAGGCTTTGTTCTAAGCTCTGGAGTGGATACAAGCAATCAGGGTGGACCCAGTCCCTGTCCCATTTGGGGTTCACAGTCTCAATCCCCATTTTACAGATGAGGGAACTGAGGCACAGAAAAGTAAAGTAATAATAATAATAATAATGTTGGTATTTGTTAAGTGCTTACTATGTGCCGAGCACTGTTCTAAGTGCTGGGGGAGATACAGGGTCATCAGGTTGTCCCACGTGAGGCTCGCAGGTAATCCCCATTTTACAGATGAGGTAACTGAGGCACAGAGAAGTTAAGTGACTTGCCCACAGTCACACAGCTGACAAGTGGCAGAGCCGGGAGTCGAACCCCTGACCCCTGACTCCGAAGCCCAGGCTCTTTCCACTGAGCCACGCAAGGTCACACAGCAGACAAGTGGCAGAATCAGGATTAGAACCCATGACCTTTTGTCTCCCAGGCCCAGGCTCTATCCACTATGCCATGCTGTACTTTTCAAGTCTACTAAAGCCACCTTTTTCCTTAGCTCCCCCTCCCCTCCACGTCACCCTCTCCCTCTGCTCTACCTCCCTCCCCTCCCCACAGCACTTGTGCATATGTGTACATATCTATAATTCTATTTATTTATATTGATGCCTGATTATTTGTTTCAACATTTATATCTATAATTCTATTTATTTATATTGATGCCTGTTTACTTGTTTTGATGTCTGTCTCCCCCCTTCTAGACAGTAAGCTCGGTGTGGGCGTGGATTGTCTCTCCTTATTGCTTAATTGTACTTTCCAAGTGCTTAGTACAGTGCTCTGCACACAGTAAGCGCTCATTAAATATGACTAAATGAATGAATGAAGTCTCCCAGATTCTTCTGCTCCAGTGCTTAGCCCAGCGCTTAGAACAGTGCTCTGCACATAGTAAGCGCTTAACAAATACCAACATTATTATTAACAGTGTTAGCACATAGTAAGCACTTAACAGATACTATTATTATTATTAATTTGGAGATAAGGCAGTGGAGTCCAGACTTCAATTTAAAGCCCAAATGTGACCTTGGGCATAGAGCCAGAAGGAGTCTGGGAGTCAGAAGGACCTGGGTTCTAATCCCAGCTCTGCCATTTGTCTCCTGCATGACCTTGGGCAAGTCACTTCACTTCTCTGTGCTTCAGATACCTCATCTTGTAAAATGGGGATTAAGATTGTGAGCCCCATGTGGGACAGGGACTGTTTGCAACCTGATTAGCTTGTATCCACCCCAGTGCTTATGGTTTAGTGCCTGGCATATGGTAAATGCTTAACAAACACCTTATTATTAAGTTCCAGCAGCAAAACCTTCAGAGGCAGGAAAGTGATTCCGGGCTCTGACCGCCGAAGTTCCCTGCTCTATCCACTGGACCACATTTCTCTTCTGGCACTCCCTGTGAATCCCCGTGAATAGGAAGTCCTGTGAAATCACCACCGAAACATGGGAGCTGAGGCCCAGTCTCTCCCCTGGATGGGCACCTCTCAGACTCGATATGGAAAGTAGACATAAATGGTATCAAACCCTTTTAGAATCACTGAATGTTGAGGGAATTAGTACGGAAGCAAAGGCACAAAAATTTCCCCAGGCTGCAAAACCTTCACACAAAGAAACTGTGAAACTGCTTTGGTCTGATGGTACTTCTTCACTTTAAGCACTCTTGAGTGCTTTCATGCTGACCATCTTTTACATCCTCTCTGTATAACTCTCTCTGCCTCTCATTCTCTCTCTCTATCCTTCAGGACTTCCCAGTCCTACCTGCTAAGTCCTCAATCAAATTCTGATATGGGGACAGTACACAATTCTCTCTCTTTCTCTTTCTGTCTGAATCCTTCAGGACTTCCCAGTCTTATCTGCCAAGTCCTCAAATTCTTATATGGGGACAGTACACAACTCTCTCTCTTTCTCTCTGTATCCTTCAGGACTTCTAGACTGTGAGCCCGTTGTGGGCAGGGACTGTCTCTATTTGTTGCTGAATTCTACTTTCCAAACACTTGGTACAGTTCTCTGCACACAGTAAACATTCAATAAATAGAAGCAGTGTGGCATAGTGGAAAGACCCCGGGCTTGGGAGTCAGAGGTCTTAAGTTCTAATCCTGATCCGCCACTTATCAGCTGTGTGACTTTGGGCAAGTCACTTAACTTCTCTGTGCCTCAGTTACCGCATCTGTAAAATGAGGATTAAGACTGCGAGCCCCATGTGGGACAACCTTGCATCTACCCCAGCGCTTAGCATAGTGCTCGGCACATAGTAAGCACTTAACAAATGCCATCTTTACTATTAAATATGATTGAATGAATGAATGTATGAATGACTTCCCAGTTCTATCTGCAAAGTCCTCAAATTCTGATATGGGAACAATACACAACTCTCTCCCCCTCTCTTCCAGAACTTCCCAGTTCTATCTCCTAAGTCCCCAACTGGTGATAGGGGGACTGTCTCCCAGAAGAGGGTGGCTTCCTTCAAATTACAGGGCAAAGAATGACAAACGCATTTCCACACAAGTCCATAAATCCCCCACATTCATTTAGTTGTATTTATTGAGCGCTTACTAGGTGCAGAGCGCTCGACTTAAGCACTTGGAAAGTACAATTCGGCAACAAATAGACAATCCCTGCCCACAACGGGCTCACACGCACACACACACACACACACACACACACACACACACACACCGACCCACGGACCCACATAAGCACATTTATTCATCAGGGCTCCGCATGGGTCCAAAAAACCCAGAAAAGCACACACACACAGACCCACACAAACACAGAGCTGTTCATCAGGGCTCCGCACGTGTCCATATATCCCAGACACACACACAGACCCACAAAAGTTTGTTGCTGAATTGTACTTTTCAAGCGCTTAGTACAGTGCTCTGCACACAGTAAGCACTCAAGAAATACGACTGAATGAATGAAACATACACACACACGGAGATCCACCGACCCACACAAACACACATTTATTCATCAGGGCTCCGCACACGTCCATAAGTCCCAGACACACAGACACACACAGACACACATACACACAGACCCAAACAAACACACACACACACGCAGACCCACAGAAACACACACCTATTCATCAGGGCTCCGCACGCGTCCATAAGTCCCAGACACACACACACACACACACACACACACAGACAGACCCAAACAAACACACACCTATTCATCAGGGCTCCTTACGCGTCCATAAGTCCCAGACACACACACACAGACCCAAACAAACACACACACACACAGACCCACAGAAACACACACCTATTCATCAGGGCTCCGCACGCCTCCATAAGTCCCAGACACACACACACAGACCCAAACAAACATACACACACACACAGACCCACAGAAACACACACCTATTCATCAGGGCTCCGCACGCCTCCATAAGTCCCAGACACACACACACACACACAGACCCAAGCACACACACACACACACAGAACCACAGAAACACACACCTATTCATCAGGACTCCGCACACGTCCATAAGTCCCAGACACACAGACACAGACCCAAACAAACACACACACACACACAAACCCACAGAAACACACACCTATTCA
Organism: Ornithorhynchus anatinus; assembly: GCF_004115215.2. Taxonomy (NCBI): domain Eukaryota; kingdom Metazoa; phylum Chordata; class Mammalia; order Monotremata; family Ornithorhynchidae; genus Ornithorhynchus; species Ornithorhynchus anatinus. The sequence continues at coordinate 16,721,847 of NC_041733.1, read as the reverse complement.
TCAGGGCTCCGCACGCCTCCATAAGTCCCAGACACACAGACACACACAGACCCAAACAAACACACACACGCAGACCCACAGAAACACACACCTATTCATCAGGGCTCCGCACGCGTCCATAAGTCCCAGACACACACACACACACAGACCCAAACAAACACACACACACACAGACCCACAGAAACACACACCTATTCATCAGGGCTCCGCACGCCTCCATAAGTCCCAGACACACAGACACCCACAGACCCAAACAAACACACACACACAGACCCACAGAAACACACACCTATTCATCAGGGCTCCGCACGCGTCCATAAGTCACAGACACACACACACACACACAGACCCACAGAAACACACACCTATTCATCAGGGCTCCGCACGCGTCCATAAGTCCCAGACACAAAGACCCAGACAGACTCAAACAAACACACACACACAGAACCACAGAAACACACACCTATTGATCAGGGCTCCGCACGCGTCCATAAGTCCCAGACACACAGACACGCACATTTATTCATCTGAGCTCCACCCGGCCCCCCGCCCCAAGAGACCCGGGCATCCACAAAAACAATTTCCACCTCCCCTAGTTTTCCTGGGGGTTGAATGAAACAAAGCAACAATTGATCAGAGCACTCTCTCTCTGCCTCTGCGTCCATCGGTGTGTCCGTCCATCCCTCCATCCCTGCCCGTGGCCCTGGGTCCGGCCTTCTCATAGGCCGCTCCCCGGTCGACGCTCCCTCCCCATTGCTCGGCCCTGTCGTCCATTAATCGCCCGCCCCCTCCTCCTCCCTCCTTTCTTTTCTTTCTTCTTTTGGCCCCCTTCCCCGCCCCGTGTCATTTCCTCCTTTGGGCTGGAGGAGGAGGAGCAGCAGCAGCAGGAGGAGGAGGAGGAGGAGGAGGAGGAGGCGGTGGTGGTGGTGTGGTGGAGGAGTCGCAGCAGTAGCCGGGGCGATAGCCTCATCGGGCCATGGAGCCCGGCGGGGCGGGCGCAGAGGAGAGGATGGAGGGTCGCCTCCTGGCTCCCCAGCACATCCATGTGCAGCTGCAAGGAGGGGCTCCCTGGGGCTTCACACTTAAGGGGGGGCTGGAGCATGGAGAGCCCCTCATCGTCTCCAAGGTAAGACCCCCCCCCCCAACCCCCCCGGGCCTGTCCTTTGCTTAGCGAAGAGTCAGCAAACTTGGCCTGCAAGAGGGGGAGTGGGTGTGTATTTGGGTGGGGAGGGGGAAAAAGGGGGGACCCCTGAAGAGCTGGGGAGGGGGGCGGCCCACCCTGGGGCTGGAGCACGGAGTCGTTCGTCGTGTCCAAGGTAAGACCCTCCCCCCCACCCCCCCAGCCCCCCGACCTGTCCTCTGCGGCACGCTTGGCCAAGAGCGAGCAAAGTTGACCCGGAGGACTGGGGCGTGGGTGTGCATTTGGGTGAATTGTACATCCCAAGCGCTTAGTACAGTGCTCTGCACATAGTAAGCGCTCGATAAATACTATTGGAATGAATGAATGTTTGGTTGGGGGGAAAGGGGAGACCCTCTGAAGATCTGGGGGCGCCTGGATGGGTTGGGGAAGGGGTGGGGGGCTGCAGAGCAATCCAGGAGTTCGGACCCCTTTCCTTCCCCCAGGCCGGGCCGGATTTGGCTGGGAGGGGGCAGGGGGCGAGCAGGCCCCTCCTCCATCTGCCCCCCCCCCCCCCCGCCCCGGACAGGTTGGATAAAGATCCCCCCGGGTGGGGGGAGATCCACGCGGGAGAAAACCTCGTAGAGTGAGTCGTCCTCCCCTGGGGGGGGGCTCCCCGGGTCGTCGACCCCTTGGGTGAGATGTTTCGGGGCTCCCATCCGGAGGAGCTTTTCCACCAGGACCGGTTCCACAGATAAAGGCTCGGGGTCGGGAGAGAGACTCGAAGCCCCGCAGTCGCCGCCGGAGTTTTGTTTGTTTTAAAAAAGGCTGGAATCTGCATGCAGCCTGCAGCAGCAGGGGAGGAGGGCTCTCTGGAGTTGCATGGAACCGAAAAAGCCTACAGTGTGTGGTTAAAATTAAGGGAAAAAAAAAACCCGAGGGAGACTACAGGCTACTTCTTGAGAAGTTGGATCTGAAGTTAGACTCTTAAGCTCATTGAACCCCCCTCAGCCCCATTCAAGTAAGAGAAGAAAAATCCAGACACCGAGTTACAGTTGGGTCGTTGTGGGAAGTGTAGAGTTAGGGGAGGGAAGGATGATTGTACTTTTTACAGAAAGCACCCCCCCCCCCCAAGGAAAAGTTTATATCTCTTTTTCTTTTGAAAAGTCATGTAAAGTGAGCACTCTGACAACTAGGCTCGGAGGCTTAAAACCGTGCTGCTCACTGTCTTGTCTGGCAGTAGGTCCAAGCCTTTTAACTTCACCTGCTCCCCTATAGCTTCTTTCTTCTTAATTGAGCTGATTTGGAAAGGGATAGTGTTCAGGGCCACCTGAGGTTTGGCCAAGAGAGAGTGTAGAGCAGAGTGGGAGATCTGACACTTCCAAGGTGATAAAAACCTTGAGGCTGAGGTTTCAGGGGTGGGTGTGATTCTGCTCTAATCTCTTTTCTGGGTATAACTTGTCATCAGCACCAGCAGTCCTCCTGCATCTCTCAGGTGTGAGCCCTTGAGTCTCCATCCTCGGTGTAATCAATCCATCTTTGTATTTGAGTGCTCACTGGGTGCAGAGCAGTGTACTAGACAGTCTGGAGAGCACAAGAAAACAGAGTGGATAGACACATTGCCTGCCCACAGTGAGCTCAGACTTTATGCATCCCCCAGGTGTGAGCCCTTGAATCTCCCTCCTCTTTATAATGGATAGTCAACACCAGCAGTCTTCCTGCATCCACCAGAATGGCTGGCTTATCTATCCGCAAATGCTGACTCTAGTTTTCTTTTCTCTAACTGGCTTCCTCCACCACCCCTTCTCCCACTTTTACCCCCCCACCCCCCCCCAGAGTTTTTTGGTTAGGGGACTCTGTCTTTAGAGTTGTTACTTTAAAATTTTTTATTTTGAGGGGGAGGATTCATAGTAGTAGTACTGTGGTATAGCCCTGTACCATGGGAAAGACATGGTTTCTGATGCTCAGTAAATACCAATGATTGATTCCTGACCCTCGAGGAGCTCACAGTCTCAGAATAAAGGCAGTAAGGAGGCCGGTGACAGACCCAAAGGAAAAAACCAAACCACAAAAACAATCTAAGACAAGGACAGCAATGTCCATCTCTCCATTATAGACTGTAAGCTCACGTGTCTCCTAATTCTGTACTCCCATGTACTCATTACAGTGCTCTGCACACAGTAAGCACTCAGTAAATGCCATTGATCATGAAGAGTTTGAGGAAACGCTAAACAAATTTCCCTCTTCTCCTGTAGAGTAGCGGGGTTGGGATAGGCAACCCTTAGAGGACTATGTGGACCCTTCCTTTTCCTTTCTTTTTCCACATACACACCTCCACACCCTGAGCTTCAACTGGGGCCTGGGGGAAGGATCATTGCAGAAGGGCTCTGCCAATTACCGAATAGCCTGTAGCCGAGTAGGAGTTTGTGGTTTGAGGCAGGGATTAGGAGAAGGTGTTCCATGGTCAGGCCATTCGATTAAATGCTTTGTGTTCTGGGGGTGGGGTGGGGAAGGGAGCTTTAATAATAACTTTCAACATTTAAAACCTTCCAGAAGACTTCAGATAGAGCGCGGACCCGGGAGTCAGAAGGTAATGGGTTCTAATCCCAGCTTTGCCATTTGTCTGCTGTGTGACCTTGGGCAAGTCGCTTGACTTCTCTGGGCCTCAGGGACTTCCTCTGTGAAGTGGGGATGGAGACCGTGAGCCCCACATCAGACAGGGACCATGTCCAACCTGATTTGCTTGTATCCACAGTGGTGCTTAGTACAGTGTCTGTTACATAGAAAGTGCTTAATAAATACCACAAGCATTATTATTATTTGAAATTAGTATAATTCTTAATGTGAGAATTTCTCTAACTTTTTCCCTTGGCATCTGACTGAATTTCATGCAATCCTTTACAATAATTTTATTTAGGCTTCTTTACCTCTGAACATTTCATGTTCAGAGTCATGCTCCTTTGCCCTTAAATCTATTCTCCTTAGTAGTTGTTCCCCGTCTCCTTTTCCAAAAAAAAAAAACTTCAGGCCCTAGGAATGACTGAAAAACTTAGTAAGCATCGCCAGCTTCTGTTGGTTTGAGATAGAGCTTGGTTGGGCAGTCAACCAATCAGTGATATTTACGGAGCACTTCTGGTGTGCAGAGTGCTGTACTAGACACTTGGGAAAGTACAACAGGGTTGGGAGATATGATCCCTGTCCTCAAGGAGCTTATAAAGTCTATGGTAAGGAATATGGAAAAAACCCACGATAAGGTCAGATCACTCACAGTGGTATTTACTGAGCAATTACTGTGGGCAGAGCACTGTACTAAACTGCCCACTCAAGTGGGCATGTATAATCCTGAAAGAACGCAGGTGGCCATGGATTCCAACTGCCTTGTGACGTGGCTCAGTGGAAGGAGCGCGGGCTTGGGAGTCAGAGGTCATGGGTTCGAATCCCAGATCTGCCACTTGTCAGCTGTGTGACTGTGGGCAAGTCAGTTAACTTCTCTGTACCTCAGTTACCTCATCTGTAAAATGGGGATTAAGATTATGAATCTCACGTGGGTCAATCTGATTACCCTATATCTATGCCAGTGGTTAGAACAGTGCTCTGCACATAGTAAGTGATTAACAAATACCAACATTATTATTATTATTGAAGTAAAATTGGAAGCAGACATGGGTTTCCAAACGAATTGCAGAAGGATTTCTGGCTATGGGGGCTGGAGATGGTGTGGAGGGAGGAGGAAAAACCTGCAAGATCCCAGCCTCTCCTTTGCCATGAGCATGTGGAGATGAATGTGTCTTTGGGGTGCTGGCTTCCATCTTCAACCTGTCAATCCCTCCCATCACAAGGAACAGTTGGGTTGGTGCTCCTGGAAATGATATCCCCCTTTCCCCCCACCCCCAACCCTCTTTGTGTTATTGCCCCCACCATGTGTCTTCACTGAGGCTTGTAATTAACTTTAAAAAATCACACACAATCCACAAACCAACTTACCCGCCTGTGGCTTCAGGCCCTCTCTTTTCCCAACAGGAAGGTGGGGTATGAGTGTGTGTCAGAGGGGCTAGTGGGGTGACCAGTGGGAGTCCCGATAGCCAAGAGAGAAGGTTCCTGCTGCCTGGAAGACTTTTTTTTAAATGATAACTGTTTTATTGCTTACTATGTGCCAGACGCTGTGCTAACCACTGGAATAGATACAAGCAAATCAGGTTGGACACAGTCCGTGTCCCACATAGGGCTCACAGTCTTAACCCCATTTTACAGAGGAGTTAGCTGAGGCCCAGAGAAGTGATGTGATTTGTCCAAGGTCACACAGCAGACAAGTGGTGGAGCTGGGATTAGAACCCAGTTCCTTCCGATTTCCAGGCCATGCTGCTTGACCAGCTGCTTAGGGGTAGTCCCTTTTTTTCCCAACTGAGAAAGTGTGCCTGGTGATTTTGTTCTGATAACTTTCAGCTCCACCCACGTTTGTGTTGGCCACAGTGGGAATGGTCTAGCACTGCTACAGTTCCCCCCAACCCCCCCCAAAAAAGGGAAAAAAAATTCCTCAAACCTAGACAAACAAAAGAATCCAACTCCAGCTGGAAGACACTTGAGCTTTGTCCCTTTTATTTTTTTATTTTTTAAAAACTTTCTTCCCCCTCCCCAGGAATTCCTTTCAAGAGAGCCGAGAGGCTCAGTATTGGTAATGGTGTGATTATCTGGAAGGTTCATCAGTGTGGTTAGACTTAGGCTTCTTCAGAACCAGGGGAAAGAAGATACTGACCCAAGGGGGTGAGTTAATGAAAAGTAACATGGCTGATAAGAGGAATTGGGGGTACCGGCATAGGAGATATCCAAAAAACTGGAGTCTGTACGGCTTGCCCAAAGCCTCATTCGGGGAGAGAAGTCTAACTGATATCTGAAGAGTGTCAACACCATGGTGAGGGAGGGGTGGTTTAATACCCAGAGGGGTATTAAACAGGAGAGATGGAATTGCAGAAAAGAGGGAGTAACCAATGTCTAGTGGCTGGAGGAAAAGTCTGTATTCCTTGGCTCTGGGCCATTTTCTGCCACTGACAGGCTATGGGTTTTTGAGAGAACTTCATTTTCCTCATCTGTGAGGAATCTAACCTCACTGAGGTGTTTTAAACACTTGAGTGCCTCGTCCCACAGGTGCTAAACACATGTAATGTTTTTAGGTCTCTAAGTAGAGGAACGTGGTAGTTCAAGGAAGTAGCTTAGTCTGGTGAGTGCAACAGTAAGGACTGTCTTCATGAAGCCCTAGATGCTGATGGGTAGAGTGGAGTTTGGGGGGTGTTTTTTGGGAGGGGAGCTTTTTTCTGGGGGTGGGGTGAACGCTGAGCTGGAGCCAGTAAATTCTAAGTTGACCGGGCTTAGGTGATTTCCACCAAGATTGTACAGAGTCCACATTTAATCTCCATCACCCTTGGAAAACCCCCCCGTTAGGCAGTACTCGGTGAGCCTAAACCAGTCAGCTAGTAAGTGAGATACCGTTCATGGCAGAAGATTATGCTAGAATGGTTGTGGGGTGAGGGGAGGAAGGTGTGTGTGGGGATCTTTTTTAGACCCCTCTTCCCCTGCTGCATAAATATGCAAAATGGAAAGATTGTCTAATGCTTCAGCATTGTTGGGGATGACCGGTTCTCCCTCACCTCCCCCTGGCGTGTTTTCCTGGGCGAGCGGCCAGTGTCTCTGGGCACTGCCTCCAGGTGCCAGGATTGTTTGGCTTTCTCGAGTGATTCCTGTCTACACTGTCTGGAGGGTGGAGCTCTAGTTCCATATGCACTTCGATTCATCTCATGGGAAGTCGCTGCCTGCTTCGTGATGGCGAAGAGGAGGAGGGAGGGAATCTTCAGCGGTCTAGACGGCGTAGGGTAACTGAACCTTCCATTAGCCACTTCTGGCTGTTCTTTAATGTCTTCGCGCATAAAGCTTCTCCGTTTCACTCTTTCTTCCCAGCCGATTCAGTCCAAACTTGGTTCTTTGCTTTCATCCATCCAGATGTCGCCATTTGACCTTGGGCTGTTTCCTTCCCCCACTTTGGTCTCCTCTTCTTTTCACTTTGAAGCCCAGATCTCTTTTTTTTTTCTATTTTCATTCTCTGGTCCCCTTAGACTGTCTCTTCTGCAGCCAGGTTCCTTGCTGGGCCAATGTCAATCAATCAGTGGTTTTTATTAAACCCTTAGTATGTGCAGAGCACTGTACTAAGCACTTGGGAAAGTACGATACAACAGACTTAGCAGAAACGTTCCCTCCCCATAGTGAGCTTACAGTCTAGAGGGGAAGATAGACATTAATATGAATAATCAATAATAATAATTATGGTATTTAAGTATTTACTTTCTGCCAAAAACTGTACTAAGCAGTGGGTTGGCTACAAGCAAATTGGGTTGGACACAGTCCCTGTCCCACCTGGGCCTCACAGTCTCAATCTCCATTTTACAGATGTGGTAACTGAGGGACAGAGAAATGAAGTGACTTGCCCAAGGTCACACAGCAGACATCAATTGTATTTACAGAGTGCTTACTCTGTACAGAGCAGTGAACTAAGCACTTAATAAGTAATAATTATATAAATTAATACATAAGTAAATATTATTATTATCTTTAAATTATATATTGTAAATTAAGTGCTGTGGGGTGAATATGAAATGCCCAACAGACACAGAGCCAAGCACATAGATGATGCAGAAGGGAGAGGGAGCTGGGGAAAAGATAACTTAATCAGGGAAGGCCTCTTGGAGGAGATGCGACCTTGGGGAAACTGCTGCAGATTGTTCATTCCCAGCATGCTGCTTTATTGGTCTGATTTGTTGTATTCCAATTGCACAGTTAGAAGTGCGTCCTGGGTTTTAATTGAGTTTTGAGGCTTACTAATGGTATAATTAAAGCTTAAGCGGAATTGTCTGCAGGACTAGATAGAATTTGGCCACCCTGAAGCCAGTAGAACTGGAAAGACACTTACATTTCACCAATTTTAATAGTAATAGGAGTATTTGTTAAGCACTTTTCACCTATTCTAATGATAGTGGTATTTGTTAAGCACTTTATGCCAAACACTGTGGTAAGCGCTGGGGTAGATACAGTAAAAACCCATCAGACACAGGCTCTGTCCCACATGGGGTTCACACTCTAAAGTGGAAGGAATACAGATATTTAATTCCAATTTTATAGATGAGGAAACTGAGGTCCAGTGCAGTTAAGGGACTAACTCAAGGTCACACAGCAGGCAGGTAGCAGAGTCAGGATCAGACTTTGAAGAAGAAGGTAAAGCAGTGACCAATTCAGCAGCTCCCTTGGGCCTCTGGGCCTTAAGGGTCCACCTCACCTCTTCAGAGTGAAGAATCTTGGGAATCACCACTTCCAAATTGAATCCTAGGCTTTGTTCTTGACTTGCTGAGTGACCCCAGACAAGTTGGTTCACCTCTCTGTGCCCTTCTGTGACATCCCTGGAGAAGATTGAGGTCTAATTTGATGATGGCAGAGTCCTTGGAGAGCCTTGGGTAGAAGGAATGTAGAAGTGCTAATGCGACTGTTGAACCTGGCCTGTTTAATGGGAGGTATTGTTCTCCAGACCCACGACTTAGGTTGTAGAGGAGCGATTGTTCCTTGGAATGCTGTCAGTGCGCAATGTGGGAGCATGGTCTGTTAACCTTCACCCAAGTAGTTTAATGCTGGATGGGCATGGGATGGGGGAGGTGGGACTTTTACAAGGTCATGCGTTAGGCCTGGTGGCTTGAGTTCTCACAACACTGTTTCATTATCTCCAGCAAAATAGTCTGCTTTATCATATGTATCGTTTCCATCCAAGTAGCGTGGGGAAGCCGTGTGTCCTAGTGGAAAGACCACGGGCCTGGGAGTCAGAGGACCTGGGTTCTAATCCGGGATCTGCCACTGGTCTGTTGTATGAACTAAGGAAAGTCACTTCTCTTCTCTGGGCCTCAATTCCCTCATTTGCAAAATGGGAGTTCGATGCCTGTTTTCCCTCTTACTTAGATTGTGAGCCCCATGTGGGACCTGATTATCTTGAGTCTATCCCAGCACTTGGTAGAGATCTTGGCATATAATAAGCACTTAACAAAATATCACTTATTATTATCATTATCATTAGTAGAATTGATTATGACCTGAAATTAGCATTGGTCTTTCGATTCTCTGATAGCTAATGTGATTGGGAGTTGGGATGGAGAGTGGGAAATTGGACTAGCTCTGAAAATATCAGATCAGGGTTTGCACTCTCCTAACTTCTAGTCTAGGCCCTTTCCTTATACAATAATAATAATAATAATACAAGTGCTTACTATGTACTAAGCACTGGGGGAGATAACCCGTAATACCAACAACTGTAATAATATTAATTGATTGTCATATTTATTGCATGTTTACTGTGTGCAAAGCACTGTACTAAGCGCTTGGGAGAGTACAGTATAGCAACAAGCAGGCACATTCCTGTTCACAACGAGCTCACAGTCTAAAGGGGGAGAGAGACATTAATATAAATAAATAAATTACAGATCTATACCTGTGTGCTGTGGGGTTGGGAGGGAGGATGAATGAAGGAGCAAGTAATAGTGGTGCAGAAGAGGAGAGGTGGGCTTAGAGAAGGCTTCTTGGATGAGATGTGCCTTAAATAAGGTTTTGAAGAGGGGGAGAAAAATTATGTTTGATACGAGGGATAATATTAATACAACACAGAACAGGTGCAGCCACATGAAGCTGTTGAAGTAGGGAGGACAGGTATTGAGTCCCTGTTTTACAGATGAAGAAATCAAGGCACAGAGAAGTTGTGACTTGCCCATGGTCACTCAAGTGGCATTTTATACTTATGTCTACAGCTCCCTCTAAGCTGTAAACTTGTGAACAGGGAACGTGAATACCAGCTGTGTTTTAGTGTACTCTCAAGCGCTTACTACACTGCTCTGCAACATAGTAAGTGCTAAATAAATACCATTGTTCAGCGGAGCCGGCATTAGAAGCCAGGTCTCCCTACCCCCAGTTAAGTGCTCTTTCCACTAGGGCGTATTGCTTGTCTAAAGTCGTCTGTAAAATGGATATTAAGACTGTGAACCCCATGTGGGACATGGACTATGTCCAACCTAATCAGCTTGTATCTACCCCAGTGCTTAGTATGCTGCCTGGCGCATAGTAAGTGCCTAACAAGTACCATTAATAATAATAAAAAGACCCAGTCCACTTTCTGTCCCTTCTGGACTCAGCGTGCATCTCAGTTTGGGTCTCTAGATGTGAAATGCCAGTAGTACTAACTTCCCTTTACTGTCTGCCTCCTGCTGGGAGATTAGGAACTTCTTAAATTTACTGACCTTTCATTCATTCATTCAATAGTATTTATTGAGCGCTTACTATGTGCAGAGCACTGTACTAAGCGCTTGGGATGAACAAGTCAGCAACAGATAGAGACAGTCCCTGCCGTTTGACGGGCTTACGGTCTAATCGGGGGAGACGGACAGACGAGAACGATGGCGATAAATAGAGTCAAGGGGAAGAACATCTCGTAAAAACAATGGCGACTAAATACAATCAAGGCGATGTACAATTCATTAACAAAATAAATAGGGTAACGAAAATATATACAGTTGAGCGGACGAGTACAGTGCTGTGGGGATGGGAAGGGAGAGGTGGAGGAGCAGAGGGAAAAGGGGAAAAAGAGGGTTAAGCTGCGGAGAGGTAAAGGGGGGATGGCAGAGGGAGTAAAGGGAGAAGAGGAGCTCAGTCTGGGAACGCCTCTTGGAGGAGGTGAGTTTTAAGTAGGGTTTTGAAGAGGGAAAGAGAATCAGTTTGGCGGAGGTGAGGAGGGAGGGCGTTCCGGGACCGCGGGAGGACGCGACCCGGGGGTAGGGCGTTCCGGGACCGCGGGAGGACGCGACCCGGGGGTCGACGGCGGGATGGGCGAGACCGAGGGACGGCGAGGAGGTGGGCGGCAGAGGAGCGGAGCGTGCGGGGTGGGCGGTAGAAAGAGAGAAGGGAGGAGAGGTAGGAAGGGGCAAGGTGATGGAGAGCCTTGAAGCCTAGAGTGAGGAGTTTTTGTTTGGAGCGGAGGTCGATAGGCAACCACTGGAGTTGTTTAAGAAGGGGAGTGACATGCCCAGATCGTTTCTGCAGGAAGATGAGCCGGGCAGCGGAGTGAAGAATAGACCGGAGCGGGGCGAGAGAGGAGGAAGGGAGGTCAGAGAGAAGGCTGACACGGTAGTCTAGCCGGGATATAACGAGAGCCCGTAATAGTAAGGTAGCCGTTTGGGTGGAGAGGAAAGTGCGGATCTTGGCGATATTGTAGAGGTGAAACCGGCAATAACGGATAGGATGTGTGGGGTGAACGAGAGGGACGAGTCAAGGATGACACCGAGATTGCGGGCCTGCGGGACGGGAAGGATGGTCGTGCCATCCACGGTGATAGAGAAGTCTGGGAGCGGACAGGGTTTGGGAGGGAAGATGAGGAGCTCAGTCTTGCTCATGTTGAGTTTTAGATGGCGGGCCGACATCCAGGTGGAGACGTCCCGGAGGCGGGAGGAGATGCGAGCCTGAAGGGAGGGGGAGAGGACAGGGGCGGAGATGTAGATCTGCGTGTCATCTGCGTAGAGATGGTAGTCAAAGCCGTGAGAGCGGATGAGTTCACCGAGGGAGTGAGTGTAAATGGAGAACAGAAGAGGGCCGAGAACTGACCCTTGAGGAACTCCAACAGTTAAAGGATGGGAGGGGGAGGAGGCTCCAGCGTAGGAGACCGAGAATGACCGGCCAGAGAGGTAAGAGGAGAACCAGGAGAGGACAGAGTCCGTGAAGCCAAGGTGAGATAAGGTATGGAGGAGGAGGGGATGGTCGACAGTGTCAAAGGCAGCAGAGAGGTCAAGGAGGATCAGAATGGAGTAGGAGCCATTGGATTTGGCAAGAAGGAGGTCACGGGTGACCTTAGAGAGAGCAGTCTCGGTAGAGTGGAGGGGACGGAAGCCAGATTGGAGGGGGTCTAGGAGAGAATGGGAGTTAAGGAATTCTAAGCATCGATTGTAGACGAGCTTGTCTGTGCCTGGGTGCTGAAGCAGGTGGCAGTCTGAGGGAGGGAGGAGTACGCTCCTCTGACGATGTTTTTGCAAATGTCGGGCTTGTTCCTGTCCGTTTCTATAGATACAAGCTGATGCAGGACCAAAAGGTTAAATTACAATTTTAGCTTTTCCCTAACCTTCGGCTGGAAAAGGAGATCTACATCTCCTCCAAGAGGCCTTCCCTGATTAGCCCTCATTTCCTCTTCTCCCACTCCCTTCTGTCATCTTGCACTTGGATTTGCACCCTTTATTCACCCCTTTCTCAGCCCATGTCGCTTATGTCTTGATTCTGTTTAGTTGCCATTGTTTTACGAGATGTTCTTCCCCTTGACTGTATTTATTGCCATTGTTCTTGTCTGTCCGTCTCCCCCGATTAGACTGTAAGCCCATCAAACGGCAGGGACTGTCTCTATCTGTTGCCGACTTGTTCATTCCAAGCGCTTAGTACAGTGCTCTGCACATAGTAAGCGCTCAATAAATACTATTGAATGAATGAATATGTCCATAAGCTCCTCCTCTAGATTGTAAGCTCATTGTGGGCAGGGAATATGTCTGTTATATTGAATTCTCCCAAGTGCTTAGTGCAGTGCTCTGCCTACAGTAAACGCTCAAATACGATTGAATGAATTGAGAATTTTTTTTAATGTCTGTCTCCCCCTCTAAACTGTAAGCTTCTTCTGGTCAGGGAATGTGGCTATCAACTCTGTACACTCCCAAGCGCTTAGTACAGTGCTTGACACAGTAAGTGCTGATTGGCTGAATTGATAATTTATTTTACAGTCTAGAGGGGGAGACAGACATTAAACTACTTGTGGGCAGGAAATGTGTCTACCAGAGTGTTAAGTGCAGTGCTTTGTTCACAGTAAGTGCTCAGTTAATACGATTGTGGATCTGAAATCTTCCTGGCCCCTGACCTCACTGTATCTGCCTTGAGGAGACTTTGGCTCCTAGACCCTCTCAGCTTTCTGAGCTGCACAGAGGCTCAAGTTTCATTATCCACTCCTTCGAGCGACTAATAAAAGCCAAAAGAGTTAAAAGGTGTTGGGGGAGTTAATATCCTCTGTCAAGGCCTGGTGAGGGATGCTTAGATTTATCCCTATTTCTGGGGCCTGGGATTGGAGGGCTGCTTAGTGGCTAGACCACGGGTCTGGGAGTCAGAAGGGCCTGGGTTCTAATTCTGACTTCTCCACTTGTCTGCTGTGTGACCTTGGTTAAGTCGCTTTACTTCTCTGGGCCTCAGTTCCCTCATCTGTAAGATGCAGATTGAGATTGTGAGGCCTATATGGGACAGGGGACTGTGCTAAGAAGGGACGGCCAGGAAAAGGTAGAATTCTCCACAGGCTGGGAATCATCTGAAAGAGGCTTGCAATAGGCAATCTCTTTCATTGATTCATTCAGTAGTATTTATTGAGCGGTTACTATGTGCAGAGCATTCCCCGGGCTTGCCTATGGGAGATGTCTGTGGAGGTCAGATGGATATTGCCCTCTCTGCTCCCATGTCTCACGATGTAGTGGAGCATTGCCGTGAGACTGTTAAAACGGCAATCCTGCCCCACCCCAGCAATAGGTGTTTCCAGGAAGGGTGAAATTAGGGGGGCAGGGGGATGCGTGTGACTTGATAGTCATTGCCTGACTCAAGGGTTTCCGGGCTTCCCTGGAAAATCAATCAATCCTATTTATTGAGCACTTACTGGGTGCAGAGCACTGTACTAAGCGTTTGGGGAAGTACAATATAGCAGAATTGTTAGACACATTCCCTGCCCTTGGTTTTTCAAAGCAAGGAGTTTGTGTGTGTGTGTATATTTGTGTGTAGGCACGCACTTGCCTGGGTTGTGCTGAAAGACCTTATGTTTTCTGTCGAACTGGTCCTGAATGTGAGTCACTGTCTCGTGTTCATGGCCCAGACCTGAAGGGTTCTCACCACCTGAAGGAAGGGACACTTCCTTCTCCCAGCCCCTACTCAGAATTGTTGGGATGAAACTTGGAGCGATCTCACTGAATTTTTCTTTTCACCTGTGCCCACATCCATCCCTGGAAGTAGATTAGGGATTCAGGAGGAGGGACATTAATTTTTTTCAGGTATTTAATAATAATAATAATAATAATAATGTTGGTATTTGTAAGCGCTTACTATGTGCCGAGCACTGTTCTAAGCGCTGGGGTAGACATAGGGGAATCAGGTTGTCCCACGTGGGGCTCACAGTCTTAATCCCCATTTTACAGATGAGGGAACTGAGGCACAGAGAAGTTAAGTGACTTGCCCACAGTCACACAGCCGACAAGTGGCAGAGCTGGGATTCGAACTCATGAGCCCTGACTCCAAAGCCCGTGCTCTTTCCACTGAGCCACGCTGCTTCTCTGGTTAGGTATTTGGTTAGTGTGAAGGTGGGGAGGGAGAAAGTCTCCCTCTTTGACGTGTCTTAGTGGGTTCACAGAGTCTAAACTTGAAAGAGGCAAAGGGAATATCAAAGAATCCTCACGATTCCCTTTTAAGAGACTGAGTTTCAAGCAGAAACACATGGCTGTCGGCCTTAAGACACACAATCACTTCCTCCTTATTTATCCACTCTCTGCTCCCACTACATCCCAGCTTGGACTCACTCAGCCTCTCAAGCCAACATACTCAACTGTCTTGTTCTCTTCTCTCCTGCTTCTTTCCTCTTGTTCTCTCTATCCCTTCTGCCTGAAAGTCCCTCCTACTTCATAGCTCACAGACCACAGTTCTCCTCACCTTCAAGATCTAAGGAAATCACACGTCCTCCGAGAGGTCGCTCGAAGCAGCGTGGCTCGGTGGAAAGAGCACGGGCTTTGGAGTCAGGGTTCATGAGTTTGAATCCCAGCTCTGCCACTTGTCGGCTGTGTGACTGTGGGCAAGTCACTTCACTTCTCGGCACCTCAGTTCCCTCATCTGTAAAATGGGGATTAAGACTGTGAGCCCCACGTGGGACAACCTGATTCCCCTATGTCTACCCCAGTGCTTAGAACAGTGCTCGGCACATAGTAAGCGCTTAACAAATACCAACATTATTATTATTATTATTGTATCTACCCCAGTGCTTAGAACAGTGTTGGCACATAGTAAATGCTTAACAAATACCATTATTATTATTAGATGGAATGAAGATGGACATAATTCCTTTCCCACATGGGGATCAAATTGGAGGGAGTAGGATTTAATCCCAATCTTACAGATGAAGTAACTGAGACACAGAGAAGTAAAATGATTTGCCCAAGGTACATGGTGGAGCTGGGATTAGAACCCAGGTCCTCTGACTCTCAGACCCATGCCTTATTCAGTAGACAGCATGATGTAGTGGATACAGCATGAGCCTGGGAGTCAAAAGGTCATGGGTTCTAATCCTGGCTCTGCCACTTGTCTGCAGTGTGATCTTGGGCAAGTCACTTCACTTCTCTGGGCCTCAGTTACCTCATCTGGAAAATGGGGATGGAGACTGTGAGCCTGACATTCATTCATTCAATAGTATTTATTGAGCGCTTACTATGTGCAGAGCACTGTACTAAGCGCTTGGGATGAACAAGTCGGCAACAGATAGAGACGGTCCCTGCCGTTTGACGGGCTTACAGTCTAATCGGGGGAGACGGACAGACGAGAACGATGGCACTAAACAGCGTCAAGGGGAAGAACATCTCGTAAAAACAATGGCAACTAAATAGAATCGAGGCGATGTACAATTCATTAACAAAATAAATAGGGTAACGAAAATATATATACAGTTGAGCGGACGAGTACAGTGCTGTGGGGATGGGAAGGGAGAGGTGGAGGAGCAGAGGGAAAAGGGGAAAATGAGGCTTTAGCTGCGGAGAGGTAAAGGGGGGATGGCAGAGGGAGTAGAGGGGGAAGAGGAGCTCAGTCTGGGAACACCTCTTGGAGGAGGTGATTTTTAAGTAAGGTTTCGAAGAGGGAAAGAGAATCAGTTTGGCGGAGGTGAGGAGGGAGGGCGTTCCGGGACCGTGGGAGGACGTGGCCCGGGGGTCGACGGCGGGATGGGCGAGACCGAGGGACGGCGAGGAGGTGGGCGGCGGAGGAGCGGAGCGTGCGGGGTGGGCGGTAGAAAGAGAGAAGGGAGGAGAGGTAGGAAGGGGCAAGGTGACGGAGAGCCTCGAAGCCTAGAGTGAGGAGTTTTTGTTTGGAGCGGAGGTCGATAGGCAACCACTGGAGTTGTTTAAGAAGGGGAGTGACATGCCCAGATCGTTTCTGCAGGAAGATGAGCCGGGCAGCGGAGTGAAGAATAGACCGGAGCGGGGCGAGAGAGGAGGAAGGGAGGTCAGAGAGAAGGCTGACACAGTAGTCTAGCCGGGATATAACGAGAGCCCGTAATAGTAAGGTAGCCGTCTGGGTGGAGAGGAAAGGGCGGATCTTGGCGATATTGTAGAGGTGAAACCGGCAGGTCTTGGTAACGGATAGGATGCGTGGGGTGAACGAGAGGGACGAGTCAAGGATGACACCGAGATTGCGGGCCTGCGGGACGGGAAGGATGGTCGTGCCATCCACGGTGACGGAGAAGTCTGGGAGCGGACTGGGCTTGGGAGGGAAGATGAGGAGCTCAGTCTCGCTCATGTTGAGTTTTAGGTGGCGGGCCGACATCCAGGTGGAGACGTCCCGGAGGCAGGAGGAGATGCGAGCCTGAAGGGAGGGGGAGAGGACAGGGGCGGAGATGTAGATCTGCGTAGACATGGGACCATGGTACAGTGCCTGGCACATAGTAAGCACATGAGAAGCAGCATGGCTCAGTGGAAAGAGCACGGGCTTTGGAGTTAGCGGTCATGGGTTCGAATCCCAGATCTGCCACTTGTCAGCTGTGTGACTGTGGGCAAGTCACTTAACTTCTCTGTGCCTCAATTACCTCATCTGCAAAATGGGGATTAAGACTGTGAGCCCCACGTGGGACAACCTGATTCCCCTGTGTCTACCCCAGCGCTTAGAACAGTGCTCTGCACATAGTAAGCGTTTAACAAATACCAACATTATTATTATTATTATTATTATTATCACTTAACAAATACTATTATTGTTACTGTTATGCCACAGTGCTCATTGATTGATTGAACAGTGGGGTTTTCCAGGAAAGATAGTTTTGCCACTGGTAGGAGAGATGCTGAAACCTGGATGACTTCTAGGTTCAGTCCTGATGAAGAGAGACTATTCCCCTAGCTGCTCAGCCTTATTGCTGGGACATTGCCATTGGCTGTGAAGCAGGACCCTAAGTACAGAACAAAAGCCCTCAAGGAGGGAGTTTTCAAGGTGAGAATGGAGTGGTCCCAGGCACTGTTTAAAAATTCAGGGTGAAATTTACAGGTGTCGAATGTCTCCTCCAAGCCTTTTTTTTAAAAAGGTATTTAAGTGCTTACTCTGTACCAGGTACTGTTCTAAGCACTGGGGTAGATATAAAGTGATCAGATTGAACACAGTCCCTGGCCCACGGGGGTCTCACAGTCGTAATCCCCATTTTGCAGATGAGGTAACTGAGGCACAGAGAAGTGAAGTGACTTGCCCAAGGTCACACAGCAGACGAGAGGCAGAGCCTGGGACTAGAACCCAGGTCCTTCTGACTCTAAGGCTTGTGCTCTGTCCACTAGGCCACACTGCTCCTCCATATGCTTTCTGTGATTTTTCTAGGGGTTTGAGGGTAGAGATGGGATGAGAGCAGAGGGGTGCTCCTTTCCTGTTCCCCAGGGATTGGAGTTGGGAAGGCAGGAAGTAGTGAGTACAACTGATTTTTTATAATTTTTAATTTTATTTTTTCAAACTTCCCCTGTATAGTTGCTGGTTGTCTCTTCCTTCCTAGGGCCTGGATTTTGAAAGAAGAGGATTGGTATGAGCAACTGTAAAGTTCTCAGGGTTTTTAGCTAAAGAATCTACGCCATTTCCCCTCCCAGTGATTCTAAAGATGTGAGAATGAATGATGGCTAAGTTGCATTTTAGAACTGAAATGCTATTATGCAGATGCAGTTACTCCCTGAGGGGCTTAACCCCTACAGCAAAACATTGCTGGTCCAAAATGTAATCCCGGTTAGTCAATTCAGGGAAAATCCCTATCCCAGCGCTTAGTACAGTAGCTGGCAGATAACAAGAGCTTAACAAATACCACAATTATTATTATTATTTGTTATTATTATTACAGCTCTAAGCTGTAAATTCACTGTGGGCAGGGAATGTCTGTTACATTATATTTAACTTCTCTGTGCCTCAGTTACCTCATCTGTAAAATGGGGATTAAGACTGTGAGTCCCACATGGGACAACCTGATTCCCCTATGTCTACCCCAGTGCTTAGAACAGTGCTCTGCACATAGTAAGCGCTTAACAAATACCAACATATATATATTTATATATGTAATTCTGTACTCTTTCAAGTGTTCAGTTCAGTGCTCTTCACACAGTAAGCACTCAGTAAATACAAATGACTGACTGACATTATCCCTCCAGACTGTAAACTTTCTGTAGGCAGGAAACAGGCCTGCTAATTCTGTTGTATTGTGCACCCCTAAACACTTAGTACAGTGCTCTGCACATAATAAGTGCTCAATAAATATGATTATTATTATCCCCTCTGCTCAGTTGATCACTGCAGTCTGAAAGTTTTAAACTAATAGGAGGTCAAACTAACAGACTAATAGTTTAATTATTTGGACTAGTGGAAAGGGCCTGTTACTGGGAATCAGAAGCCCTGGGTTTGTAATTCCATCTCTGACACTGCCCCAGTGTATGAACAAGCCTCTTGGTTCCTTCGGGCTTCAGTTTTCTCATTCTACAAATGGGGATGCTTATACTCACCTCTTCCTACACCTTACTCCCTCGGGAAACATGATCCAACTTACTGACACTGTCATCTCCTGATTCTCCTATCTTGCTGACTGCTCCTTCTCCATCTCTTGTTAGCTTCTCCTCTTATTGTCATGTTGTTCTTTCCCAAGTGCTCAGTACAGTGCTCTGCACACAGTAAGCACTCAATAAAAACTATTGAATGAATAAACGAATATCCTGCTGACCATTCAAACTAAACATGTCCCAAACGCAACTCGTCACCTTCCCACCCCAAATCCGCCCTCCCTCTGGCTTCCCTATCACCATAGACAACACCGCCAACCTTCCCATCTCACAAGCCTGTTATCTTGGCATTTTCCTTGATTAATCTCTCTCATTCCACCCACACGGTCAGTCTGTCACCAAATCCTACCTTCACAATATCTTTAGAATCTGCCCTCTCCATCCAAACTGCCTCCTTGCTGGTTCAAGAACTTATTCTATTCTGCCTTGACTACTGCATCAGCCTTCTCACTGACCTCCTAATCCACCAGTAATCCACCATGCACCATTGCTGTGTGATTTTGGGCAAGTCACTTCACTCCTTTGCTCCTCAATTACTTCATCTGTAAAATGGCGATTGAGACTGCGAGTCCCGTGTGGGACAGGGACTGTGTCCAATCTGATTTGTTTGTATCCACTCCAGTGCTTAGTATAGTGCCTGGCACATAATAAACACTTAACAAATACCACAATTTTTTTTCAACTGAAGGTGGGTGGGAGACCCTTCTTCAGATGAGTGCCCTTCATAGGAGCCAGTCACATTTTTGTGGCATGATTCAGGCCACCTGTTCACCTGATAAACTGGTTTTCTGCGGTCCCTTTGGGTATCTTTATCAAAGTAAGGGGCTGAGCTAAGGGCCCTTGAGTCCCTGAGGAATTATTGAGAGGAAGCTGAGGGGCAGCAATAGAAATCTTGGATTTAAGCTGCGGAAACTTAGTTAGGGTCAGGTGTCGGGAGGGAGGGAATACCACTGCCCAAGATAGTCTCTGCTGACACAGTCAGAATGGGAAGGTAAATCATTCACTGTCCTTTGAGTAGCACCACCCTCTTCCTGAAGCATTGGAAAAGGAACTTGGATCTTTGATTGAAAGTTCTGGATGTTCAAGATTGTTCTATTTTTATTTTTCCCCCATCTGGTAGATTTGTTGAATTTTGCAATAGAATATATTGCCCAGGCAAGATTCTGAGTTCATTTACCCACGAGAGACAGTCCCCATTTGACATCTGCTTGATGCAATTTATTATAAATTATTTATTTATATTAATGTCTGTCTTCCCCTCTAGGCTGTAAGCTCATTGTGAGCAGGGAATGTCTGTCAATTCTGTATTCTCCCAAGTGCTTAGTACAGTGCCCTGAGCATCGTAAGTGCTCAATAAATACCAGTGATGATGATGGCACTTCATTCCAAATCCCATCAGTTAGGTCAGCAATATGTTTCCAGTGGGATGGGTTAGCTCCACGAGGGTTGGGATCATGTCTTCTAACGTTTTGCACATACAGCTTCTGGCACCCCAAGTTGTACAAATCCTCCACCACTTACGTACTTATTTACACCCAACCGGAGCACTTTTGTGTCTATACTATTCAATTACTCGCTCGGTTTCTCTATTTGAAGTGGTTTTTATGCTGGTTTTCCCTTGAGATTGTAAGCTCCTTGTGGGCAGGTAATGGGTCTCTTCTCCATTATGTGGTTTCCAAGTACCTATTATAGTGTCCTTTCTCCATTAGCGCTCACTACTATTAATGGAAAGAGCATGGGGTTGGGAGTCAGAAGCCCTGGTTTCTAATTCTGGCTCTGCATTTGCCTGCTGTCTGACCTTGGGCAAGTCACTTATGTTCTCTGTGCCTCAGTTTCCTCATCTGTAAAACGTGGCTCAGTGGAAAGAGGCCAGGCTTGGGAGTCAGAGGTCATGGGTTCGTATCCCAGCTCTGCCACTTGGCAGCTGTGTGACCGTGGGCAAGTCACTTAGCTTCTCTGTGCCTCAGTTCCCTCATCTGTAAAATGGGGATGAAGACTGTGAGCCCCACGTGGGACAACCTGATTCCCCTGTGTCTACCCCAGCGCTTAGAACAGTGCTCTGCACATAGTAAGCGCTTAACAAATACCAACATTATTATTATTATTATTATTAAAATGGGGATTCAATGCCTATCCTCCCTCGTACTTAAGCTGTGAGCTCCATGTTGGATTGGGACTGATGAACTTTTATCTATCACAGAATTTAGAATCCTGCTTGATACATATCAATCAGTTGTATTTATTGAGTGCTTACTGTGTACAGCGCACTCTACTAAGTACTTGGGAGAGTGCTTTGTAACAGACACATTCTCTGCCCACAACGAGGTTACACCCTAGAGGGGATGACAGACATTAATATATAATTACAGATATGTGCATGAGACCTGGGGTTGGGGGAGGAGGGGTTGAATAAAGGAAGCGAGTCAGGGTGACACAGAAGGGAATGGGGGTAAAAGCATGTAACAAATGCCCTGATAATAATGATTATTGATTATTAGCTTTAACAGTAAAGCTAATGATTATAGTTAGTGTTAATCTCTTCTCTAGGTTCCCCATCTTGCAGTTCCTGTTCCTCTCTGTCCCGGTGTGGGGAGACAGATTGGTTCACTGTCCATTCTGTTCCCAATCCTGAGCTTTCATGCAGTCAACTGTATTTATCGAGCACTTTCTGTGTGCAAGGCACTGTACTAATCACTGGGGAGAGTACACTATACCAATAAGCAAACACACTTCCTTAACTTGAGCCTGTATTTCCAGAGATGAAAGAAGTGTCGACCATTACACCTCACCTTTACACTCCCCCCACACCTCCCATTTCTCCTTACCCTCCACTCCCTGCTCACGAGGTTCTGCCTTTGAGACTTTGTCCATTTTGGGGCAGGAGTGTATTTTTCCAGGAAGATGTACCTTTGAGTGATATTTTTTTTTTGTTGTTCGTTTCTGCTTTTGACGCAGTGAGGGTATGTGCTGTGAAAGAGCAATGTAGGCCTCTGAGAAGGGGGAGGAAGAATTTGGGTATGTGTGTGAGAGAGAGAGAGAGAGAGAGAGAGACATGTATAAGTACAGGGCAGACAAGGAGTACAATCTTCAGTGTCTCTACGTGATACGTGTTTAAGCATGCAGCTTGGCATCATTGATGAATTATTCCCAAACAATGATGCATTTGTTAAGCACTTACTGTGTGTCAAGGACTGTTCTGAGTGATGGGGTAGAGACAAATTAATCAGGTCAAATACAGTCACTGTCCCACATGGGGTTCACAGTCTAGGAGGGTGAACAGGTATGTGTGGGACATGGACTGTGCCCAAACTAATCAGCTTGTATCTACCCCAGCACTTAGTACAATGCCTGGCACAAGGTAAGAGCTCAACAAATACCATTTAAAAAAATCCCCACTTTAAAGTTGAGGAAACTGAGGCACAAGGAGGTTAAAAGACTTGCCCAAGGCAAGTGTCAGAGCCCAGATTAAAACCCAAGTCCTTTGACTCTGAGGCCGTGCTCTTTCTTCTAGGCCACTGATGCTCCTGAAATCTTGGCAGATGCTTCAGAACTGTGACACCCCCAACGAAAACCCCCCACTTCCTCAGGAGCCAGTTTGCTAGTTTTTATTGTCAGAATAACTGGCAGGGGGAGGTGGAGTAGGGGAGAAGCAGGGTCCACCCAACCTTTACCTGATACTGGTTTTCCATATGCGCCTTTCTCCTTCTTAGTGATGGGCTGTCCTTGCACAACAAGCAGTGCCCTTGGTCACTGGAGTCTTGCCTTTGTGATCCATGTTGTCCTGTCCTTGAGCCATCTTGGGTTTCTTTGACACTTATTGGGCCTTGCCTGACAAGCAGGGTCGGACTGGATCAATACTGGGAGGAGTCCTTTAGGAAAATCATGATATCTATTAAGTGCTTACTACATGGCAAGCACTGTGGTTGCTACAAGATAATTAGATCAGACACAGTCCCTGTCTGTCATGGGGCTCACAGTCTAAGGGGAGGGAGAAGTATTTAATCCCCATCATTTTACAGGTGAGGAAACGGAGGGACAGAGAAGTTGTGACCGTCCTAAGGTCACACAGCAAGCAAGTGGCACATCAGGGATTAGAGCTCAGGACTGATTCCGAGTCCTGTGCCCTTCCTATCAGGTTACGCTGCTTCTTAAATTTGAACTTGTAGTTGTCCATCATCATTGAAGGCACGTGTGTGTATGTGTCTAAAAAAGCCAATGTGGGATCTACAGCACACACACAAAAGCAGTCCCTTGTGTTATCAGGCTTAATGATGTAATCTTTCATCCGTAATATTTATGGTACTTGTTAAGTGCTTTCTAGGTGCCAAACACTGCTCTATGCATTGGGTAACATATAACTTAATCAGTTATCCCTCCCTCATCGACACCTATGCCCGTCACCCCCGCCGATTGTTCCGGACCTTTAACTCTCTCCTTAGGCCCCCTGTTCCTCCCCCTCCCCCATCTCTCACCCCCAATGATCTGGCCACCTATTTCCTCACGAAAATCAACACGATAAGGTCTGAGCTCCCCAAAGTCACCCCTCCGCCTCTCCCCTCCCCCCCACCGACCCCCTCCCCTACTTTCCCATCCTTCCCTGCAGTATCCTCAGAGGAGATCTCCTCCCTCCTCGCAAGTGCCACCCCCTCCACCTGCGCCTCGGACCCCATTCCCTCTCACCTTCTTAAAACCATCGCCCCTGCCCTCCTCCCTTCCTTAACTTCTATTTTTAACCACTCAATCTCCAATGGCTCCTTCCCCTCTGCCTTCAAACATGCCCACGTCTCCCCCATCCTAAAAAAACCCGTTCTTGACCCCACTTCCCCCTCCAGTTATCGTCCTATCTCCCTACTACCCTTCCTTTCCAAAATCCTAGAACGAGTCGTCTACAATCGATGCCTAGAATTCCTTAACTCCCATTCTCTCCTAGACCCCCTCCAATCTGGCTTCCGTCCCCTCCACTCTACCGAGACTGCTCTCTCTAAGGTCACCCGTGACCTCCTTCTTGCCAAATCCAATGGCTCCTACTCCATTCTGATCCTCCTTGACCTCTCTGCTGCCTTTGACACTGTCGACCATCCCCTCCTCCTCCATACCTTATCTCACCTTGGCTTCACGGACTCTGTCCTCTCCTGGTTCTCCTCTTACCTCTCTGGCCGATCATTCTCGGTCTCCTACGCTGGAGCCTCCTCCCCCTCCCATCCTTTAACTGTTGGAGTTCCTCAAGGGTCAGTTCTCGGCCCTCTTCTGTTCTCCATTTACACTCACTCCCTCGGTGAACTCATCCGCTCTCACGGCTTTGACTACCATCTCTACGCAGATGACACGCAGATCTACATCTCCGCCCCTGTCCTCTCCCCCTCCCTTCAGGCTCGCATCTCCTCCCGCCTCCGGGACGTCTCCACCTGGATGTCGGCCCGCCATCTAAAACTCAACATGAGCAAGACTGAGCTCCTCATCTTCCCTCCCAAACCCTGTCCGCTCCCAGACTTCTCTATCACCGTGGATGGCACGACCATCCTTCCCGTCCCGCAGGCCCGCAATCTCGGTGTCATCCTTGACTCGTCCCTCTCGTTCACCCCACACATCCTATCCGTTATTGCCGGTTTCACCTCTACAATATCGCCAAGATCCGCACTTTCCTCTCCACCCAAACGGCTACCTTACTATTACGGGCTCTCGTTATATCCCGGCTAGACTACCGTGTCGGCCTTCTCTCTGACCTCCCTTCCTCCTCTCTCGCCCCGCTCCGGTCTATTCTTCACTCTGCTGCCCGGCTCATCTTCCTGCAGAAACGATCTGGGCATGTTACTCCCCTTCTTAAACAACTCCAGTGGTTGCCTATCGACCTCCGCTCCAAACAAAAACTCCTCACTCTAGGCTTCGAGGCTCTCCATCACCTTGCCCCTTCCTACCTCTCCTCCCTTCTCT
The DNA here is from genome assembly GCF_004115215.2 of Ornithorhynchus anatinus. Taxonomy (NCBI): domain Eukaryota; kingdom Metazoa; phylum Chordata; class Mammalia; order Monotremata; family Ornithorhynchidae; genus Ornithorhynchus; species Ornithorhynchus anatinus. Next base: position 16,696,908 of record NC_041733.1, on the reverse strand, counting down.
CTTTCTACCGCCCACCCCGCACGCTCCGCTCCTCTGCCGCCCACCTCCTCACCGTCCCTCGGTCTCGCCTATCCCGCCGTCGACCCCTGGGTCACGTCCTCCCGCGCTCCTGGAACGCCCTCCCTCCTCACCTCCGCCAAACTGATTCTCTTTCCCTCTTCAAAACCTTACTTAAAAATCACCTCCTCCAAGAGGCGTTCCCAGACTGAGCTCCTCTTCCCCCTCTACTCCCTCTGCCATCCCCCCTTTACCTCTCCGCAGCTTAACCCTCTTTTTCCCCTTTTCCCTCTGCTCCTCCACCTCTCCCTTCCCATCCCCACAGCACTGTACTCGTCCGCTCAACTGTATATATTTTCGTTACCCTATTTATTTTGTTAATGAATTGTACATCGCCTTGATTCTATTTAGTTGCCATTGTTTTTACGAGATGTTCTTCCCCTTGACGCTGTTTAGTGCCATTGTTCTTGTCTGTCCGTCTCCCCCGATTAAGCCCGTCAAACGGCAGGGACTGTCTCTATCTGTTGCCGACTTGTTCATCCCAAGCGCTTAGTATAGTGCTCTGCACATAGTAAGCGCTCAATAAATACTATTGAATGAATGAATGAATGAATATAACTTAATCAGTTCAGACACAGTCCTTGTCCTAAATGGGGCTCACATTCTAAGTAGGAGGGAGTAGGATTTAATCCCCATTTTACAGATGAGATAACTGAGCTGCAGAGAAATGAAGTCAATTGCCCAGGATGTCACAGCAGACACCATGCCAGCGCTGGGATTAGAATGCTAGTCCTTTGACTCCCAGGCCCGTGCTCTTTCCACTAGGCCATGGTGCATTCGCCTCTTTGCTTCTCCTTTCTTAAGCTTTGGCTCAGAAAGAGCTACCCCTTTCTTCTTAGCAGTGTGCCAGGCTGGTCTTTTCTCAGCAATTGACTTCCCGTTTTCAGCTGGGATGTGGAATTGTTTGAGGCTCTTTTATTGACAAAATAACTTCAGCCTGTTTGGCAAAACTCTCAAGCCGTGAGGTGCATTTTTAGCATATTTGAACAGAGTGTGGTTGACTATAGAGTCATTCTGAATGTAAATGTTACCGACTGATTCAATGGGATCCAGACCGTTCGAGCGGAAGCAATTCTAATGCCCCGTGTTAATGAAGCCAAGAGTCTAATTAAGGCTGAGGAACAGGAAGAGTTAAAGAAACCAAGCTGCCATCTTCAGTTATCATAATTAATGCTGCAGTGCCCCAGGTCACCAAAAGCTAATTAGAAATCACTTGTTTGTTTGTTTTATGGTAAGCTTACCATGTGTCACACACTGTTCTAAGCTCTGGAGTAGCTATGAATCAATTAAGTCCGACATAGTACCTATCCTGCGTGGGGCTCACAGTCTGAAGTAGGAGGGAGAACAGGTTTTGAACCCCCATTTCATAATTGAGGAAACTGAGGCACAGAAAAGTGAAGTGATTTGCCCAAGAGAGCAATTGGCAGAACCTGGATTAGAACCCAGGTCTTCTGACTCTTCGGCCTGTGCTCTTTCCTCTAGGCCTTGCTGCTTCTCCATTCATTCATTCAATAGTATTTATTGAGCGCTTACTATGTGCAGAGCAGTGTACTAAGCACTTGGAATGTGTGGCATAAACACTAATCTTGCATATACAGTCACTTATACTCTCCCACCTGCCTTTTCAGGCCGCCACTGTAGAAACATTCCTGGCCTACCACAAGGGAGCCCTCAATAGACATTGATTACTTAAAGAACTTCACCTTTAACGTAGTGAATTTTTCTTCTCCCTCACACCCTTCAGACCTTCATAATTAGTATCACTATCCTGTGGACTCAAGGATTTAGGCTTCCAAAGAGGTTTCAGTATGTGTCCCCCTCACACCTAATAATAATAATGGTATTAAGCACTTACTATGTGCCAAACACTGTACTAAAATGCTGGGGTGAATTGGGTTGGACACAGGCCCTGTTCCAGGTGAGGCTTACAGTCTTAATCCCCATTTTACAGATGAGGTAACTGAGGCACAGAGAAGCTGGGACTTGTTCAAGGTTACACAGAAAACTGGTGGTGGAGCCAGGATTAGAACCCGAGTTCTCTGACTGCCCGGCCCGTGCCCATTTCACTAGACTAAGCTGCCTCTCAGTACCTCCTGGAAGTTCTGACCTAGGGCTTGGTCAAGAAAACAGAGTAATAATATTTATCAAATGATTTCTGTGTGCAGAGCATTGTTCTAAGTACTGGGAAAGAATACGGAGTTCAGAACTAGACATGGTCCTATTCCTGGAGGGGGGATTCACAATCTAAGAAAATCTCTCGGTCCTGTTCTAAGTTGTCTAAATTGTGGCCTCTGGTTTGGGGGAAAAAAAAGAGGCAGTTCCTTCTCCTTGGGGAACTTCTGTGCTCAGTAAGTGAAGCCAAATAAATGTCAGCCTAAAACCATTCAGAGTTTTCATCCCTACCCCACCCATATTTCTGTGAGGAAGGCAACGACACTGCAAGAGATGGACTTTATTGCCCATAAAGCTGAAAAAAATTACACCACTTCAATACAACCTGCTGGTGGTTAAAACAAAGCAAGGAACCAAAGCCTAGAAAATAAAACACATCATCATCCAAGAGTATGGATTAAGCCCCCACATGCACTAACATAAAGGAGGGCTTTTATGAAAAGTAGTTTAGCAACCCTGTTGAAGTAACAGTTTAAAATTCGACCCAGACACATTCTCCCCCTGCTTACCCACCCCCTTCTTAATTTGTTCTTTGTTTTCAAATTCAGTTGTGTCATCCCCAGCATCTTAACAGATTCATTTTTAAGTGCAGCTATGTGAGATCCTAGGCAGGTCTGTTTCTTCTTCCTCTCTTTTGAAATACAAAAAAAAAAACTTCTTCCTCTTTTTCCAACTGACCACCCTACCTGGCCCTCACTTTTAATAATATTTATGGTACTTGTTTAGCGCTTAATATGTGCCAAGCACTGTTCTAAGCTCTGGGTAGGTAAAGTTAATCAAGTTGGACCCAATCCCTGCCCCACGTGGGGCTCACGGTCTTAATCCTCATTTTACAGATGAGTTAACTGTGGCCAGAGAAGTTAAGTGACTTGTCCAAGGTCACACAGTAGACAAGTGGCGGAGCCAGGAGTAATAATAGTAATCGTATTTGTTAAGCGCATAGTATGTGCCAGCCACTATACTAAGCATTGGGATGGATACAAGCAAATCAGGTTGGACACAATCTTTTTTTCGCATAGGGCTCATAGCCTTTGTCCCCATTTTACAGATGAGGTAACTGAGGCCCAGAGAAGTGAAGTGACCTGCTCAAGGTCACAGAGCAGACAAGTGGCGGATTCCGGACAAATTCTAATTCCACCCAGGTGCTTCTGATTCCCAGGCCCGCACTCTATCAACCAATCTGCTTCTCTGGCTTGAAAATAATGTTATATGGAAGTCCTGGCTGCTTCATCTGTGGGAGAGGGTGAAGGCTGGAGTAGGGAAGGCCAGGTTTGCCGTGACTGTCTGCCCTCGTCCTTGGACCGGCTCAATGCCGGGTGGCCAAGTGGCTCCGGGTCTGGGCACCTTGGGCAGCCAAGACAGGGATCACGTGCTTGCTTTCCACAGCCAGACAAGTTCCCGTTCCAGATCCAGTCAGTCATCTCCTTCTCACACCTGCACTTTTGGCAGCTCGTTAGACTCCCTCTCTCTCCTCACCCATCTTCTAGACTCCCAATTATCGGGTGGAATTTTTTCTGCCCTCCTTTCCTATCCCTTTCCACCCGTGAATCAGCAGAAAAAAATGCTTTGTGTACCTCGGCCAAATGTCCCTACCCTCTTTGGAGTGTTTACCCTGGCCTGGATCCCAGGAGTCTGCCCACCCACCTGCCCAACTGTCTGAAGTTGCTCGCTCTTGCGTGTGTTCTCTCTCTCTCTCATTATCTCTCTCTGTCTCTCTGTTTATCTCTCTCTCTTTTTTCTCCCTCTCTCTTTCTCTCTCTCCCTTTCTCTTTGTCTCTCGCTTTCTCTTTCTATCTCTATCTCTCTCCCTTTCTCTTTCTCTCTTTCTCTGTTTCTTCTTTCTCTCTCTCTTTCTCTCTTTCTTTTTTCTCTCTCTTTCTCTGTCCCTCTTTCACTCTCTCGCTTTCTCTTTGTCTCTCACTTTCTCTCTGTCTCTTGCTTTCTCTTTGTCTCTTGCCTTCTCTTTGTCTCTCGCTTTCTCTTTCTCAACTCTCGCTTTCTCTTTCTTTTTTCTCTCCTTCTCATTGACTCTTGCTTTCTCTCTTTTTCTTTCTCTCTCTCTCTCTCTCTCTCCTCCTCCCTCCATCTTTCTCTGTCTCTCTCAGGTGCTTCCTCTGCTTGGCTAAAATTTTGGGTCTGTTTTTGCTGGGCCCTCAATTGTTCACCTATCAAACAGTAGTATTTTTTGAGCGCTTACTGTTTGCAAAGTACTGTACTAAACACTGGGAAGAGTATGGTACCAAAGAGTTGGTAGACAGGATCCCTGCCTTCAAGGAGTTTACAGGCTGGAGGGCATGAGCAGCGAGGGTCACCGCTAGACTTCAGCTGAAGGTGCCTCAGTGAGCCCATCCGGGAAGACTCAAGGATTGGGGCTGGTCCCAGCTGTGCCACTTGTCTGCTGTGGGACTTTGGGCAAGTCACTTCACTTCTCTGGACCTCAGTGACCTCATCTGTAAAATGGTGATAAAGACTGTGAGCCTAACGTGGGAAAGGTACCGTGTCCAATCTGATTTGGTTGTATTCCTCCCCCTGCCGCTTAGTGCAATACCTGGCACATAGTAAATGCTTAACAAATACCACTGCTATTATTATTCGGGGGAGGGAGAGGTTGGAAACACTCACTGGGATTTCTCCCAATCAATCATTTATATTTATTGAGCGTTTTACTCTGTGCAGAACACTGTACTAAGCCCTTGGAAGAGTACAGTACAACAGAGTTGGTGGACACATTCCCTAACCCCAATGAGCTTACAGTCTAGAGGGGGAGACAGACATTCATATAAAGAGAGGGGTTCAGGAGATAAGAAACCCCAAGAGTCTCCACTGGGCCGGAGAGAATTTCCTGGAAGTGGCGTGAGGCTTGTCAAGTTAATTCTCCTGCGTTTGAACCCTCAGGAAGACGAGCAGGAACCAGTCACCCTCCTGCTCCCCAAGTTCCTCCCCTGCTGCTCTAAGCTTGAGACCCCATTGAGACGGATGGGACCATTTGCTTCAGCCAAAGGGCACTAGACTGGGATGCAGGAAATCTGGCTTCCGAACCCAGTTCCGCTGCTTTCATTCAATCGTATTTATTGAGCGCTTACTGCATGCAGAACACTGTACTAAACACTGGGAATGTACAATTCGACAAGATAGAGACAATCCCTGCCCAACAACGGGCTCTGTGTGACCTTGGGCAAGTCCCTTCACTTCTCTCAGCCTCAATTTCCCCATCTGTAATATGAGGGATTAAATACCTGTTTGCCCTCACCCTTAGACTGTAAGCCCCTGTGGGATAGGAAGTGTCTGACCTGATTCTCACGTGGCTCAGTGGAAAGAGCACGGGCTTTGAAGTCAGAGGTCATGGGTTCAAATCCCTGCTCGGCCACATGTCAGCTGTGTGACTTTGGGCAAGTCACTTAACTTCTCGGTGCCTCAGTTACCTCATCTGTCAAATGGGGATTAAGATTGTGAGCCCCACGTGGGACAACCTGATTCCCCTGTGTCTACCCCAGCGCTTAGAACAGTGCTCGGCACATAGTAAGCGCTTAACAAATACCAACATTATTATTATTCTCTTATATCTATCCCAGTGCTTGTTTAACAAGTACTTATTATTATTATCCCTGAGTCTCACTCTTTGAGGTCCCTGACTCAAGCATCTTTTTTCCTATTTAACTTTTCTGCTGTGCTTTCTTCTTGAGAGAACCCAACTCTCTCTGATTTCTGATTTCGGTCATTCCTTTAAGTGAGCCAGGAAATCAATCAATGGTATTTATTGAGCACTTACTTTGTGCAGAGCACTGAACTAAATGCTTGGGAGAGTACAGTTGAACAGAGTTGTCAGAGAAGTTCCTTGCCCTAAATGAGCTTGCGGTCTAGAGGGGGAGGCATTAATATAAATAAATGAATTCCGGATATGGATACGAATGCTGTGGTACTGAGAGGTGAATTCCGCTGCCTGAAGGGCACATATCCAAGTGCAACAAAGAAGCAGTGTGGCCTAGTGGATAGAGCACTGGCCTGGGCATTAGACAGACCTGGCTTCTAATTCTGGCTCTGCCACTTGTCTGCCGGGTAACCTTGGGCAAATCACTTAACGTCTCTGGGCCTCAGTGACCTCATCTATAAAATGGGGTTTCACACTGTGAACCCCATGCGACACATGGGCTGTGTCCAACTTGATTAGCCCAAATCTCCCCCAGAGCTTAGTACAGTGCCTGGCACATAGTAAGCATTTACGAATGCCATAAAAAAGAAAAAAAAACTGAGGAAACTGAGGTTGTGGGAGACTCTGTCCCTGCCGAATTTGCTGTCCCTTGGGAAGCACAAGCATGTGACTTGTGGGATTCCACTGCGAGGTTGGGCCCGGAAGAAGGGGGAGAGCGGCTCGACAGAGGGCACAAAAGCGCTAGTGTGTTTCCTCTGATGGGGGGCTCCTGCTCTGGGTTTCTGCAACAGCAAACCCCACCCTCATTCGCTACTGGACTTCCCCAGGGAGATTTGGCTTGCAAATCCGACCGAAGAGAGCTGCAAGGATCTATCTGCCTCTCTCCTTTCCTCCACCGCCCTCCTTCCTTCCTTTCTCTTGGAAATTAATCTACAGATCTTCCACTCGCTGCTGTGTTTCCTAAGGTCTGTGAACTGGGTTTTTTGCTCTCTCTGTCTCTCTCCGTGTCTCTAAGCACTGTCTCTCTCTCTTGCTGTCTTCCCTGGCAAAAGCCGGCGGAGCCTCTTGTGTTCCATTGCTCCGACTTGCACAGCTTTGCTGTGATCCTGGCAGAGTGGGAACCGTTGCCAACCCAGCGCACGTGGCCGGTGGGAGGGATGAGCTCCGTTTTTTCACGTCTAGGGTCGTGTTTTTTGCTGAAGGGTCGGGTGGCTTTCGGGTACCGAGAGGTGGCTGCTTCTCTGAGCTCTTTTGTACCGGCTTATCTCGATCCCGGCAGAGGCTAACTCTTTTCTCCTTGGGCTTTGTGGAGCCCAAGCAGACCATTTCTCAAGTAAGCTGGGCTTTCTCGAGTAAGCTTGTTGTGGGCAGGGGATGTGTCTGTTTATTGTTATATCGGACTCTATCAAACGCTTAGTACAGTACTCTGCACACAGTAAAACATTCAATAAATGCAATTGAATGAATGAATGAAAGTGAGTGCTTGTAGGCCTGACTGTCCGGAGCAAAAGAGACCTGTCCATTTGTTTTGCCCATAGTCCATTTGTCTGTCTCCCCCATTTCCCCTACTCCTTCCCTCTGCTCCACCCCTCTCCCCGCCCCACAGGACTTGTGTATAAATGAACATATTTATTATTCTATTTTATTAATGTGTATATATCTATGATTCTATTTATCTATTTTGGTGGTATTAATGCCTGTCTACTTGTTTTGTTGTCTGTCTCCCCCTTCTAGACTGCGAGCCCATTGTTGGAAAGGGATTGTCTCTGTTGCAGAATTGTACTTTCCAAGCGCTTAGTACAGTGCTCTGCACACAGTAAGAGCTCAATAAATATGATTGAATGAATGAATGACAAGACAGAAGTTATAAATTCAATTACAGGAAGTAAAAGAGAATGTAAGACGTTGTATTCTCCTAAGTGTTTAGTACAGTGTTCTGCACACAGTAAGCACTCAATAAATATGATTAAATGAATTACAGTTCTCTTCTCTTCAAAACCCTTCTTCTGACCACATCTCCTCCAGGAAGCCTTCCCCAGATCCCAATTTATTTTTGGAAAGTAGCTGGGTCTGGTGGATAGAGCACAGGCCTGGGAATCAGAGGACCTGGGTTATAATCCCTGCTCTGCCAATTGCTTGCTGTGTGACCTTGGGCAAGTCACTTAACTTCTTTGGGACACAGTTTCTTCAACTGTACAATGGAGATTTAATAGTTATTCCCCTCCTACTTAGACTCTGAGCCCCAGGTGGGATAGGGACTGTGTCCAACCTGATCAACTTGTATCTACCCCAATGCTTAGAACAGAGTTTGACAATAGTAAGCACTGAGCGAATACCATAATAATGTACATTAGTGGTTGTGTTGTGATCAAAGTGCTTAGTTTTGGGGACCTGCTGTGTGACCTTGGGCAAGCCACTTCTCTGTGCTTCACTTCCCTCATCTGTAAAATGGGGATTAAGACTGTGAGTCCTATGTGGGTCATGGAGTATGTCCAACCTGAGCTTCCTGTACATACCCTAGCATTTAGAGCAGTGCCTGACACATAGTAAATGCTTGAATACCATTGTTTTTTTAAAAAGGTTGGTATTTGGGGAAGGCTTCCTGAAGGAGGTATGATTACAAGAAGGGCTTTGAAGAAAGGAGAGCTGGACGTTCATTCATTTAATCATATTTATTGAGCACTTACTGTGTGCAAAGCACTATACTAATCGCTTGGGAGAGTACATACAACAATAAGCAGACACATTACCTGCCCACAAGGAGCTGAAGTAAAGGAGGAGGAAGTTCCAGGGAGTGGGGAGGGCTTGAGTGACAGGCTGGTGGCAGGAGAAATGAGAACGGGGCCCACAAAACTGCTTGAAGGAGGAATTTGGGGGTTAGGGAAAAGACACCTGGTGGCTTTGGGCGAAACATGATGTCAGTGGTTCAGTCTCGGCTGTTGCCATAGTGGGGTCGGGGGGGACATTGCTGGAGGATGAGTGCATACAGACACAAAACACACTTTCACACACATATAACATGATGCTGTTTCTGCGGGATGCAGCATTCTCAGAGCTGGTTCCAAGAACTTGAGTCAGGATGGGGAAATGTCCCTTCCCTGGACACTCGTATGGTTTGGGAACTGGCTTCGCTTCATTGTTGCTTGAGTGGGACTTGAAAGCAGAAGTGGTCCTGAGGAAGGGAAGGAAGGAATGTCTAGCTGGGCGATGCACAACTGCTCTATTAATTAGTGCCTCTAAGAGGGTCCCAGTGGACCTTGGCTTTAAAGTTTGTGGCTCAAGGAGAATGATTCAGGACAGGCAAAAGACTGCCTGGAACAATGGGTAGGTCAATGGTGAGATGGGGCTGGAGAATGTGTGTATGCATGTGGTATTTATTGAGCTCTTACTGTGTGCAAAGCACTGTACTATGGGCTTGGAGAGTACAGTACAAGAATAAGCAGACACTTTTCCCTGCCCACAAGTAGTTTACATGTAGAGTGTGTGTCAATCATATTTATTCAGCGCTTACTTTGTGCAGAGCACAGTACGTACTTAAGAGAGTGCATTATAACAGTCGCTGCCCACAGCAAGCTTATAGTCTAGAGTAAGTGTGTGTGTGCGCGTGCGAGAGAGAGAGTGTACTTGAAGTTACTTCTGCCTCAACTTCCCCTGCTCGCAGGGTGGACTCTAGGTTGTTAGCCGCACGGACGTGAGGGAGCCCAGGCCTGAAGGAAGGGGCTCACCTCAGAGGGTGGGGTGGGTGTGATGTTGTGAAGAAGCACCTTCCGTTGCCAACGGGAAGAAAGTCTGTTGCAATCCTGAAATGCTCCAATCGCTTGGGAAGGTGGCTGCTTCCAGCCACCTGTTCAGACCTGTACTTTGCCAACTCCAGATTCTGGGCAAGCATGTGGAGCAGAGCGGCGATCTCCGGCTCGGAGCAGCCGGCCAGGAGGAGCAGCGGCGGGTTGGATGCAGGGCGGACTCGGGGCCGAGGAGGCAGCTCGGGGATGCTTTAGGGCCTGGAGGCTCGGGCGGAGATGGGTCGATGAGCCTTGGCTCAGCCAGGCCCCAGATCGGGGTGTTTGGGACCCCCACAGCCTCTGAGCCCACAGCCATTGCCCCTTGGATGAGCTGTCTGCTGTCTCGTCCCCTCATGGCGGGCAGTTTTGGCCGCTGGGACCCAGGACCCTCTAGACTGTAAGCTCCTTGTGGGCAGGGAATGTGTTATATTTTTATGATATTTAAGTGGTACTATGTTCCAGGCACTGTACTAAGCGCTAGGGTAAATATAAACTAATCAGGTTGGACAAAGTCCCTGTCCTAAATGGAGCTCACAGTCTTAATCAATTTGTACATTCCAAGCGCTTAGTACAGTGCTCTGCACATAGTAAGCGCTCAATAAATGCTATTGAATGAATGAATATATTATTGAATGAATTTAACAGATGAGAAAAACTGAGGCCTAGAGAAGTGAAGCAACTTTCCCACAGTATCACGGAAGGCAGAGGGTGAATCTGGGATTAGAATCCGATCCCCGTCCCCCTTGGGAGGGAGAAAAGAAATCTCTGTTTTACAGATGAGGAGAACTGAGGCATAGAGAAGTGAAGCGACTTTCCCCAAGTCTCATGGAAGGCAGAAGGTGGAGCTGGGATTAGAACTCAGGCCTCGTCCCCCTTGTCAGAACCCCTGCCCCCAGGCCCAGGCAGGTTTTGGGGACCAGATGGGAGTCCACAGGCTAAGAACCCAGCTTGGGTGTGGGGGCTGGAGGACTTGCTGAAGCCAAAAAAATCTTTGGATTTTCTCAGGCTTGTGTCTGCCAGCTCGGCGGAAGGGGCCAGACCTCGTGTTGAGGCATCTCACCTTCCCAGAGAGTGAAATTCCAGACGGTCTGAGCCAATATCAGGCTTACACTCATTCACCCACCCACTCCTTCTGGCCTCCTTCCCCCAACCCCCCGTTAAATTTCTCCCCAGGTCCAGATTACAGCTGCAATTTGGCGCAGAAGCTCTGCAACCAATGCGACTCTCTAGTGAGATTTTTACCGTATACGTTGTTGGGGGGTGGGAGCCAGGGGATTGGGAGGGAGGAAAGTAAGTAAAGAATCTTAAATCTGGCTCTCACCCTATAACAGAGCAAAATCCCCACCGCTTCAAAGGCTGGGAGCTCATCCAGTCGAGATGCTTTTGGCCCCAGTTGGGAGGTGGGGCAGGTTCTGAGAATGAAAACAGATTTTTTTTTTTATTCCTTTAAATCCCCCTCCCTCCAAGGAGCAGCGGGAGGCAAACTTTTTCTCCCTGCCTTCCCAGCACAGCCTGAGGAGACTGCTTTTGAGGAAGGGTCTGTTTCTATCCTGGTTGCCTCGCCTACCCCGTTCCCCTGTTTTCTCCCGTTTGCCTTTTGGGACTTGCTTGTCTTCTGGGAAGGCAGAGGTGGATGTTGAACGTGATGGCGGGGGGTTATAAATGTCCAGTTGTCCGAAAGGGATTGTTTGCCGAGAAGGTGAGCCCCTTCCAGAACCTTCCAAGAGGCTCCTTAGGGTCCTCACCCTGGCTGGGGATCGGTTGTTCCGGATGGCTGAAAGCAGGGGCTGGGGCGGGTAAGGTTCGGCTTGAGCCGTGATAGAAATGGAAATTATTTGCTCCGGGAATCCTAGCTGCCTGACTGTGAAATGATTTTATTAGGTAGGGGGTTTGCGGGGGAGGAGGTACTGATTCTACGGGGAGAAGAGGAGGTTATGAGTGGAGCCAGTTCAATTTACTGTTACAGATTGAGCGTCCACTGAGGGCAGAACACTGTATTAAGCGCTTGGGAGAGCGCCTGAAAAGCAAATGACGTGTTCCCTGCCTTTTGAGGAGCCTACCATCTAATGGGGTGTCTGAACGTGTAGAAAGTTGAAAATGCTGGAGCCCAGGTCTTCCTTCCTCCTTGCACCATCTGCAAATGTGTGAGTTGAGCAGGCAATCAATAAGAGGTATTGAGCACTTACTGTGTGCAGAGCACTGTATTGAGCGCTTGGGAGAGTACAGTAGAACAGAGTTAATAGACATGTTCCCTATCTAGAGGACATTTGCAGTCTAGAGGAAAATTTCTACCCTTGGGTATGGATGATAATAATAATAATAGTAATAATTGTGGTATTTAAGTACTTACTATGTGCCAGGTGCTGTACTAAGCAGTGGGGTGGTAGATACATATAATTAGGTTGGACCCAGTCCCTGTCCACATGGGGCTCACAGCCTTAATCCCCGTTTTCCAGATGAGGTAACCGAGGCACAGAGAAGTGAAGTGACTTGTCCGAGGTCACACAACAAGCGGCGGAGCTAGGAGTAGAACCCAGGTCCTCTGTCTCCCGAGCCCGTGCTCTTTCCACTAGACCATGCAGTTGAAGATTACTTAAGCTACTTGCAGTCTCAGTGATCTACTCAGGCGGTTTGCAGTCTCTCAAAATTCTGGAGAGAGCTCACTTGATGATAATAATGATAATAATTGTATTTAAGTGCTTACTATGGTAGAGTACTGTACTAAGTGCTGGGGTGGAGTCAAGGTAATCGGGTCCCACATAGGGCTCACGGTTTAAATAGGAGGGGGGACAGGTTTTTCACCCCCATTTTGCAGTTGAGGAAGCTGAAGCACAGAGAAGTGAAGCAACTTGTCTGCTGTGTGATCTCGGGCAAGTGGCGGAGCCGGGATTAGAACCCAGGTCTCCTGATTGCCCAGGCCCCGGCTCTTTCCTGTAGGCCATGCCGTTTCTCACTTCCCGGTTGGGCCTTTTGTGGATACTCTGAGCTGGACTGGTGAAAATTTGATGGCATAGGTCCCTTCCCCGTTGTGGGTTGGGATTGTCTCTCTGTTGCCGAGTTGTACTTTCCAAGCGTTTATTACAGTGCTCTGCACACAGTAGGCGCTCGATAAATACAATCGAATGAATGAATGAGTTCCCTTCGGCCCACCCTCCTCTGAGGTCACTGGGAGAGGAGAAAGAATAAGGCATCGACTGTGCAGTAATTAGCTGGAGTCCGGAGCGGATGCCAGCGCTGGAAGGCCGCTGACTTCCCCAGCAGAGATTTGCCCCGTAAAAGCCCACCAGACAAAGGACATCCAATCTCCCCTCCATCCTCCGAACCGTCGGGAGATGAACCGAACACGACCGGGTGAGGACGTTAGCATTTCCTCTGCTGACCTTTTCCTTGAGATTTTATGCAAAAGCGACCTTTAGATTTCTTGGCGGCCGTTAGCGCTTGGCTTCGGGTTTTTTGCAGCAGTGGAGATTTTTTTTGGCTTTGTGTTTTTTCCTGTTTATGTGGGTGCGAGTCGGGCGGGGAGAGAGAAAGGACACCTCTATCCGTCATGTGAAAATAATTGGAAATCTTTGCTCTCCCCCTCTCAGGAAATGGTTCAGTCATCACGTCCTCCCTAAAAGGTCTCACCCACTCTGCCCGCTGCTGCTGTTTTGTGCCGCTGAATTGCCGTCTGCCAGATCTAGGAGTATCAACTGTCTGAGCTGTGGTGCAGGGGGACCTTTCAAACTGCTGCATTGCTCAGCAAATCTAATAGTAAATGTGGTATTTGTTAAGCGCCTTCTAGGCATGTGGCTCTGTGGCACAATGGGTAGCGCTCTGGACTTCCAGAGTAGTGGGAGCTTTTCAAAGGCTGTGGGTTTCAGCCCCACCTGAGTCGTCTTTAGAGAAGCAGCGTGGCCTAGTGGAAAGAGCATAGGCCGGGGAGTCAGAGGACCTGGGTTCTAATCCCGACTCTATCAGTTAAATCCTGGGTAAACTTGGGCAAGTCACTTCTATGTGCCTCAGTTTCCTCATCGGTACAATGGAGAGTCAGTACCTGTTTTCCCTCCTGTGAGTTCCATGGGGGACGGGGACTGTGTCCGTCCTGATTAACTTGTGTCTATCCCAGCGATTAGAACAGTGCTTGACCCATAGAAGCGCTTAAATGGTATAATTATAACAAGCCAAGGATTGGGGCAGCTACAAGATAACCAGGTGGGGTAGTCCGTACCTCACAAGTCTAAGTAGGGGGAAGAGAAGATAATGAATCCCCATTTACCGGATGAGGAAACTGAGGTACAGAGACAATAAGTGACTTGCCCAAAGTTGCCCAGTGGGTAAGTTGCAGGATGAGTACAGTGCTCTGCACATAGTAAGCGCTCAATAAAAACTATTGAATGAATGAGAAAACCAGTTCCCTGATTCCTAATTCTGTGCTCTTTCCACTAAGCTAGCCTGGTGATGCCAGACCCAGGCCTCTGAGCCCCAGATGGAAGCAGCATAGCCTAGTGGGTAGAGCACCGCCCTGGGAGTCAGAAGGTCATGGATTCTAATTCTAGCTCTACCACTTGCCTGCTGTATGACCTTGGGCAGGTCACTTCACTTCTCTGTCCCTCTCATCTGTAAATTGGGGGCTAAGACTGTGAGCCCCATGTGGGACAGGGACTGTGTCCAACCCGATTTGCTTGTATCTACCCCAGCGCTTAGTACAGCGCCTTGCACAAAGGGCTTAATAAATGTCACAATTATCATTATTATTGTTTGCCCTTGCCCATGGGCTCAGGGTGGGCCTGCATCTCCCCCTTCCCACCTCTATCCATTAAGCAACGTGGCTTAGTGGATAGAGCATGGGACTAGGAGACAGAACGTCATGGATTCTAATCCCGACTCCATCACTTGTCTGCTCTGTGGCCTTGGGAAGTCACTTGACCTCTCTGTGCCTCAGTTACCTCATCTGTGAAATGGGGATTAAGACCGTGAGCCCATGAAGAACAGGGACTGTATCCAACCCGATTTGCTCGTATTCCCCCTCTTCCCCCTGCCCCAGTGCTTAGTGCAATGCCTGGCACATAGTAAGCACTTAACAAATACCATAATAATTATTATTATTATTATTTTGGGCCTCTGAGGACTGAGGGCATTTTGTGGCAGCGGTGACATTGCCATAAATGCACAATGCTTATTGATTTACACACCTGGCTTTCCCCATGCCATAAGTGTAGTTCAGTCATTCATTGTCGTATTTATTGAGTGCTTACCGTGTGCAGACCACAGTACTACGCTCTTGTAAAGTACAATTCAGCAATGAATAGAGACAATTCATTAATTCAGTTGTATTTATTGAGCGCTTACTGCGTGCAGAGCACTGTACTAAGTGCTTGGAAAGTACAATTCAGCAACAATTACAGTCCCTGCCCACAACGGGCTCACAGTCTAGAAGCGGGGAGACCGGCATCAAAACAAGAAAATGGGCATCAATAGCATCAATATAAATAAATAGAATTATAGATATATACACGTTAGTAGTTGCAGTAACCATCTAAAGTGTGCACAGCACTATGCTAAGCACTGGGGGAATATACCCGGGTGAGAACCAGCCACATTCTCTGGACCTCAAGGGTCTCACAAGACCAACTAATTTAACAGAGTTAGTAGACCCATTCCCTGTCCACTGGACTAGAAACTTATTATGAACTAATTTTGACACACAGAGTACAAGCCTTCTACCTTCCTTTCAGCAGAACAGTTAAAGTCATTGGAGATAGAAGAGACTAATTCCATCACATCCTGATCTTGGGCTTATTTCTTGAAACTCTTATATCTGTATTCATCTCTAATGGATTTAGATTTGCTGTCTTTATTCACCCCTCCCTCAGCCCCCATGGCACTCACATACATATCTGTAATTTGTATTAATGTCTGTCTCCCTGTCTAGACTGTAAACTCCTTGTGGGCAAGGAACGTGGCTGTCAACTCTGCTGTGTTGTATTCTCCCAAGTGCTTAGATGCCTCCGAGGAGAAAAGTTTGCAGTAATTCCTACACAGACAAGCAAGGACTCCAGTTTCTTCTTATAAAATACAGAGGTATCATGGCCTAGAGGACAGAGCAGGCCTGGGAGTCAGATCTGGGTTCTAATCCTGACTCCTCCACTTGTCTGCCACATGACCTTGGGCAAATCACTTCGCTTCTCTGTGCCGCGGTGACCTCATCTGTACAGTGGGGTAGACCGTGGCCCGTGTGGGACAGGGACTGTGTCCAAACTGATTAGCTTGTGTCTACCACTGCGCTTAGTACGGTGCCTGGCACATAGTAAGCGCTTACAAATAGCACTTGAAAAAAAATTACACTACCTCTGAGACATTCATGTGGCTCAGTGGAAAGAGTCTGGGCTTGGGAGTCAGAAGTCATGGGTTCGAATTCCGGCTCTGCCACTTGTCAGCTGTGTGACTGTGGGCAAGTCACTTCAGTTCTCTGGGCCTCAGTTCCCTCATCTGTAAAAGACAACCTTGAAGAAAATGTCCTTTATGACAAAGTGAATACGGAAATTACCCTATTTATTTTGTTAATGAAATGTACATCGCCTTGATTCTATTTAGTTGCCATTGTTTTTACGAGATGTTCTTCCCCTTGACTCTATTTATTGCCATTGTTCTTGTCTATCTGTCTCCCCCGATTAGACTGTAAGCCCGTCAAAGGGCAGGGACTGTTTCTATCTGTTGCCGACTTGTTCATTCCAAGCGCTTAGTACAGTGCTCTGCACATAGTAAGCGCTCAATAAATACTATTGAATGAATCAATAAAATGGGGATGAAAGACTGTGAGCCTCATGTGGGACAACCTGATTACCATGTGTCTACCCCAGCGCTTAGAACAGTGCTCTGCACATAGTAAGCGCTTAACAAATACCAACATTATTATTATTTATTATTATTATTATTATTCCTCGTGCGCCCCTGGTGGTAGTTGACTGCATTGCACCCCTTCAGTGAGCACCTAATCAGTGAATGGTATTTATTGAGCGCTTACCATGTTCATGGCCCTGAACTATTAATAATAATAATTTTTATGGTATTTGTTAAGTGCTTACTATGTGCCAAGCACTGTTCTAATGCAACAGAATTGGAAGGAATATTCCCTGCCCACAACAAACTCAATATTCAGACTCCATTTAGAGTCCATATAAAGTGCTATATAGCAAGCCCCGAAAAGTAGGTAGAAGGTAATCAAGTCAGGCTCCTGCCCCATATGGAGCTTGTAGTCCAAGTGGGGAGGGGGCACAGGTATTGAATCCCCATTTTACAGATGAGGAAACTGAGGCATGGTGAAGCAAAGTGACCCAGGTCCTCTGAGTCCCAGGCCCGTGCTTTTTTCCACTAGGCTACGCTGCTTCTCTCAAGACAGTGCTGCTCATTGGAGATACCAGTGAGCAAGCAATTTGTCTAATCCTCAGACAAGTGAGATGCAACACCTCTTAATAATAAATAATACTGATGATGATGATGATGGCATTTCTTAAGTGCTTAACTATGTGCCAGGAGCTGTATTAAGCACTGGAGTGGATACAAGCGGATCGGGTTGGACACGGTCCCTGTCCTATGTGGGGCTTACAGTCTGAAACCCCATTTTACAGATGAGGAACTGAGGCCCAGAGAAGTGAAGTGACTTGCACAAGATCACAGCAGACAAGTGGCAGAGCTGGGATTAGAACGCGGGTCTTCTGACTTCTGACCGTGCTGTTTCTCTTGTTTTTGCTTTTTGGGTTTTTTTAAATTTTGTTTTTAATGGTATTTAAGTGCTTACTACGCACCAGGCACTGTACTAAGTGCTGGGGTAGATTACCCTCTAGGCTGTGAGGTAGTTGTGGGCAGGGATATGTCTGATGTTATATTGTACTATCCCAGTTGCTTGGTACAGTACTTTGCACACAGTAAGCTCTCAATACATACGATTAATAATAAGCTAGACTCGACAACGTAAGACAAGAGAAATGAGGTTAGACATATTCCCTGTCATACATGTTGCTCATAATCTTCAGCGCTTAGTACAGTGCTCTGCACACATTAAGCGCTCAATAAATACTATTGAATGAATGAATCTTAATTGTTTCTAAGGTGATAAACTGCAGGTTGCCTTGCAGTTGGCCATTAGCCACTCCATTCATTCATTCGTTCATTCAATTTGATTTATTGAGCGCTTACCGAGTGCAGAGCACTGTACTAAGTGCTTGGGAGAGTACAGTGTAACAATAAGCAGACACATTCCCTGCACACAACGAGCTTACAGTCTAGAGGGGAGAAAGACAGTAATATGAATTACAAAGACATTAATAAATGAATTACAGATATGTACATAGATGCCTGGACCTCTAGTCTTGGGGAAAGATAGATTCGATGGTTTTTGATCTCCAAAAGAGCTATCTTGAGAGCCAGTGAGACTTTAAGGAGTATGTTTAGAGGAAATAATTTTTGAGCGATTGTTCATGTGTGTGGATCGTGGAGTTGGTGAGAGAACTAATGTTGATCTGTCATGAACTGCCTTTTTTATTTCCGTTTTTAAGCATTGAGCCCATTCATCCTGGTGGTTGACGGCAGGAAGGCACATGTCTCCATCGTTCAGCTGTCTGGTGGTCAAACTGTTGGCAGGGTCAAAGTTTCTCCCACTCTCCACTCTAAAGGGCTGTTGTGCATTGAACATTTCAGCCCATCCTGCTCACAGTGATGAAAATGACCCTGTCAGTGGTGGGTAGATGGCAGGGTGGCCTAATGGAGAGATGTAGGACTGGTAGTCAAAGGATTCTAATCCTCTATCTTCCACTTCATTCAATTGAATCTTATTTATTGAGTGCTTACTGTGTGCAGAGCACTGTACTAAGAGCTTGGGAGAATACAATATAACAATGAATAGAAAGATTCCCTGCCCACAATGAGCTTACAGTCTAGAGGGGGAGACAGACATTAATAGAAATAAATGACAGATATGAACTTAAGTGCTAGAGGGCTGGGAGGGGAGATGAACAAAAGGGAGTGGGAGAAGAGGAAGTGGGCGTAGGAAAAACCTCTTGCCTGCTTTGACCCTGGACAAGTCACATAACTCATCTGCGCCTCAGTCTCCTCTTCTGTAATATCGGAGTTGAATAGCAGTTTTCCCCCATTAGACTTTGAGTCCCATGTGGGGCAGGGACTGCGTCCTACCAGATTTACCTTGTGTCTGACCCATCTTAATACAGCACTCAGCACATAGCCCTTAAATATCGCTATTATTCTTGAGAGTTGGGGAAATCTGCTGGGCTATTGCAGTGTTAAGTATTCAAGAAAAACTTCTGCTTTAAATCTCCAAGTTCTCCTGCCTATTCCTGGAGGAGGGAAATGGAATCCTAAAATTAGGCTTAAACTGGTAGGAGGGTGGCAAGGAGTGACAGGGTATTCTCTTGAATTCAGGTTTTTTTTAGGGTACTTGTTAAATACTATCAAGCAGTCAGTTATTTATCGAGCGCTAACTATGTGCGGAACACTTTATTAAGTACTTGGAAGAGTATAATACAACAGAATTGATAGACACATTCCCTGCAAAACACTGTTCTAAGTTCTGGGATAGATACAAGTTAATCAAATTGGACTTAATCTCTGTCCCACACAAGGCTCACAATATAAGTAGTCACACAGCAGTCACGTGCAGAGCTGGGATTAGAACTCAGATTCTCTGGATTCCAGGACCGTGGTCTTTCCACTGGGCCACACTGCCCAATCAGACAGATTACATAACCAGCAAACTGCAAGCTCGTTGTGAGCAGGGAATGCATCTGTTTATTGTTGTATTGTACTCTCCCAAGTGCTTAGTACAGTGCTCTGCACACTGTAAGTTCTCAATAAATACGATTGAATGAAAGAAAAGAGCTCCCAGCAACTGGGACTCAGCTGGGCAAACAGTCAGTGGTGCTTACTACATGCAGAGCACTGTACTGAATAAGCACTTTGGAGAGTACAGTACAACAGAGTTAGCAGATATGTCCCTACCCACAACGAACTTTCATTCAGTTGTATCTATTGAGCGCTTACTGTGTGCGGAGCACTGTACTAAGCACTTGGAAAGTACAGTTCGGCAACAGAGACAATCCCTGCCCACAGCGGGGTCACAGCCTAGAAAGGGGGAGACAGACAACAAAACAAAGCAAAACAAGTAGACAGGCACCAAGAGCATCACTATAAACAGAATGATAGATATGTACACATTAATAAAATAGAAGTATAAATATGTTCATATATGCACAAGCGCTGTGGGAGGGGAAGGGGATAGAGGAGAGAGAGGGAATAGGGGTGATGGGGATGGGAGGAGGAGCAGAAGAAAAAAAGGGGGGCTCAGTCTGGGAAGGCCTCCTGGAGGAGGTGAGCTCTCAAATGGGCTTTGAAGGGGGGGAAGTGAGCTAGTTTGGCGGATGTGAGGAGGGAGGGCATTCCAGGACGGAGGTAGGACGTGGGCCGGGGGTCGACGGCGGGATGGGCGGGAACGAGGCCCAGGAGGAGGTGAGCGGCGGCAGAGGAGCGTGTGGGCTGGGCTGGAGAAAGAGAGAAGACAGGTGAGGTAAGAGAGGGCCAGGTGATGGAGAGCTTTGAAGCCAATAGTGAGTTTTTGCTTGATGCGAAGGTGGATAGGCAACCCCTGGAGATTTTTGAAGAGGCATGTCACCCACCTCCTTAGTCTAGAGAGGGAGATAGTAATAAAAATGAGCAATTTACAATGTATGATTTTAATGGTATGTATTTAACGCTCTAGGGTTGCGTTGAATATCGAATGTGCAAAGCTCACAGATCCAAGTACCTAGACGATGCAGATGGGAGAGGGAGCTGGGGAAGAGAGGGCTTAAATTGGGGAAGGCTTCTTGGAGGAAAGGTGACCATAATAATTCATTCATTGAATCGTATTTAATGCTTTGGACATGGGGAAGGTGGTGGTCTGGTATGTCTGGAAGGGGAGAGAGTTCTAGGCTGGGGGAAAGGATAGAGTTAGGTTCTGAGCACCGACCGCCTACATAAAGAGAGCCATCACTGCAGCTGGTAGCTCCTGAGTCAAGGCAGAACATTTTCTTAGTGGGAGTGGACCTGTGTTCCTGTTGGCGTATCCACCTCCCACTGGTTTGTTCTGTCTTCCCATTGATCTGTCTGCCTCCACTGATTTGCCCTGTCTTCCTAATAGCCTCTCTGTCCCCACTGGTTTGTCCTGCCTCCCCATTGGCTTGTCTGCCCCCAGACTGGTTTGTCCTGCCTCCCCATTGGCCTCTCTACCCTCCCACTGGTTTGTCCTGTCTCCCCATTGGCCTCTCTGCCCTCCCACTGGTTTGTCCTGTCTCCCCATTGGCCTCTCTGCCCTCCCACTGGTTTGTCCTGTCTCCCCATTGGCCTGTCTGCCCTCCCACTGGTTTGTCCTGTTTCCCCGTTGGCCTGTCTGCCCCCACACCAGTTTTCCTGTCTCCCCATTGGCCTGTCTGCCCCCACACCAGTTTTCCTGCCTCTGCACTGGCTTGTCTGTCCCATACCAGTTTGTCCTGCCTCCCCATTGGCCTGTCTGCCCTCCCACAGGTTTGTCCTGAATTCCCATTAGCCTATCTGCCCTCTCACTGGTTTGTCCTGTCTCCCATTGGCCTGTCCACCCTCCCACTGGTTTGTCCTGCCTCCCGATTGGCCTGTCTGCCCTCCCAAGGGTTTGTGTTGGCTCGGGCTGGAGCTTGAAGACTTCTTCTGCACCAGAGGCTCTCTTCACAAGCCACCAGCTCCATCAGGCGCTAGGACCGAGCGTCCTGAACGTCACCTAGCTGAGCCCTGCTCTAGCAGCTTAGGAGGAGGCAGGAGGGGCCGAGAGGCGGGAGCTGGGAATTTAAGGAGGTAGAGCTCCTCTCTCCAAGTGTTTAACTCTAAAGCCACTCCTCGGGGCTGCCGGAGCCAGGTCTGAGCAGAGGACGGAGGCCGGCCCCCCAGCCTGGGTTTTGCCGCTGACTTGTTGCGTGACCTTCGGTAAGTCACACCGCTTTGTCGGATCTCTGTTGTTCTGTCTCTGAAACTAGAGGGGAGAAGCAGTCTTCCTCCAAGGGATCGTCTTCCAGAGCTTATTGGAAAGAAGAATGTAAAACTTTTAGGAATTGGTCAATCAGTGGTGTTTATTGAGCTCTTACTGTGTGCAGAGCACTGCACTAAGCGCTTGGGAGAGTACAATGCAACAGAGTTGGTAGACATTCCCTGCTCACAGGGAACTTACAGTCTATAGGGGGAGGGAGACATTAATATAAATTATTCATTCAGTCATAGTTATTGAGTGCTTACTGTATGCAGAGCACTGTACTAAGCACTTGGGAGAGTACAATAATAAAAAGGCATTAAATTATGGATCTATATTAGGACTAATTTCTGGAGAAGAGTCTAATGCTAGGGAAAGTCCAGGGAAAACGTGGAATAGGCAGACTGGCAGCTAGATGGATAGAGACCATAACAATGATAACGGAAGAATCATTAGAAATTATGCGGATTTTGGCAGAGGGTGGGACGTTCTGGAGAAAGCATGTCCATGGAGTCACTATGAATTGGAAATGACTCGGCACTTGATAATAATTAATGCGTGGGTCTGAGGGTGGGGTAGATACTGAGGGACTAAAGGGTACAGATCCAAGTGATGAAGAAGGGAGAGTACTCAGAAGAAGGGGGGGAAAGAGGGGGAATGAGGGCTTGATTGGGGAAGACCTCTTGGATATGGGATTTCAATTACAGATTCAGAGGCGGTGACCACTGGGGTTAAATTTAGGCTTGGATCTTGGAGATTGTAAACTCCCTGAGACTGGAAATTGTTGGTGTCTGTGAGCTTTGCAAATATTGGATCCTGCTGATTCCTTCCTCAGTTGTGCATCACTTTATGTCTTGATTTTGGGAGAGGGACAGGGTGGAAAAGAGGTCAGCTGACCTGGGTTTCCCCACTTGTCTTCCATGCACCTTGCACTTTTTAAAAGAGTCAAATGAATGAATCTTCTAGGCCAGGCATTGGGGGTCTTCAGTCCAGGTGCCCTACGGTGGCATATCAACCTTTAAGCTCACTGTGGGCAGGGAATGTGTCTATTTATTGTATTGTACTCTCAACTGCTTAGTACAGTACTCTGCACACAGTCAGAGTTCAGTAAATACTATTGAATGAATAATAATAATAATAATGTTGGTATTTGTTAAGCACTTATTATGTGCTGAGCACTGTTCTAAGCGCCGGGGTAGGTACAGGGTGATCAGGTTGTCCCAGGTGAGGCTCCCAGTCTGAATCCCCATTTTACAGATGAGGTACCTGAGGCCCCGAGAAGTGAAGTGACTTGCCCCAAATCACACAGCTGACAGGTGGCGGAGCTGGGATTAGAACCCATGGCCTCTCACTCCTAAGCCTGGGCTCTTCCCACTGAGCCACACTGCTTTTTGAATGAATGAATGAATGGCACTCATGCCACCTCTTTGATGAGTTTTTTAATGGTATTTAAGCTCTTACTATGTCCCAGGCACTGTACCAAGCTCTGTGGCAGGGGTTGGATGTAGTCCATGTCCCACATGGGGCTCACAGTTTTAATCCTCGTTTTACAGATGAGGTCGCTGAAGTACAGAGAAAGGTTTTGCCCAAGGTCACACACGGCAGATGGGTGGCGGAGCCGGGATCAGAACCCAGATCCTTCCAACTCCCAGGCCTGTTCTCTGTCCACTAGGCCATGCTGCTGCTCAGCTGGAGAAGCTGGAACACTGATTTCCCCCCAGCCTGAAGTCACTACTATATTTTGAGTCCTCACCCCGCAATCAAGCCCTTAGGCATTCACTCTCAACCCTCCCCTCACCCCCACAGCACTTACTTACCTATCTCTTGTCTCAGCTGCTCCCCTTACCTGTGATTTATCTTGATGTGCTAGCCTGCGAGCTCCTTGAAGGATGGGATAGCATGTATTAACTTTGTTGTCCTCTTTCAAGGCCTTACCACAGTGCTCTACACAGAGTACGGGCCCAATGAATATGCCGGGATCGGTCGATCTGAGTCAGCGGCTAGTTAGTCTTCTGCTTTGGCCATGGTCTCGTTCAGGTCACCCCCCTTCACTGCTCTCCCCACCTTGACTTTGTCATGCAATGAGTCCCACCGTGGCCCATATATGACCTGAGGATAAAATGTTGCTGGCAAAAGAACGTGGAGCTGGGAATCGGGACGCTTGGATTCTCATCCCGGCGCTGCCGCTTGGCTACTGTTAGATCTTGGGCAAGAAGCAGCATGGTATAGTGGATAGAACACGGGACTGGGAGTTGGAAGGTCACGGGTTTTAATCCCGGCTCCGCCACGTGTCTGCTGTGGGACCTTGGGTAAGTCACTTCACTTCTCTGGGCCTCAGTTACCTCATCTGTAGAACGGGGATTGAGACTGTGAGCCCCACGTGGGACAGGAACTGAGTCCAACCCGATTTGCTTGAATTCATTCATTCTATAGTATTTATCGAGTGCTTACTTTGTGCAGAGCACTGTACTAAGCATTTGGAATGTACAATTCGGCAACAGATAAAGACAGTCCCTGACCAATGATGGGCTCACCCCAGCGCTTACTACAGTGCCTGGCCATAATGCTTCACAAATGCCATGATTGATAATGATGATAGGGACAGTGTCCAACCTGTTTGTATTCCATCCAACCCTTAGTGCAGTGCTTGGAACATAGTGACCGCTTAACAAATACAATTTTATTAATATTCTCTAGGCTTTTATTCCTCATCTGTAAAATAGGAGTAAAATACCTGTCCTCCCTCCTTACTCTCCCAAGCATTTAGGACACAATAAGCGCTCAATAGATATCTGACTGATCCTAGACTCTGAGTCTTCCATGGGGCCGGGGCTGTGAACCCTGGGTGAGGGGCAGGGATTGTGGCTGATCAGATTGTATTGTGTCTTCCGTAGTGCTTAGCACAGTGTTGGGTCAACAAATACCATTGTTGTTTTTGGCAAATACCTCTGGTATTCTCAATACATCGGAAAAGCATATTGTATTTGAGGCATTTGGAGCAAACAACCCTATCGGCCCCTGGTCTGCCCAGGTACTCTTAGGTTCGGAGTTTCCCTGCTCTGAAGTCTCTCCTCAGTGTTTGGAATTTCCCCACTTCTGGAGCAGGTTGAAATCACCCAAAAAGATGATTTTCCCCACCTGGTATTTCCCCTTGAAATTCCACAAACAATTTAGATTCCATTGTAATCTCTGGATTGCTTTCGGTCACTCTGCCTCCTGGAGCCAATGAGATGTTTAGGTTTCTGTCTCAGCAATCCATTCACAACTGGTGCCCATAAAAATAGTGTTGCTGACACTTGTAGGATTCATCCCTATCTTTAACTCTATTTAATTCATTCATTTATTCAATCGTGTTTATTGAGCGATTACTCTGTGCAAAGCACTGTACTAAACACTTGGGAGAGTACAATACAAAAACAGACACATTCCCTGCCCACAACGAGCTCACAGTCTAGAAGGTCTAACCTTTGGTATCTGGATTTTCCTCCAGTCTAAGCCCAGGTAGAGTTACCGGTCTCCTGGCCAATGATAATGCATTAATTAGGGTACTTACTCTGTGCCCAACACAGTAATAATACTAATAATGGTATTTAAGTGCTTACTACGTGCCAGACACTGTACTAAGTGCTGGGGTGGATAAAAGCAAATCGAGTTGGACACAGTTCCTGCCCCATGTGGGGCTCACAGCCTCAATCCCCATTTTGCAGATGAGGTTACTGAGGCCCAGTGAAGTGACTTGCCCAAGGTCACACAGCAGACAAGTGGCGGAGCCAGGATTAGAACCTATGACCTTCTGACTCACAGGCCTCTGCTCTATCCACTATGCCATGCTGCTCTCTCATCCTGGGTCTGTGCCTCGGTTTCCTCATCTGTTCTCTCTCCCGTTGAGTTGTGAATGCCACAGGCACTGTGTCTGATCTGAGTACACTGTATCTATCCCAGCGCTTAGTGCAGGGTTTGGCACCTAGTAAGTGCTTAATGCACAGAATTATCATCATCACTCTCACAGTGACGTGCAGAACGTGGCTGCATTGGAATCTAGTTCATGGCTCGGAAATACTTGGGACCATGAAGACCGAATGAAGGTGGCCCTTAGGCCGCTGGCATATTTTGTGGGCTCGGATTGTCCCTTGCACAGTAATGTGGGTTTTAACCTCATGATTATTTTTTGGCCATTTTCCGCTGGCTTTGGTTCCCCTCTTTGGGTTTTTTTGGCTGCCTCTGGTAGAGAGTTTACAAGGTCTCTGATCCCCATCTGGCAGCTGAAAGACCGCACTTCAGGCGGTCTGTCTTCCAGGAATGGGTTGGCTGGGAACCAAGACAGCTGGATGACTGTTTGGGGCAGGAAGACTGTTGTCCCAAAGAGCAAGGAAATGGAGAACCTTAAGGCCACGGCTTTCAGTCTTTTCTGGTCAGGAACAGCTTAAATCAATCCATCAGTTGTATTTATTGAGCGTTTGCTGTGTGCGGAGCCCTGTACTAAGCACTTGGGAGAGTTCAGTGTAACAGTCGGTAGATATGTTCCCTGCCCACAGTGAGTTTGAGAGTTTGAGAAGAGGAAATGAGGGTTTAGTCAGGGAGGGCCTCTTGAAGGAGACGTGCCTTCAATAAGGCTTTGAAGATGGGGAGAGAGATTGTACAATCAGAGGTCATGGTTCGACTCCCGACTCTGCCACTTCATTCATTCAATAGTATTTATTGAGCGCTTGCTATGTGCGGAGCACTGTACTAAGTGCTTGGAATATACAAATCGGTAACAGATAAAGACAGTCCCTGCCCTTTGACGGGCGCACAGTCTAATCGACGGGCCACTTGTCAGCTGTGTGACTGTGGGCAAGTCACTTAACTTCTCTGTGCCTCAGTTACCTCATCTGTAAAATGGGGATTAACTGTGAGCCTCACGTGGGCCAACCTAATTACCCTCTATCTACCCCAGCACTTAGAACAGCGCTCTGCACATAGTAAGTGCTTAACAAATACCAACATTATTATCATTATTATTACAATACTAATTGTTCCTCTTAATCATCTCTCCCTGCCCAGACAATCCTCAGAGAGGCAGTGTGGCCTCATGGGTAGAGCCCAGGAGTTGGGAGACGTGGGTTCTAATCCTCAGTGTGCTGTTTACCCGCTGTGTGACCGTGGGCAAGTCATTAACTCTCAGTGCTTCGGTTTCCTCATCTGTAGAATGGGGATTCAGTTCCGCCCTCCCAGCCCCAAAGCACTTATGTACATATCTGCAATTTTTATTTATTTGTATTGATGTCTGTCTCCCCAACTCTAGACTGTGAGCTCGTTGTGGGCAGGGAATGTCACTGTTTACTGTTGTATAGTACTTTCCCAAGCGCTTAATACAGTGCTCTGCACACAGTAAGTGCTCAATAAATTCGATTGAATGAACTAATGAATTCCAGTTCTCTCTCCTGCTAAAGAATCTGGGATAGTAATAATAATGTTGGTATTTGTTAAGTGCTTACTATGTGCAGAGCACTGTTCTAAGCGCTGGGGGAGATACAGGGTCATCAGGTTGCCCCACGTGAGGCTCACAGTTAATCCCCGTTTTATAGATGAGGTAACTGAGGCACAGAGAAGTTAAGTGAGTTGCCCACAGTCACATTGGGGGCTACCGGACTTCTGTTTGCCTCGACGTGCCAATACTAACAGCAAAGCTTAGAACAATGCTCGGCACCAATAAGTGCTTAACAGATACCCTATGTGCAAAGCACTGTTCTAAGCGCTGGAGTAGATACAGGGTCATCAGGTTGTCCCACATGAGGCTCACAGTTAATCCCCATTTTACAGATGAGGTAACTGAGGCACAGAGAAGCGAAATGACTTGCCTACGGTCACACAGCTGACAAGCGGCAGAGCCGGGATTCGAACCCATGACCTCTGACACCCAAACCCGGGCTCTTGCCACTGAGCCACGCTGATGGGCGGAGCTGTGTCTGATCTGACTGTATTGTATCTACTCCAGTGCTTCACAAGCACAGTGCTCAGCATAAAGTAAGTGCTTAATAAATACCAATATTATTATTCTCAGGGCCCCTGGAAGCAGTCACTACCAATTCATGGACCAGTCTATGTCCCGGTCCTCTAATCGTAACTATGGTATTTAAGTGCTTACTATGTGCCAGGCACTGTGCTAAGCATTGGAGACACTGACCTAAGACTCTAGACTGCAAGCTCCTGGTGGAAGCTCCTGTCTACCAACTCTATTAGACTGTTCTCTCCAAAGTGCTTTGTACAGTGTTCTGTACACAGTAAGCACTCAATTTGATTGACTGGATCTCCAATAACGGATAATGTAATATCAATAGAATTTATTGAGCACTTACTGTGGGCAGAGCACTGTACTGAGCACTTGGGAAAGTTCAGTACAACAGAATTAGTGGACGTGTTCCCTGCCCATAACAAGTTTATAGTTTAAAGGGGGAAATGGACATTAATATAAATAATTTATCTAAACTGAATATTTTTATGACATGACTTAATAGGAAGCCTTTTCTTCACTGTTCCCAACACAAAATCAGCCTGGGTTCGTAGTGACTTAAAGATGGGGATACAAATGGCTTAGTGGATAGAGCACAGGCCTGGGAATCAGAAGGACACGGGTTCTAATCATGGCTCCGCCACTTGTCTGCTGTGTGACCTTGGGCAATTCACTTGATTCTCTGGGCCTCAGTTACCTCATCTGTCAAATGGGGAATAAGACTGTGAGTCCCACGTGGGACAGGGATTGTGTCCAACCCGATTTGCTTATTGTCCGTCCCCCAGCGCTTGGTACAGTGCCTGGCACATAGGAAGCACTTAACAAATAACATTATTATTATTATATCGGACCGCAGGCAGGAAAGGAAAAGGCCATTTCTCCGTCTCCCCCACCCTACCCATCAGGTGGGGGTCACTAGAGGCTTTGAAGGCTGATTGGTCCAACCTTGGGCCAGAGACTCCCCTTTGATCTTTCACCTGGAGCAGGGTGGGCGTGGGGAGGGATTACTAGCTGGAGAGAGGCTGTCCTCTCCCACCTTCATTCAGTCAGATTTATGAGCACTTACTGTGTGCAGAGCATTGTACTGAGCACTTGGGAGAGTTCAGTACAGCAATAACCAGTCATATTCCCTGCCCACAACAAGCTTACAGTCTAGAGGGGGAGGCGGACATAAATAGAAATAAATAAATGACAGATATGTACATAAATGGTGTGGGGCCAGCAAGAGGGATGAACAAAGGGAACAAGTCAGAGCGATGCAGAAGGGGGAAGGAAAAGAAGAGTCAGGGACGACTCCTCCAAGTCATTTTGGAGGAGATGTAAGGCTTTGAATCTCTCTAGGACTTAAGCCCCCGGAGGCTGCCGCTCCTCCAGCCCCATTAAACGGACCCAACGTTTATAGACGGAATATTCGCGAAGGAGCTCCCGGCCATGATTGAGCCCCATTCGTGTGGCCCTGACTCATCTGATTAAAGGCAAGTGTTCTCTTGGGAGCCTTTCAAGAGCGGAAACCGCCAAGCCAAGCCCGGGGTTTGGGCAAGGGAGCAGGCCTTCTGGACGAGGGAGTCCGCCAACGGATCCACTTGTTAGTTCATCTGTCCCCTCAGGGATGAAATCATTCTCCCCGCCACCCTGAAGGGTCCAGCCTGAGGTTCCCGCTGTAGCGGGGGAGAGGGGCCGTTGAAAATAATTAGGCAGAGCACAGTCAGCTTGGGTGCAAGCCTCAGCCAGGAGATTTTAGCCTGCGGGACAGACACCGAGATGGCAAAGCAGATTGGTTTTGATTTATGGTGCTTGTTAAGTGTTTACCATGTGTCAGACGCTAGTCTAAGGGCTGAGGTAGGTACAAGTTAATTAGGTTGGACACAGTCCCTGTCCCACGTGGGGCTCACTGTCTAAAGTGGGAGGGAGAGCAGGTATTGCATCCTCTTTTTAGGGTAGAGGAAACTGAGGCACAGAGGAAATAAAGTGACTTGCCCAAGGTCACACAGCAAGGAGTTGGCAGAGCAGGAATTAGAACCCAGGTCCAATGACTCCCTGCTCCGTGCTTTTTCCCCTAGGCCACACTTCTTCTCAAGAGGCATCTTTCTGCTGTTGCTGTCTGACTTAACCAGTGTTTATTTAAATGCTATCTGTTAAGCGCTTACTGTGTGCCAGGCACTGTACTAAGTGCTGGGGTAGATACAAGCTAATCAGGTTAGACATAGTCCCTGTCCCACATGAAGCTCACAGTCTTAATCCCCATTTTACAGATGAGGGAACTGAGGTCCAGAGAAGCCAAGTGACTTGCCCAAGGTCACACAGGAGACAAATGATGGAGTGGGGATTAGAACCTAGGTCCTTCTGACTCTCAAGCTCGTTTTCTATACACCAGGCCAGGCTGCTTTTCAATCCATTGTTAGTTCTAGGCCAGTTAGAGAAATACTTCTCTCATTACTTCTGTCAGCTGACGGAGCTGTTCAAGGGAGTTTGTCTTGTCTTATGCCATCGAGTCATTTCCGACCCATAGCGACGCCACGGACACCCCAAAACGCCCCGCTCTCATCTGCACTTGTTCCGTAGCGGATCCAGAGAGTTTCCTTGGTAAAAATCTGAAAGCAGTTTACCATTGCTGCCTTGCGCACGTAAACTCGAGTCTCTACCGTCGTCTCTCTTTCCGTGCCGCTGCTGCCCGCATGGGTGAGTTTTGACTTGTAGCGGATTGCCTTCCATTCACTAGCCACTGGCCAAGCTAGGAATGGAATGGTAGGCCTCTGCTTGACTCTCCCTCCCAGAGCCATGACTGGTAGAGACTGGAAACTCCTGAGAGGGTTAAGGAGTTTAGAGAGCCTAAATGCATGAAAACGGGTCGTTGTCTTAATGTACTGAAAACTGGGCAGTGAACTCTAGACTGTAAGCTCACTCTGGCAGGAATATGCCCGTTATTGTTATACTGTATTCTCCCAAGCGCTTAGTACAGTGCTCTGCACACAGTGAGCGCTCAAAAAATACCATTGAATGAATGAATGAACTTCAGCCTGCCGCTTGGCCCCCCAAAGCAGGCACCTGTATGCAAAGAGCAGAGGGTGAGGCCAAGGGCTCTTATGGGAGTTAGAAGGTCCTAGGTTCTAATCCCTGCTCTGCCACTTGTCTGCTGTGTGAGCTTGGGCATGTCACTTCACTTCTCTGGCCCTCAGTTTCCTCATCCATAAAATGGGGGTGGAGACTGTGTCCAACCTGATTAGCTTGTGTCTGCCCCAGTGCTTCATACAGTGCCTGGCACATAGTAAGCACTTAACAATATGGCAACAGATGACAGTGCCCATAGTTCTGATCAACCGAGAGGTTGGGGGGCGGGCAGCGGGAAGTTGCAGGTTTTTGATTCCGGCTTTCAGTTCGGGGCCAGGCAGTGTTGCTTTCCACCAATCTGGCAGGTGGCCACCCCGTTCACAATCTTCTCGGTGGCCCTCACCTCACTTTCCATCGGCCTGGAAGGTTGCCCTTGGTCTGGGCCAGAAGCCTCGGCTACGTTTTTAGTCATGATCATTTTAAAAATTCTGCAGCCTTCTTTCCCCTGAAGTTCCCTGGCTGAAGGCCTGGGACATGACGTCAATCCAGGGGATCCTTAAAGAGACAGAACTCTTTCTCCGTCCACCCCCCACCTCCATAGCCCCACAAGCCTTCCCATTTTCCAGCACCTTGATCTTACGATTAATGCCTCTAGGTTACTGAGCAAAACAATATGTAATGTTTCCAAGCTCCCCTTGGAGGGGAAAAAATGGAGAGCCAATGTTGCCGGTGGATCGGCCTTTTCCCTTCTATTTTCAAACCATGTGGAATGTGGAAATGAATTTTTCCTGCCTTGCCAGGATTTATAGTGATTAAAAACAGTAGCCCAATTTCTAAGACAGTCTTATTTATTGAGCGTCTACTGTGGCACTGTTCTAAGCACTTGGGAGAGTACCATCAACAGCATTAGCATTTATTGAGCCCTTATGTGCAGAGCACTGTACTAAGCGCTTGGGAGAGTGCAACAGAGTTCGTAGACAGGTTCCCTGCCCACAATGAGCTTACAATGGAATGGATATTATTATTACCATTATTATGGTATTTCATTCAGTCGTGTTTATGATCACTTACTGTATGCAGAACACTGTACTAAGTGCTTACTTTATGTCAAGCACTATTCTAAGCGCTGGGGCAGATACAAGTTAATCAGGTTGGACACCATCCCTGTCCCACTATGGGCTCACGGTTTTAATACGAAGGAGGACAGGTATCGGACACCCCTCCCCGACCAATTGAATGATCGATTGGGCATTCATTCATTTTTGAGTGCCCAATCAATCAGTGGTATTTGAGCACTTACTGTGTGCAGAGCACTGTACTAAGCCATGTTCCCTGTCCACAAGGAGTTTACAGACCAGAGGGGGAAACAGAAATTAATATCAATAAACTATAGACATATACATAAGTGCTGGGCTGTGAATACTGTGTGCCAAAGGGAACAGGTCCAAGTGCTTAAACAATGTAAAGCCTGAGGGTAATTTCTTCCTCTTTTAAACTCCATTTATCAAAGGGCTCTGGGTCTCTTTATCTGGGCACAGGAGGAAAGTGATGGCTTGGAAAATTTCTTTGGTTTTAGGGGAGGGCTGAAAGGCCATTTTTAAACGTATCCATTGCATGATGAACAACAGTGGCCAGTGAAACCTGCCTCTCTCCCCCCACAGCACTGCTTTGTGTATTCATTCACTCATTCAATCGTATTTTCTGAGCGCTTACTGTGCGCAGAGCTCTGTAGCACATAATTCTTCCTGAGTGTCCCACCGCAATTGGATTCATTTTTTTTAAAATGGTATTTAAGTGCCCGTGCTAAGTGCTGGGGTCCGTTCAAGCTAATCAGGTTGGACACAGTCCATGTCCCAGGTGGGGCTCACCGCTTTCATCCCCGTTGCACAGTTGAGGCAACTTGACGGCCAGAGAAGTTAGGTGACTTGGCCAAAGACACATGGTGGACACGTGGCAGAGCTGGGGTTAGAATCCAGGTCTTCTAAATTCAAGGCCTAGGCTCTTTCATTCATTCATTCACTAGTATTTATTGAGTGCTTACAATGTGCAGAGCACTGTACTAAGCACTTGGAACGTACAATTCGGCAACAGATAGAGACAATCCCTGCCCAGTGACGGGCTCACAGTCTAATCGGGGGAGACAGACAGCAGAGCATAACTGAACAAAACAAAAACAGGACAACACTATCACGATAAATAGAATTAAGACCTCATTTCCAGTAGGCCGTGCTGCTTCCTCAGCTGCAGGAGGGGGGTTTGGCCTGAATTGACTTCCATTGCTCATGTTCCACAAAACCTGAGGTAATAATAATAATAATAACTGTGGCATATGTTAAGCTCTTACTCTAGACTGTAAGCTCATTGTGGGCAGGGAGTGTGTCTGTTGTTATACTGTACTCTCCCAAG
The DNA here is from genome assembly GCF_004115215.2 of Ornithorhynchus anatinus. Taxonomy (NCBI): domain Eukaryota; kingdom Metazoa; phylum Chordata; class Mammalia; order Monotremata; family Ornithorhynchidae; genus Ornithorhynchus; species Ornithorhynchus anatinus. The sequence continues at coordinate 16,663,777 of NC_041733.1, read as the reverse complement.
CGCTTAGCACAGTAATACTCAATACAATTGATTGAATATGTGTTAGGCACTATAATGATAATAATGATGATGGAATTCATTAAGCGCTTACTAAGTGCCAAGCACTGTTCTAAGCACTGGGTTGGATACAAGGTAATCATGTTGTTCCACATGGAGCTCACAGTCTTAATCCCCATTTTACAGACGAGGTAACTGAGGCACAGAGTAAGTGACTTGCCCAAGGTCACACAGCGGACAAGTGGCGGAGCCGAGATTAGAACCCATGTCTTTTGACTCCCAAGCCCAGCCTCTTTCCACTAAGCCATGCTAAGAGCTGGGATTGATGCCAGTGTAACTGGTGGGACACAGTCCCTGTCCCACATGGGCTCACAGCCTTAATCCCCAATTTATAGATGAGGGAACTGAGGCAAAGAGAAGTGAAGTGCCTTGCTCAGGGTCACATAGCACACAAAGGGTGGAGTCAGGATTAGAATCCAGGGCCTACTGACTTCCAGGCCGGGGATCTCTCCACTAGGCCATGCTGCGGTCTCAGGAAGTATTGAGAAGGAGCGTGTGCTAAGGCTTCCAACTTTCTGGGCATCATCCAGCTGCTGCGCTGTGTCCCCAGAATGAACTGACAGTTTGGGTTCCTGGGAGAATTCCAAGGCCGAGGAATTCCTGCCTCCAGCCTGCAGTCTGGGATCTTGTTTGTCCCAACCTCTTGAGAAGCAGCAGAGCCTTGTGGAAAGAACATGGGCCTGGGAGTCGGAGCACCTGGGTTCTAATCTCTCCTCCACTTTATTCATTCAGTCATATTCATTCAGTCATATTCATTGAATGCTTATTGCATGCAAAGCAGTGTACTAAGCACTCAGAATATACAGTATAGCAAGTAAAGAGAGACAATCCCTGCCCACCATGGGCTGCATATATTGAGCACTTACCACATGCAGAGCACTGTACTAAACGCTTCTTAATAATAATGTTGGCATTTGTTAAGCGCTTACTATGTGCCAAGCACTGTTCTAAGCTCTGGGGTAGATACAAGATAATCAGGTTGTCCCACGTAGGGCTCACAGTCTTCATCCCCATTTTACAGATGAGGGAACTGAGGCCCAGAGAAGTGAAGTGACTTGCCCAAGGTCACAAAGCTGACAAGTGGCAGAGCCAGAATTAGAACCCATGACCTCTGACTCCCAAACCCGTGCTCTTTCCACTGAGCCACGCTGCTTCTTCTTGTCTGCTTTGTGACCTTGGGCAAGCCATTTAACTTCTCTGGGCCTCAGTGACCTCATCTGTAAAATGGGGATTGAGACTGTGAGCTCCACATAGGACATGGGCTGTGTCCAACCTGATTCACTTGTATTTACTCCAGCAGATACAATTTATTGTAATTTATTTATCTGTCTCCCCCCTAGACTGTGAGCTTGTTTTGGACAGGACTGAATGTGTTGTTATGTTATACTCCTCCAACTGCTTAGTACAGTGCTCTGCACACAGTAAGTGCTCAATAAATACAGTGCTCTGCACACTGTAAGTGCTCAATAAATGCAGTGCTCTGCACACAGTAAGTCCTTAATAAATACAATTGAATAAAAATGAATGCATGAAAGTACTTACTAAAGTGCCTGGTACAAAGTAAGCACCTAACATATCATTTAAAAACACAAATCAAACAAAAAAAGACACTTGAGACATCTCAATTAGCTACCGCAGGAAGAGTTGCTGGTAGTGTTTTGAATGCAGCTGTGACTTTCTCCTCAGCACCCCATTTACTGCCCTCACAATAGCCGGGCACCCCTTGCCTTCCTCCCTCCCCCACAAATTGGGGTGGTCATTTTGGGAAGACAGCCTCTGTTCTCCCGCTAGTGGAAGGTTGACGGCTGGAAGGCTGGCAGCCTGAGGAAGAAAAGAAAAATGTTTCTCAAGATGTTAGCATCCTGGTGCCTTAAATCATCCCTCTCCTCCCCTCGCAGCAAGGGCTGAATCAGGAGCCAAATGAGGGTGTCTGGAGACCCCAAATGAGATTCAGCTGATCCCCTGGGCTTTCTCTGGCCACTTTGGAGGCTGCTCCAGTGAACTTGGCTTAGATAGTCCGAGTCCTGGCTGAAAACTGATTTGGAAGCTTCCTTTGCGAAGTGGGTGGGAAGGGAGCTGAGGTTATCTCTCTAGGATATTGTCAAATTTAGAAAAACAAACATCATGCCCATTGTTTACTGTAAGGTCCTTTTTTTGAGTACTTCTGCATGGCTTATTGTAAAAGGCCTCCCCATCTCTCTCTGACGTGGATTTGCTCTCTTCTCCCACTGCCTGATGACAGAGCTATATTTGGGTGTGGATTGAGTGGAGGGAGTGCAAGATTTTCCTGCCTTCCCAGAATATAGATGATGATAATTCTGCTATTTCTCAAGTGCTTTGGGTCAAACACAGTGCTCAGCAGTGGGATAGAGAGAATGCAGTCAGATCGGACACAGGTGCCCCACACTGACAGAGATTCATAGGCATAAAGCAGAGATTCATAGATTCATTCGTAAGGGGGAGGGAGTGCAGCTATTTAATCCCCATTTTACAGATGAGGAAGCTGAGGCCCAGAGAGGGGAAGTTTTTAGTTTTTATTTTTTTTAAATGGTATTTAAGTGCTTACTCTAGGCCAGGCCTGGGGTAGAAATGAGCTAATCAGGTTGGACACAACCCATGTCGCAGGAGGGGCTCATAGTCTTTGTCCCCATTTTACAGAAGAGGTCAGTGAGGCGCAGAGAAGTCAAGTGACTTGGCCAAGGTCACACAGCAGACATGAGGCAGAGCTGGGATTAGAGTGCAGGTCCTCTGACTCCCAGTCCCATTCTCTTTCCACTAGGCCACGCTGCTTTTCAGTGAGCACAATAGCTCACAGTCTTAATCCCCATTTTAAGTCTGTAAAATGTAATTGAGGTCCAGAGCTGTGAAGTGACTTGCCCAAGGTCACACAGCAGGCAAGGGGTAGAGCTGGGATTCAGATTCAGGTCTCCCAACTCTCAGCCCTGTACCCTTTCCTCTGAGCCACACTTTTCCTCAGTGAGCACAGTAGCTGCCTTCTCTGCAGCTAGGAAAACACTCTCCTTCGGCCAACACAATGGACTCCATTTTTCATTGCTCTTCTCTGAACTATTCCAGTCTCTCTGCCTCTCTCCCCTCTGCTATTACTTAACTCAAGGTCAGGGGAAGCGGTTGAAAGAGCTGCAGTCCAGAAACGCCTGGATGAAAAACAACTCTTCAAGAAGCGAAGAAAAAAAAGAAAAAAAAAATCCCTCTAGGATTTGGTTGAGAACCGCCTTGAAATGTGGGGAATGTAAAATATGCACTAATCAAGACCTTCCCCACTCAAATGTTACCTGCCTTCCTTCCTCTGCCCACGATTCCAGGAAGCAGAGAGAAGCCACTAAAACTTCACTCCTCAGGGGGCCTTTCCTGTTGCTGGGAGAGGGGGAGGGGAGGAAGGAAAGTGTAATATCCAAGGCACCATAGGAGGGAAAGAGGGAGAAATAGCAGGGCCTAGTGTGGGACAGGGACTATGTCCAACCTGATCAGTTTGTACCTACCCCAGCGCTTAAAATAGTGCTTGGCATGTAACCATAATAGTGCTTAAATACCATAATTATTACTATTATTATTATTAAGAGCTCAAGCCTGGGAGTCAGAGGACCCGAGTTCTAATCCTAGCTCTGCCAGTTGCCAACTGGGTGACTTTAGGTAAGTCACTTAATTTCTCAGTGCCTCATCTGTACATTGGGGCATCTGTACAGTGCTCTGCACACAGTAGGTGCTCAGTAATTAGGATTGCATGAATACCTGTTCTTCCTCCTACTTGGACTGTGAACATCATGTGGGACAGGGACTGTGTCATATCTGATTGAGTCATTTCTATCCCAGCGCTTAGAAGAGCGCTTGATACATAGTTAAGTGCTTAACAATGCCGATGGCGGGATCCTTGAATGACCCGAATAAAGGTTCCTGCACTCAGTAAGCGCTCAATAAATACTACTGAATGAAAGGTTTTAGCTTTAGAGGTTTGAGCTGCGGAGTTTGAGTCTCTCAACAATCCCCAGAGCACGGAAATGGGTTTGGTGTGATCAGAGTGGAAATCACCAAGTGGTGGAAGGATGGTAGGTGTTGGTCTGATTGAGGAAGTTCTCCCAACTTTAGTTCCTTGGTGATGGCTTTGACACAGCAAAAAAAAAAATGTATTTAAGTACTTAGTTTGTTAGATGCCTTACTAAGCACTGGAGTAGCTACAGAATAATCAGATTGGACACAGTCACTCTCCTATATGGGGCTCACAGTCTTAATCCCCATTTTACAGATGAGGGAAACACAGAGAAGCGAAGTGATTTGCCCAAAGTCACATAGTGGACAAATGCAGAGCTGGATTAGAACCAAGGTCTTCCGATTCCAGTCCAGGCTTTATCCACTAGGCCATGGTGTTTTCCGCAGAACCGAGTAGAGTGTTCAGCGGATGGTGGAGCAGGAGCGTGTCACTGATTTTCAGCCCTATTATTATTATTATTATTATTATAGGCACTTGCAGCGTGTCAAAGACTGGATTAAGGGGTAGATAGATTAACCAGTTCTGACACAGTCCCTGTCCCACATGGGATTTATAATCTAAACAAGAGGGAGCCGAACACTCTACAAAGTGCTCCACCCCGACTCTTCCCATCTTCAAAGCCCTGCAAAAATCATATTTCCTCTAAAAAGCCTTTTTGCCTGATTTCTCTCTTCTCCAGCCTATTCATCCTCCCTTCTGTGTCCCCTATGTTCTTATGTCTCCCCAGCCAAGCTGCACCCCGACTCTTCCCATCTTCAAAGCCCTGCAAAAATCATATTTCCTCTTTTGGCCTGACTTTGCTCTTCTCCACCTTATTCATCCTCCCTTCTGTGTCCCTTGTGTTCTTATGTCTCTCCCATCCAAGCATTTTGATACTCACCCCACCCCCAGCCTGTAAGCTTCCCTAGACTGTAAACTCGTTGTGGGCAAGGATATTGTATCTCGTACTCTCCCAAACACCTAATATACTGGTCTGCACACAGTAAGTGCTCAGTAAATAGCAATTGAGTGAGTGAAGGTAAGCTAGTTGTGAGCAGAGAATGCGTCTGTTGTTGTACTCTCCCAACTGCTTAGTACAGTGCTCTGTATACAGTAAGCGCTCAATAAATACAACTAAATGAATGAGTGAACCCCTAGCCCCACAGCACTGAGGTACTGTCCTTGTACTCTGCCGCTTTCCCGTCTGCAATTTATTCTAATGCTTATCTCTCCCAAGCTCCTTGAGGGCAGGGATCGTTTCTATTGTACTGTAATAATAATTATGGTATTTGCTAAGTACTTACTATGTGCCAGGCACTGTACTAAGTGCTGGAGTGGATACAAGCAAATAGGGTTGGAGACAGTCCCTGTCGCACGTGGGGCTCACAGTCTCAATCCCCATTTTACAGATGAAGAAACTGAGGCCCAGAGATATTAAGTGACTTGCCCAGGGTCACACAGCAGACAAGTGGCGGAACCGGGATTAGAACCCACGACCTTCTGACTCCCAGGCCCCAGCTCTATCCACTACTCTCCCAAGTATCAATATGTTGCCTCACTCACAGTAAATGCTCAGTGAATGTCATGGACGTGTTGGATTGGCAGAGTGCAGTAGAGTAGGTAGACACGATCCTGACCTCAGGAGTTTATAATCTAGAGGACTGTAATCACTCCAATTAGACCCTAGTAATGTAACAATAATAATAATAATTGGTATTTAAATGATTATATTATGCGCCAGCCACTCTATTGAAGTTCTGGGATAGATACAAGGTGATTGGGTTGCATTCAGTCCCTGTCCTAGATAGGGCTCACAGTCTTAATCCCCATTTTACAGATGAGGTAATTGAGGCTACAGAGAAGTTCATTTATTCATTCACTTGTATTTATTGAGCATTTACATTGTGCAGAGCACTGTACTAAGCACTTGGAAAGTACAATTCAGCAATAAAGAGAGACAGTCCCTGCCCACAACGGGCTTACAGTCTAGAAGAGGGGGAGCATAGGTGCATTTATATATGCACTTGCATGCACAGATGCCAACTCTTCATTTTGCGTCTGAGGGCAAGCTCTGAAAAGCTCACGAGTCAGAAAGTCACCATTCTGGGTCCTCTCACTCTGACTGGAAACTCTCAAACCTTGTCAGGCACCTGGGATGATCAAGACTAGAAGTTAAGTGACTTGTCCAAGATCACACAGCAGACAAGCGGTGATTTGGTCGTGCATGGGCAGAGTACTCTACAAGGACTGGGGAGTTGCAAAGGAAGTAGGGGAGAAGCAGCATGGCGTAGTGAATGCAGCACGGTCCTGGGAGTCAGAAGGTCATGGGTTCTAATCCCGGCTCTGTCTCGTATCTTCTGTGTGACCATGGACAAGTCACTTTGCTTCTCTGTGCCTCAGTTACCTCATCTGTAAAATGGGGATAAGGATGATGAGCCCTGCGTGGGGCAGAAACTCTGTCCACCCCAATTTGCTTGTATGAACCCCAGCACTTAGAACAGTGCCTGGCACATAGTAAATGCTTAACAAATACCATAATTATTAGTTATTATTATCATTTTTATAATCACTTGTTTCGAAGGTACCTCTATGTGTCCTATTGTGTTTGACATCTCAGTTCCGTGGATTCTGGTCCTACCCATTAGAAAGCTGCCTGGGAAATTGTGACCTGGACTTTTGTTAAGTCAAGGCAAGACAGAGGGAGGGGAAAAATCTTTTCTTTCTTTCTCCCGGTGATTCTTACACTCTGCCCCCGGCCTGAAGCCTCAGAGGGTCTGTGCAGCTCCTAGGTCTGTCTCTTCTCCACCTACCCACACTCCTTCCCGCAACTGGGATTTCAAGAATGAAAATCTCCATGACTGGAATCTGAACATTCTCTGGCTGGGATGTAATTGCACACGGCCCTTTTCTCATCTGGACTCGATTTCAGAAATGCACACAAGATGTCAGGAGTACAACATATGTAATTGGAGCAATATTTATTAAAAAAGTGGAAGGGGGGTGGTGGTGTGTGGAAGACCCTCACGGTTCCAATTCCTGTTGGAATGTGCAAGGAACTATGTGCTGAGATGGCAAATAGCTGCATTAGTTCAATTAATGTCAGGGTCACTTAAGGAGCAGTGTGAATGTGAATGTACGTGTTACATTGTTGAAGTGGGGACCAAGGCAAATTCATTCAACCCTATTTACTGAGCACTTACTGTATGCAAAGCACTGTACTGAGCGCCTGGGAGAGTACGATATAACAAACAGACATGTTCCCTATCCACATGGTGTAGTGGATAGAGCCCCGGCCTGGGAGTCGAAAGGTCTAATTCCCGCTCTGCCGCTTGTCTGCTGTGTGACCTTGGGTAAGTCGCTTCACTTCTCTGGCCTTCAGTGACCTCGTCTGTAAAATAATTATAATAATAATGGTACTTGTTAAGCACGTACTATGTGCCGAGCACTGTTCTAAGCGCTGGGTTAGATACAAGGTTGTCCCACGTGGGGCTCACAGTCTTTTACAAGAGGATCGAGACTGTGAGCACAACGTGGGACAGGGACTGTGTTCAACCTGATTTACTTGTATCACCCCAGTACTTAGTACAGTGCCTGGCACATAGTAAGTGCTTAAAAAATACCACAATTATTTTTATTGTTACGTGGCTTTGTGTCAGGCTGGTCTTCCCTGACTCCTCCCGGAATCCATCCTGCAGCCTCTCAGCTAAACCAGGTTCACCCCCTCCACTTTCTTTTTAACGATATTTGTTAAGCACTTACTATGTGCCAGGCACTGTACTAAGGACCGCGGTTCAGACAAGATATGTTGGGCACGGTTCTTGTCCCTCATCGGGCTCACAGCTTTAACCCCCATTTTACAACTAAGGCAATTGAGACCCAAAGAAGTAACTTGCCAAAAGTCACACAGAACCCAGGTCCTCTGACTCCCAAGAGGAAAGGTCCTTTGGGTGGAGGCACTGCTGGAGGTTAGGCTAATAATAATAATAGTAATAATAATAATTGTGATAATTAAGTGCTTACTACATGCCAGGCACTGTACTAAGTCCTGAGGTGGATACAAGCAAATTAGATTGACACAGTCCCTGTCCCACATGGGGTTTATAGTCTCAATCCCCATTGTATAGATGGGCAACTGAGGCCCAGAGAAGTGAAGTGACTTGCCTAAGGTCACACAGCAGACAAGTGGCAGAGCCAAGATTAGAACCCACAACCTTCTGACTCCCAGGCCAGTGCTTTATCCACTATGCCATAGGAAGGACCTTTGGATAAATCACTGGAGGCTAGGCCAGTAATAATTGTAACACTAATAATAATGTGGTATTTAAGTGCTTACTATGTGCCAAGCAAGCTCTGGATTAATCAGGTCCCTCATGGGGCTCACAGCTAAGTAGGAGGGAGAACATGTTCTGATTCTTCATTTTACAGATGAGGTACCTGAGGTACAGAGAAGTGAAGTGCCTTGCCCAAGTTCACACAGCAGGCAAGAGGAAGAGTCAGAATTCGAACTCAGGTCCTCTGACTCCCAGGCCTGTGCTCTTTCCACTAGGCCACGCCTCTAGACTGTAAAGGTCACGGGCAGGGAATGTGTTTACCAACTCTATGATGTTGCACTCTCCCAAGCACTTAGTATAGTGCTCAGTACGCAGTAAGTGCTCAATAAATATGATCGATTGATTGATTGCTTCGGGATAAGGAAGGATCTTTGGTGCATCACTGGAGGCTAGACCAATAGGGATGGGCCTTTGATTTAAGTTGCTGTGAAGGAATTGGTTCTCCAAGCTAAGCTAAGCAGGCCTCCCAGTTGTTAAGTTGTGAGCAGAAGCCCATTTTTGTATGACGGTTGGTGAAAGCGACAGAAAACGTTGGAATAGGGCAAAGAAGACGTCTTTCCAAGTTGCAGATGACAAGAGGGTACCAGATGGCTGGCCCAAAAGACGATTCACCCACAGGTGCGATTGTGCAAGCCTTCCCCTTATCACGTCACCTCTCCTGCCCGACACAAAATGCCTCACTCCCGATGAACCCTCAGGCCCACATTGGTCTTGGGTTGCAAGGTGAGAACTTCCGAGACCCGGCCTACTGAGGGGGCCTTGCGTATTCTTCCGTGATGAAAGTCTCTCAGGTTGCGCCTTATCTTCCGTGACGTAAGCCCGGGCCGAAACCGCTGTGAACTCGCCGCAGATGTGGGTTGCGTTTTGCCCCAGGAATCTGGCAGTGCCACATTCCAGGGCTCTGAGCTGCTCTGGGTCCCCATTCAGCTCTCAGATCTGCAGAAATCCCCGGACGAGGCTCCGGGGTGAGATTGGAAGCTGACACGCCTCAGATTTAGACCGCACACCTCTACCCGCAGTCCGGTCATCCCGAACGTGAGCGGCCGGTGACGTTTCCTCCGTCAGCCTGAGTTTTAGGGGATGCTGGGAGTTCGGAGTGAGCAGGAAGACTTGGGAATTGGGGTGCCAGGCCTGGATTTCTGTAGACATCATTCGTTTGGCCTTTGGTTGGGTGTTGGGGCTTCGCAGCAGAGAAGCCTGGGGGAGTTGAGGCCGAGCCAAAGAAGGGGTTTATATTGTGGCCATTCTGCCACAGCTGGGGATAGGGTGACCTCGGGTTTTTTTGGAGTTTTTTCCCTTGCCTTTTTTCTTTTTTTTTTTTAAGTTTTTCTTGGCAGGAATCTTGCCTGCTGTAATTATAGCCCACTACTCGCCAATTGAGCCTATATTCTGAAATGGGATATGTTGAGGGGGTGGTGTGTGTGTGTATACACATGCACACAGAACTGAGAGAAAGGAGAATGAGGGATCCAGAATGGAATTAAAAAAAAGTCAGCAATGCTTGTAGCCATCTTAGCAGAGACCACCCCCACCCCTCCACAAACCCTCTGAATACCTCCTGACTACCCTTAGAGGCAGTTGTGCTCAGTTCACTGAGGAATATTAGACCAAATCCCTTCCCATGAGATGGGTGCCTTAAGAGCTGGGAGTGACCACGGAATGATCACTCTGATTTTGATACAGAAAGCAGTTGGGAGCCACTGAAGGCTTTCCAGAAGGTAAGTGTGATGAGTGAATTGGCATTTGCAAATAATAATAATGTTGGTATTTGTTAAGCGCTTACTATGTGCCACGCACTGTTCTAAGCGCTGGGGTAGATACAGGGTAATCAGGTTGTCCCATGTGAGGCTCACAGTCAATCCCCATTTTACAGATGAGGTAACTGAGGCACAGAGAAGTGAAGTGACTTGCCCACAGTCACACAGCTGACAAGTGACAGAGCTGGGATTCGAACCCACGACCTCTGACTCCAAAGCCCAGGCTCTTTCCACTGAGCCACGCTGCTTCCCCATCCACTCTGCAGCCAGGTGTTGGGGTGGGCGGGGGACTATGCAAGACGTGGTGCGTGCAGTCAGAGGTGAGGTGGCCTGAAATCATTCAGTGCATTTATTGAGTGCAAAGCACTGTACTAAAGCGCTTTGGAGAGTACAGTACAACCACGAACATCCCTGCCCACGGGAGTCACATGTAGGGACAAGCTCAAGGGTAATGATTGAGTTGAGAGGAAGGGGTGGATCTGTGAAATCTTATACACTAAGGTATTTGTCCAACTTAACAATCACTGATTCTATAAAAGTGACTATGTGCCAAGCACTGTTCTAAGCACTGGGGTGTAAATAACTAAGGTTCATGTGGGGCTCACAGTCTTAATCCCCTTTACAGATGAGGTAACTTGAGGTAGAGAAGTTAGTGACTTGCCCAAGATGACAAGTGGCGGAGCCGGGATTAGAACCCATGACCTCTGACTCCCAACCCTGTGCTCCTTCCGCTAAGCCATGCTGCTTCTCCACATTTATTGATGCTTCCTGTGTGCAGAGCACTGTAAGCACTTGGGAGCGAACAATATAAAGTGAAATTAGTAGATGAACTTTTTCCCTGAGTGTGTGTTTGAAGGAGTGGGGAAGTTAGGGAAGGTGAAAGATGAGAATTGGGAGAGAGAGAGTAGGATGGTGTTGTGGAAGAATGAATCAATAGTATGTACTGAGCGGTTACTCTGCAGAGCCCTGTATTGAGGACTTGGGATCAATTAGTGTTATGTACTGAGGACTTCCTATATGCAGAGCACTGTACTAAACACACAGACAAAATAGAGTAGGCAGTCCCTATCTTCAAGGAAGTGCAAGCTCGTTGTGGGCAAGGGATGCATCTGATTATTGTTATATTGGACTTTCCCAAGTGCTTAGTACAGTGCCGTGCACACAGTAAGCACTCAATAAATGGGATTGAATGAATGAATGAATGAATGAATGAATGGAGTTTACAGTCTAGCAAGAGACCCATCAGCGCTCAAGACAGTTCCTGGCACATAGTAAGCGCTTAACAAACACCATAGTTATTATCATTATTACAGTGAGAGAGTTGGTAGACGTGATCCCTTGCCCCCAAGACACCAACAACTTAGCAGAGGCAAGGATTCAGGATTAGAAGTCAGAAAATTTAAATTCGCCACAAACCCCGTGGACCTGGAGGTGGAATAAGTGAACACACCGAACTCTGTCTTCAGAAATCTTTGCCCTCTTCCCCACTGCCCACCCGCTGATTCAAGATCCGGAGCTCTCATGGAAAGCCGATCTGTGTCCCTCTCCCTTTAGCTTCCTACGGCTAAATCCTCTGTTTTGGTGGCTGCTGGGTGTGGCATTGCTAAGAACCCACGGACTTTCATCTGTCGAACCAGATTCTCTGGTCTGGAGATGTTTATTGCCCTGACTCCCCACCCCTGCCACTCTCCAGAAGGCTAGGAGAAGAAAACACAAACTAATGCCCGCAACTGGACACACTAAGAGTTCATTCACAAGCCTCAATCTGAAAACCTAACTTGGAATCTTAGTGGAAAATATAGCTTTGTGGCTTGTCTCATTTTTTTTCCCCTTAGATTTAATTTGACTTCCCCCTCTCCATCCTCCACCCGAGAGAGAGAGAGAGGGTGTGTGTTTTTATGCGTGTGTGTCCTCATGTCGTTCTGAACATGATAGACAAGTGACACTCATATTGATAGAGAAAAGTCATATTCTTGCTGGCCAGTGTGTGAATTTTTATTGATCCAACTTTAAGCTCTAGACTGTAAGCTCATTGTGGACAGGGATATTGTGGTCTGTTATATTGTTATATTGTACTCTTCTAAGGGCTTAGTACAGTACTCTGCACACAGTAAGCGCTCATTAAGAATGATTGACTAATTCAGTGTCTATTCTGTCCAGTGTTTGGGGTGAGATAACAGGCAAGTTCCAGCACAGATGTCATGATTTCATTACTGTGATGCTGAAGTCAGTAGGAGATTTCTTCCCCTTTCTCTTCCTCCCCCGGGGCTGCTCCTGCCCCCAGCCCAAAGCCTCTGTGTGTTCTGGCTGTGGTTTGGACACCAAGGGCCAGGTGCTATCGAGCCCATAAAGAGTCTGGAAGTGATACAGGTGGCTGTGTCCCTTTTTCCTTCTCCTGCATTCGTCCAGAGGCTCCTTTGCCCCAGCTCATCAATCCATCCGTGGAATTTATCTTGAGCACTTCTTGGTTGCAGAGCACTGTACTAAGAGCTTGGGAGAGTGTACTAGAACAGAATTGGTAGGCACGTTCCTTGCCCACAACAAGATGACAGTGTAGAGGACACCATCAGCACCCCTAATCGGTCAATCATGATATTTATTGAGCACCTTCTGGGTGCAGAAATATGTATTGAGTACTTGGGAGAGAACCATAAAAGCAGAAGAGTCATCTTCCATCCTCGGAGACTTTATAATCTATTCAGAAGTGGGTCCTAGCGGCCAACCTTTCTGACAGCTGCCTTTCCAGTTTCAGTCCAGTGTGTCGGGATGGACTTAGGCCATCCTGAGAACTTCGAGCTCCTCACTCCTGTGAGGACGCTCAGAACCCTCCTACATCGAAAGGAAGAGGCTGGTAATGTTGGGCCCAGGGAGGCTGTGTGACTAGCTCAGGTCCTCAGAGCGAGTCGATGGCTGACTTGAATCCAGGTGTTCTAACGTTGATGTGTTCTTTCATTGTCTGCCAGTTGGAAAATATCCTGAGGTCGTGAGGTGAAACGGCAGTTAATGAGAAATGGGATTCCCCTCCCAGAAGGAAATGGAGGCATTGTGGTATTTATTGAGCATCCCCTGGGCACAACGTACTATGCTAACCGCTGGGGGAAAGTTCAACAGAAACTAGACCCATCCCCTGCTCACTTTGGGGCTTGATGGAGTTTTTTCTTTTCTGAGTACAGAGTTTCACTTTTTATCTTATACATTTTAAATATTTTTGTCTTGGAGAACTTCTTTCAGGGAACTTTTAAGTTCCTGAAAGGATTATTTTGGGTTTTTTTTTTTCGTTTTTTTGGGTTTTTTTGTTCCCCTCCCTTCCCCAGTCACTTTTTTCCCCATTTAGCCTTGCAGTTTGACTTTTGCTTTCTGTGAGTCATAAGCAAAAGAGTTGGCTGGTCCCAGGAATCTCCCAGAAGGGCCTTTTCTGTGCTGGGGGAGCTGGAGTGAGACATGAGGCAGGTTCTGCCTTGCAAGCAGTGAAGGGAAAAGGTAGTGTGGCCTCTTGGAAAGTGCATGAGGCTGGGTGTCAGGAGTCCCGGTTCCTTTTTTAAATGGTATTTGGTAAGCATTTACTACTTGCCAGGCACTGTATTAAGCACTGGAGTAGGTATAAGACAGGTTGGACACCGTCCCTGCCCCTCGTAGGGTGCATAGAGAAGCAGCGTGGCTCAGTGGAAAGAGCCCGGGCTTGGGAGTCAGAGTTCATGGGTTCGAATCCCGGCTCTGCCACTCGTCAGCCGTGTGACTGTGGGCAAATCACTTAACTTCCCTGTGCCTCAGTTCCCTCATCTGTAAAATGGGGAGTAAGTGTGAGCCTCACGTGAGACAACCTGATTACCCTGTATCTACGCCAGCGCTTTGAACAGTGCTCTGCACATAGTAAGCGCTTACCAAATACCAACATTATAGTCTTAATCCCCGTTTTACAGATGAAGTAACTGAGGCCCAGAGAAGTGAAGTGGTTTGCCCAAAGTTACCCTGCAGGCAAGTGGCGGAGTGAGAATTCAAACCCAGCTCCTTCTAACTCCCTGGCTTGGGGGCTGTATCCACTGGCCAGCAGGGGGCAGAGTTGGTCCTCAAACCTAGGCTGTTGGCCAACCATCTCTCATTTATTCATTCAATCGTATTTATTGAGCGCTTACTGTGTGCAGAGCACTATACTAAGCGTTTGGGAGAGTACAATACGATAAAAAGACTCTGGGCTCCCTTCTCCCCCCTTTATCAAGGAGTACAGGGACCGACGGAGGGGGACAGCCAGGGCAGAGCTCGGGCCGTGCGGACAGTTTATCACCTCTGGCCCTCTCAACTCAGACCCAGCCGGCCTTAGTGGTCGGCCTTTCCTTTGCCTTCCTTTTCCCAGCAGTCCTGGTCTCCCAGAGGGCTCGTTAGGAGCTCAGAGGTCCGATCTGCCCGTGGCCTGCTGTGTGACTTTGGGCAAGTCACATAACCTCTCTGAGCCTTGCATCTTTTTCTTTTTTTTATTCTGTAAACCGCAGATAATATCTAATTCAAGGGATGACGGTGAGAAGAGAAGAAGCGTAGCCTAATGGAAAGGTCACAGGCCTGGGAATCAGGGGCCTTGGGTTCTAATGCTTCCTTTTTCTCTTGCCTGCTGTGTGACCATGGACAAGTCACTTAACTTCTCTGTACCTCGGGTTTCTCATCTGCAAAATGGGGATAATACCTGTTCTTCCTCCTACTTAGAATGTGAGCCTCGGGGGGGACCTGGTGCATCCTGGTGGAGTGGATAGAGTTCTAATGGGTTCTGATCCTGACTCGGTCACTTGTCTGCTGTGTGACCTTGAGCAAGTCACTTCTCTGGGACTGTTACCTCATCTGTAAATTGGGGATTGAGACTATGAGCCCCCTGTGGGACAGGGACTGTGTCTAACCTGATTTGCTCATATCCACTCCAACACTTAGTACAGTACCTGGCACACAGTAAGTGCTTTAACAAATACCACAATTATTATGATTATTATCGCCTTGTGTCTACCCCACCACTTAGTATAGACACTGAAGAAATACCACAGTTATGAAAGAGATAAACAAGGTGGAAGTGCTTTGGTAAAAGAAGCATTCTCTAATCCGTAAACTGAGGGATTGTGTCTGTTCTATTGTTATATTGTAATAATAATGTTGGTATTTGTTCATTCATTCAATAGTATTTATTGAGCGCTTACTATGTGCAGAGCACTGTACTAAGCGCTTGGAATGAACAAGTCAGCAACAGATACAGTCCCTGCCATTTGATGGGCTTACAGTCTAAGCGCTTACTATGTGCAGAGCACTGTCCTAAACGCTGGGGTAGATATAGGGTAGTCAGGTTGTCCCGTGTGAGGCTTACAGTCTTAATCCCCATTTTACAGATGAGGGAACCGAGTCACAGAGAAGTGAAGTGACTTGCCCACAGTCACCCAGCTGACAAGTGGCAGAGCCGGGATTCGAACCCATGACCTCTGATTCCCAAGCCTGTGCTCTCTCCACTGAGCCACGCTGCTTCTGTACTCTCCCAAGCACTTAGTACAGTGATCTGCATTTACTAAGCACTCAATAAATACTATTGATTGATTTGATTCTATAAAGAACAAGACAAGCCACTCACTTGGAGCTGGTTCTCAATAGTTGCTTTGGGGAGGTTGGGGGAAGACAAAGAAGCAGTGTGTCTTGGTGGAAAGAGCACGGGCTTGGGAGTCAGAGGACCTGGGTTCTAATCCTGGCTCTGCCACTTGTCTTTTGTGTGACTTTGAACCAGTCACTTAGCTTCTACCTCAGTGCTTAGTACATTGCCTAGCCACATAGTAAGCGCTTAACAAATACCATTATTATTAGGGGAAAGAACATGGGCTTGGGAAGCAGAAGCCCCAGGTTTTAATCCCCACTCCACCACTGACCTGTGTGATCTTGGACAAGTCACTTAATTTCTCGGGACCTCCGTTCTCTCCTCTGCAAAGTGGAGACTCAGTATCTTTTCTCCCCCAGCTCCGACTAGGAGTCCCACCTGGGATCCGATGATCTCATATCTATCCCAGTGCTAAGTAGAACACTTGGCATAGGAAGCACTTAGCAAATACTACAATTGTTGTTATTTTTTTATTAATCTTGGTGTTGATAGTGAGGTGCAGGTTTCTCCTCCTGCAGAGAGGTGGAGGGCTTCTCTCGAGTCATGGTGGCGAAAGAAAGGGCTGCTTCAATCCCCAACCGGCTGCCCCCCACCCCCCTCATCTTCCTCCCTTTGGATTTTGGTGCTCCAATAACCAACAATCTAGGGTCCACGGGAACATGAAGGAGGAGACGTCGACAGGGCCTGACGTGACACTATCTCCTGTTGTTGCAGCTGCTCTGCTTTGATCCTTCACCCCGAGAGCCTTGTACTGGGGAGGAAATCCTAGACCCTGCTGTCAGTCCACCTAGCAAGGGTAGTCCCTCCCACCCAGGGTGGGAAACCGAGTCTGGAATACTGGGAACCCAGGATCCGGTTCTAATGGTGA
The DNA here is from genome assembly GCF_004115215.2 of Ornithorhynchus anatinus. Lineage (NCBI taxonomy): Eukaryota > Metazoa > Chordata > Mammalia > Monotremata > Ornithorhynchidae > Ornithorhynchus > Ornithorhynchus anatinus. The sequence continues at coordinate 16,647,165 of NC_041733.1, read as the reverse complement.
CCGACTGGGACAAGTGGGGTCAGGTGGCCGCAGAAGACTGTGGGAAGTGGGGCTCCTGATGCTCTCCCAAGGTGGCTACCCTCCCCCAAATCCATTCCTCTATCCAAGGCATTAGAAAACTGATCTCATTTCTACAGGCCTGCATTGATTGGTTTCATAAATATATATTTTTAAAACAACCTTCACTATCTTGTCGTGCCTAAATCCATCCTGCTGCCCTTCAAACTCTTTTCCGCGTACCCCATTGGAGGTGGAGGGAGGCAGGTCACCTATCTTCTGTTATATTGTAGTCTCCCAAGCGCTTCGTACAGTGCTCTGCACACAGTAAGCACTCAATAAATGCGATTGAATGAATGAATTCCATGTAACATCCTTTCATAAGCTTCAAAAGTATTAATTAATCAATGCTATTTATTGAGTACTTAGCGTGTCCAGAGCATTGTACTTAAGTTTTTGGGAGAGCACAATATAAATTGGTAGTTATGTTCCCTCCTCACAAGGAGTTTACTGTCTAGAGGAGGAGACGGACATTAAAATAAATCATGGATATGTGCGTAAGTGCTGTGGGGCTGGGAGTGGGGAGAATAAAGTGTCCAAATCCAAGTGCAAGGGAGAGGGAGTAGAGGGGGTGAGGGCTTTGTTGGGGAAGCCCCCTTGGAGGAAATGTGATTTTAATGATTAATAACAATAATTATCGTATTTGTTAAGCACTTACTATGTACCGAGCACTGTTCTAAGCGCTGGGGTAGATACAAGGTAATCAGGTTCCCACATGGGGCTCATGGTTTTAATCCCCATTTTACAGATGAGGTAACTGAGGCACAGAGAAGTTAAGTGGCTTGCCCAAGGTCACACAGCAGTCAAGTGGCAGAGCGGGGACTAGAACTCACGATCTCTGACTCCCAAGCCCGTGCTCTTTCCACTAAGCCGACACTGCTTCTATGTTAGCTTCTTAATTAGGCTTTAAAGGTGGGAGGAGTGATAATTTAAGCTTTCCTCAGTCTTCTAATCAGGCCGATTAAGCTTAGATTCTTTAACTTGTCAATCAGTCAGTGGCATTTATTGAGCACTTAATGTGTATCCCTGTACTAAGTGCTCGGGGCTTTCTTCACTGGTCTTATTTTCCAAACTCATAATCCTTTCTGTTCCTTGAGACCGCCAGGTGTGTAGTGTCCTGTAAACACCAGGAAACAAGATTTGTAATGATGCAGCATACCCTAGTGGAAAGAGTCTGGGCCTGGGAGTCAGAGGCAAATCACTTCTCTGTGTCCATCTCTTCATCTGTAAAATGGGGAGAAGATGCCTCCACTAACCCCGTCCTGTGGGATTCTAGGATTTCCTTCCCAATAGGAGACTTTCGGAGTGAAGGATCAGAGCAGAGCAGCAGCAGAGTGTGTGAGCCCTTTAAAGGACAGAGAATGGGTCCAGCCTGATTAACTTGTCTCTACCCCGGTGCTTAGTACAGTGCTTGGCACATAGTAAGCACTTAACAAATACTATTTTAGTGGTATTAGTCGTCCTCCAGACGACTCATTGTTGGCAGGGAATGTTTGCTAATTCTATTGAATTGCACCCTGAATCTACCCCAGCGCTTAGAACAGTGCTCTGCACATAGTAAGCGCTTAACAAATACCAACATTATTATTATTACTCTCCCAAGCTGTGCCTAAAATGCTCTGCACATAGTATGCTCAATAAATGCCCTTCATCAGTTGTTCAGCTGATCTCCCAATTATTCAATCATATTTATTGAGTGCTTACTGTGTGTGGAGCACTGTACTAAGTGCTCGGGAGAGTGCAATGCAACAATAAACAGACACAGTCCCTGCCCACAACGAGCTTGCAGTTGAGAGGGGGAGACAAGCAGTAATAAAAATAAATATATCTCCTGGAGTAGATGACAGTGCCGTCTTCCAGGCATGGAGGCAGGAAAGACACTCAGCTCTTCTGGGAACCGTTTTGGGAGTGAAAGGAATGAGTTTCCAAGCTGTGGGGAAAAATTGTGAGTCAGAAGCATTAGACCTCCTTGAAGCGAGAACCTCAATGGGGTGTGAGTCTTCCAGGACTAAGAAATCAGATTATTCTGATGCACTGCTCATGGGGAACACTTTCCTCCAGATGAGGGAGGGCCTGGCCGTGGTCCTTCAGTTGCCAAAGTGACCATCCCACAAGGCGGGACCCCATCTCTTCCTCCTCGGGGACCCGATTCGTGGGACCAGGCTTTCACTTCACCAAATAAGAGTGTGGCAGAGTCTCTCTCTCGTGATTCCGCAAACGATGCGCACATCTCCTTCCTTGGCGAGACCAAGAGTCTCTCCGGTCAATCGATCATTGGGATTTATTGAGCACGTACTGTGTGTAGAGCACTGTATTAAGCGCTGAGGAGAGTACTGAATGACAGGGTTGGTAGATATGTTCCCTACCCATAAATTTGATGGGAAAAATCCCAAACAGATCCTCCAGGGCCCAGTTGCATGGCCCCAGCTTCATCGGGACACGTGTTTTCAACATGCACGAATGCTGCTAGGGAATGAGCGAATGTTTTGTCCACGGCACAAGCCCTTTTAGGTACAGGATGCTGCAGCATTGGCACTGGGCAGGACACCTCCGAGAACCCTAGAGCATGGTGGATGATGAGCTAGAGGAACAACCTGGCCTAGTGGAAAGAGCTTGGGCCTGGGAGTCAGAGGATCTGGGTTCTAATCCTGATTTGCCATTTGCCTGCAGTGGGACCTTGGACAAGTTACTCCACTTTTCTGGACTCCAGTGTTCTCATCTGTAAAATGGGGATTCTTCCTCCTTAGACTGTGGGGCCCTTGCCACTTTCCATTAATGTACAATGCGCGAGGCCGCAGGTTTGGACTATGAAGAGTTGAAAATCTGACTTGTTTGGGAAAGCAGCATGACCTAAGGGAAAGAGTATGGGCCTAGGAGTCAGAAGACTGAAATTTTAATCCCAGCTCTATCCCTTGTCTGCTGAGTGATCCTGGGCAAGTCAATAATAATAATCATAATGGTAGTTAAGTGCTTACTGTGTCGCAAGCACTGTTCTAAACCCTGAGGTGGATGCAAGTTAATCAGGTTGTTCCATGCGGGGTTCACAGTCTTAATCCCCATTTTACAGATGAGATAACTGAGGCACAGAGAAGTGAAGTGACTTTCCCAAGGTCACAGAGTTGATAAGTGGCAGAGCCGGGATTAGAACCCACAGCTTCTGACTTCCAAGCCCGGGCTCTTTCCACTAAGCCATGCACTTCTCTGTGCTTTGGTTACCTCATCTGCAAAATGGGGATTAAGACTGTGAGCCCCATGTGGGACACGGATTGTGTTCAGTCTGACTACCTTGTGTCTACCCCACTGCTTAGTGCCGTGCCCAGCTTTTATTGGCCTCTAGCCTGTAAGCTCGTGTTGTTGTATAGTACGCTCCCAAGCACTTAGTACAGTGCTCTGCACACAGTAAGCGCTCAATAAATGCAATTGAATAGTAGGCACTTAACACATACCCTAAAAAAGCTAGAAGCAACAGTTTGAATAAGAATAAATGTGGCATTTAAGTGCTTCCTATATGCCCAGCACTGTACTAAGCTCTTGGGGGGGGGATACAAGCAAGTCGGTTTTCCCCTTTTCTTTCTCTAAGAGAATTGAATTTCTTTATGGACAGGAGCTGGTTAACCGAGGCCCAAATTGAGCTTCAGTTTGGTCCTTGCCGTCATCTGGACTATGGCCTTTAAATGTTTTGTGGTTGAGGAATGAAAGACTCTGTTGTAGCGAAGGCACACAGGAAAGCAGGGTTGATGCTGCTGTGATTTCTGAGACTTGGTGCAGTTAAACATCTCTGTGTTAATGTTGTATTTGTATGAGGTGCGGGGTTTTTTTGGTTGTTGTTAATTAACTTCCCCAGGGAGGGAGCGTTCACACTAAAGAGAAAAATATTTTGGTCTTTTAAATACTTTTTTTGCCATGCCCCTCTACCTTTCCTTGAAGGCCTGATTCTCTCTCAGAATTGCAGCCAAGCAATTTTTTTTTAAACGTTCCAAAAATATTAACCTCTCAGCTGAGGACAAACAGGAGACTTTTCAGCTCAAAAGGCAATTGTTCTGGAAGTTCTGGAGGGGGCGGGGAAGAGAGAGAGGCTAGAAGACTTAGTCATTGCTGCCTCAACTAGAAGCGGCCAAGAATATGCATCTATCTGGTGAGAACGAGTAAGTAATCCTGAAAAAGGAGAGCAGTAATCAGTTAATCTATTATTGAGGGCTTACTGTGTGCAGAGCACTGTAGTAAGCACTTGGCAGAGAACAACAGAGTAGGTAGACATGGACCCCCGCCCTCAAAGAGTTGCCAATCTAGGAAGAGAGACCGATGATAAATTAAAGGATATGCCCGGAAGTGCAATAGGAGTGGGAATGGGGGTGATATCAAAATGATTAAGGGATAAGCATTTAAGTGATGCAGAAGGGAGGGAGAATGGGGTGAGAGAATAGTCAGGGAAGACTTTCTGGAGGAGTTGGGAATTTTTTATTAGGATTTAAAGATGGAGAGAGTGGCCATTGAGAAAAGCAGCATGGTAAAGCGGATAGAGAGCAGGCCTGGGAATCAGAAGGTCTTGGGTTCTAATCCCATCTCTGTCTCTTGTTTGTTGTGTGACCATGGGCAAGCCACTCTCTGGGCCTCAGTTACCTCATCTGTAAAACGGGGATGGAGACTGTGAGCCTGACCATGGGGCAAGCCACTCTCTGGGCCTCAGTTACCTCATCTGTAAAACGGGGATGGAGACTGTGAGCCCTAGTTGGGACAGGGACTGTGTCCAGCCTGATTTGCTTGTATCCACCCCAGCGCTTAGTACAGTGCCTGGAACATAGTAAGAGCTCAACAAATACCACAGTTATTATTAATAGTGGTAATATTATCTGTCAGATACGAAGGAGGAGGGAGTTCCAGAAAGGAGGGAGAACATAAGCAAGCGGTGCAATGCTAGAGAAATGAGAGCGAGGCACAGTTAGTATGTTGGTGTTGAAGGAGCAAAGTGCGTGGGCTGGGTTGTAGTAGAAGATAGGTAGGTGGGAGAGAGCTGATTGCCTTAAAGCTGTTGGTGAAGAGTTTCTCTTTGACACGGAGGTTTTTGGGGAGTAGTGGAATAGCAGCAGAACAACTCTTTGGAGAAGCGATCTAAGGTTGCAGAGTGAAATACGGATTGAGAGGGGAAAGACTAGAAGCAGGGAGGTCAGCAAGGAGGCTGATAATAATAATGACAGTATTTGTAAAGTGCTTATTATGTGCCAAGCACCGTTCTAAACGCTGGGGAGATACAAGGTCATCAGGTTGTCCCACATGGGGCTCACAGTCTTAATCCCCATTTGACAGATGAGGTAACTGAGGCCCAGAGAAGTTAAGTGACTTGCCCAAAGTCTGAAAAGCTGATAAGTGGTAGAACCAGGATTAGAACCTACAACTTCTGACTCCCAAGCCCATGCTCTTTCCACTGAGCCACACTGCTTCTCTAACACACTTTTACTGAACACTGAATACACTTTTACCCTTTTCTTTTTCCACTAACAATCCCATCTCCCTTCTCCTCCAAACTGCCGTCCATAAACCAGTGAGTAGACAGAGTGGAAAACGATCTGATTGGATGCTTTTTTGGTTGAATGGGATTTACTCTTTCAGAATCAATTGTATTTATTGAACTCTTACTGTGTACTAAGAACATCTAGCTGACATGCTGTTTTGGCTTAAAGTAGGGATGCAAAGACAACACGTTCTCTCAAGATGAGATGGTAATTTCTCATTTCTCCCGAGAACAGTAGCTGTATAGATGTGACATCTGTTTTGGTTAGGAGTCTCAAATTAGTCATAAACTCCGTAGAGGTTTTAGAAAAACAGGACAAGCTCGTCCATAGCAGGAAGAGTTAGGTCTGTGGAAGGGTAAATTAGTGACTTAGGTGCTGGTTACTGCATTGTGTTTCTCCTGGCATATTGGTCTAGGGTTATTCAGGCATTTCTCAAAATGTTCATGAGAACTTTGAAAAAGGAGATTAACACAGGGCTGGGACTCGGATGTTAACGTTAACTTAGAACAGTGCTTGACACATAGTAAGCGCTTAACAAATACTATAATTATTAATCTTGATCTGTCACTTATCTGCTGTGTGATCTTGGGCAAGTCACTTGACTTCTCTGTTCCTCAGGGACCTCACCTGTAAAATGGGGATTGATAATAATAATAATAATAATGTTGGTATTTAAGTGCTTAAATAATAATGTTGGTATTTGTTAAGCGCTTACTATGTGCAGAACACTGTTCTAAGCGCTGAGGTAGATACAGGGTAATCAGGTTATTCCACGTGAGGCTCACAGTTAATCCCCACTTTACAGATGAGGGAAATGAGGCACAGAGAAGTGAAGTGACTTGCCCACAGTCACACAGCTGACAAGTGGCAGAGTTGGCATTCGAACCCATGACCTCTGAGTCCCAAGCCCGGGCTCTTTCTACTGAGCCACACTGCATCTCATTAAGACTGTGAGCCCCAAGTGAGACAGGGTCTGTGTCCAACTTGGTCATCTTGTATATACCCCAATGCTTAGAACAGTGCCTGGCACATAGTAAGTGTGTAACAAATGCCATAATAATAAAAAAAGCTGTGTTTTCTACTGCTTCTGGCCATTCCCCAAGCACCTCGTGTAGTAGGTGCTGCACTTAGTGGATCCTCAATAAATACTATGGACGGCTATGGATGGTCCAGTATAGCCCTCCCTTGAAACTGAGTTAGGACCCCTACTTTCTTCTTGCCAAGCATAATGAATAATAGTGAGTTTCCTTTTGACTAATACTGTAACTGCACAACAGAGCTTCACAAAGGGCTTTGGGACTCCTGAAACGTGTTATGTAATAATAATTGTGGTATTTGTTGAGCTCCAGGCACTGTACTAAGCGCTGGGATGGTTATAAGCAAATGGAGTTGGACACAGTCCCTGTCCTATGTGGGGCTCCCAGTTTCACTCCCCATTTTACAGATGAGATAACTGAGGCACGGAGAAGGAAAATGACTTGCTCAAGGTCACACAGCAGACAAGGGTCGGAGCCAGGATTAGAACCCATGAACTTCTGACTCCCAGGTCTGTGCTCTATCCACTACACCATGCTGATTCTCTATGTGAAGTGACCCGGAGCATTGCAGCTGTTCATATCAGGATAACGGTGTTGATTTCAGCCAGCTTATCTGATCCGCTGGGCTGGTGGGTCCTTTCTGGTCTTGGATCACTGCAGGAAAACAGTAGTAACAAAGTCTGGCCTAGGAAAATCGAACTAATAATAATGATAATAATGATGGTATTTATTAAGCACTTACTATGTGCCTAGCACTGTTCTAAGTACTGGGGTAGATACAATGTAATCAGGTTGTACCATATGGGGCTCACAGTCTTAATCCCCATTTGACAGATGAGGTAAGTGAGGCACAGAGAAGTGAAGTGACTTGCCCAAAGTCACACAGTTGACAAGTGGAGGAGCTGGGATTAGAATCCGTGGCCTCTGACTCCCAAACCTGTGCTCTTTCCACTAAGCCACAAGCTAATGCAACTTCTTCCCCTCCCCATTCCTTCCCCCAGTAGTCTAGTTTAGGGTTATTTATTTAGTGCAAATGTTGATTAACTGGTAGTGTAAACTCACTGGGACCAGAAGTGACTTTTTGACCTTGTGTAGACCTACTTGGACAAAGCCATTGAGAACCCAGACCTCAGAAGAAGTGTGGCCTGGTGGATAGAGCCCGGGCCTGGGAATCAGAGGACCTGGGTTCTAATCTGTGGCTCAGTGGAAAGAGCATGGATTTAGGAGTCAGAGGTCAAAGAGCAGGGACTGTATCTGTTACCGATTTGTACATTCCAAGCGCTTAGTACAGTGCTCTGCACATAGTAAGCGCTCAATAAATACTATTGAATGAATGAATGAATGGGTTCGAATCCCAGTTCCACCACCTGTCAGCTGTGTGACTTTGGGCAAGTCACTTCACTTCTCGGTCCCTCAGTTACCTCATCTGTAAAATGGGGATTAAGTCTGTGAACCTAATGTGGGACAACCTGATTACTCTGTATCTACCCCAGTGCTTAGAACAGTGCTCAGCACATAGTAAGTGCTAAACAAATACCAAAATTATTATTATTATTATTCCTTTAGTGGGTATATATATATACACCATTTGATGATGGATTTCATCTTCAAAGCATCACCTTTCACCTTCTGACTCCATGAGGCATCTGTCTCTGAATGAAAGGGAGAGGGTCCCAGTTGGGAGATTTGTGTTTTTGCCTGGATTTGCAGCTGTTGTCTTGGAGTTGTGCAGTTGGCCCGGGGGCAAAGCGCGACGATGAAGGCCTCTAGGAGCAGGAGTGGCTTACAAATGCTAATAAATTGGTGCAGTCCCAGACTTAAATTGAATAGAGATCTGCCCTCATTGCCTGGCATGAGATAATTGTGCACCGGGTCGGCTTCATCACTGGCTAACGTCGACCAGTTTCCGATGTCCCTTCCCCTCCATCTAGAATCCCACCCGCAGGGAAAGACCACTGATCCCATTGGCAGTCTCATCCTGGAAGCAGATTAATCCATCCCATTTGATCATATTTACTGAACGCTTACTGTGCGCAGAGCACTGTACTAAGCACTTGGGAGAGTACGGTATAGCAGAGTAGTAGGACAGAGTACAGTATGCAGTATATCAGAAGCTGTGTGGCTTAGTGGATAGAGCACAGGCCTGGAGACAGAAGGACATTGATTCTAATCCCGGCTCCTCCACGGGTCTGCTGAGTGACCTTGAGCGAGTCATTTCACTTCTCTGAGCCTCAGTTCCCTCATCTGTAAAATGGGGGTTGAGACTGGGAGCCCCATGTGGGACGGGGACTGTGTCCAACCTGATTTTCCTGTATCTACCCCGGTGTTTAGTACAGTGCCTGGCACACAGTAAGCGCTAAACAAATACCATTATTATTATTATGCTTGTTTTATTTACCCCAGAAAATTTCTAACATGGGGAGAATTTCTAATGCAGGGATTCCGAGAGACTTTGGTTCAGAAATAGACAAGGAACTGTGTTTCAGGAATGAAGTCAAGTCTCGCTGTAGACAAAAGTGGCTTGTGATCTTTAGAGGACGGAGTCTGTTTTCAGAGAGTGTTTTATTTTGCAATGGAGAGTCATGTGATGGGTGGGTTGAAGTGGGTGGGGTGCCAGAAGGAGTAGGGTTGGACATCAAGTCATCGACACCCTGTTTTCAGCATTTTTCCATCCTCCCGTGGCTACCCGGGCGGCAGACACACCCAGGTGGAGCCTCAACCTCGCCCTTTCTCTTAACCACTGCCCAGTGAGAGCCGTGGCAACTGGGAACAGACATAACATTTGACCCGCCGTGGGCCCCTCCAGGATTGACATCTGTGTCTCCATATTCCTCAACCTCCCCCGGCCTTTCTCTTAACCACTGCCCAGTGGGAGCCGTGGTAACTGGGCACAGACATAACATCGTGAGCCGTGGTGGACCCTTCCGGGATTGACAGAATAATAATAATAATAATGATGGTATTAAGTGCTTACTATGTGCCAAGCACTGTTCTAAGCACTGGGGTAGATACAAGGTAATCAGGTTGTCCCACATGGGGCTCCCAGTCTTAATCTCCATTTGACAGATGAGGTAAATGAGGCACAGAGAAGTGAAGTGACTTGACCAAAGTTACACAGCAGGGATTAGACCTCTGACTCCCAAGCCCGTGCTCTTTCCACTAAGCCATGTCTGTGTCTCCATATTCCTCAAGCTCCCCCGGCCTTTCTCTTAACCACTGTCCAGTGGGAGCCGTGGCAACTGGGAACAGACACAGCATCTTGACCCGTGATGGGCCTCTCTGGGATTGACATCTGTATCTCCATATTTTTTCCCTCCTTCCACCTCTGCGACTCCAGACACGCCGTCCTGTGGGAAGGAGAGAAGAGGCGTCCCAAAAAGTGCAAAGCAGGTCCTTCACTGAGTGTTGAGTTTTCAGCTTCCAGGGCTTGTTGAGTTTTCTCTAATCATCCGTTTCTTGCCGCACGGCCTAGTGGATAGAGCCCCGGCTTGGGAGCCAGAAGGACCTGGGTTTTAATCCTCACCTCGCCGCTTGTCTGCTGTGTGACCTTGGGCAGTGTCACTTCACTGCTCTGGGCTTCAGTTACCTCATCTGCAAAATGGGGATTAAGACGGTGAGCCCCACGTGGGACAGGGACTGCGTCCAACCCGATTTGCTTGTATCCACCCCAGCACTTAGTACAGTGCCTGGCACAGAGTAAGCACTTAACAAATACCGTTATTATTATTGCCAGAGGAGCAGCAGGTTTTAGAACATCCGGGCAATGGAAGGAGAGCAAATCAATCAACCCTATTCATTGAGCGCTTTTTGTGTGCAGAACTGTGTACTAAACTCTTGGGAGAGTACAATATAACTGAGTTGGTAGACATGCTCCCTGTCCATAATGAGTTTACAGCCTAGGGACTGAAATGGAAAAAAAAAAAATTTGCCCGGTCTCTATTGGTTGATTGGAAGAATAATTGTCGTTACTTGTTAAGCGTTTACTATGGGCTGAGCGCTGTTCTCAGAGCTGGGGTAAAGTTCATCAGGCTGGACACAGTCCCTGTCCCACTTGGGGCTCACAGTCTAATAATAATGATGATGATAATTGTATTATTTGTTAAGCGCTTAGTATGTGCCAGGCACTGTACTAAGCTTTGGGGTGAATACAAGCAAATTAGATTGGACACAGTCCCTGTTCCACATGGGGTTCACAGTCTCAATTCCAATTTTACAGATGAGGAAACTGTCGCCCAGAGAAGTGAAGTGACACAGCAGACAAACAGCAGCTCTGGGATTAGAACCCTTGACAGTGCTCTATCCACTATGCCACACTGCTTCTCCTGGTAGGAGTAGGATTTAAACTCCATTTTACCGATGAGGTAACTGAGACACAGGAAAGTGAAGTGACTGGCTCGAGGTCACACAGCAGACACAGGTCCTAAATCTGGGTTCTTATCATGACTTTTCCCCTTGTCTGCAGTGTGATCTTGAGCTAGTCACTTCACTTCTCTGGGCCTTAGTTACTTCATCTGTAAAATGGGGATTAAGACTGGGAGCCTTATGTGGGACAGGGACTGTGTCCAACCTGATTAAATTGTATCTACCCCAGCTCTTAGTACAGTGTTAGGCACGGAGTGAACGCTTAGCAAATACCTGATTAAATTGAACGTACCCAAGCACTTAGTAGTGCTTGGAACATATTAAATGCTTAAAAAAATGCCTTTTTTTTTTAAAAAAAAAGTTCCGGTGGGCTCTTATTGTGAACCTGCCTTGTTGAAAGGTGCAGCTCTGTTTGTTGAACCTGTGGGCTGCTGACATGCAAGATTTGGAAGTTTTAGATAGGTCCGCCTCCGTTTCCCCTCCCCCATTTACCCCTGCACGCAACCCCCGACACTAGACTCTTGGAACTGAGCATGTAGTCATTTAATCGTATTTCTTGAGTGCTTACCCTGTGCAGAGCACTGTACTGAGCACTTGGGAGAGTACAGCACAACAATAAACAGACACGTTCCCTGCCCACAACGAATTTACACTGTGGGGGAGTGGAGACAGATATCAATACAAATAAATAAATTAGAGATATGTACATAAGTGCTGAGGGGCTGGGAGGAGGGGTAGCTCAATGCCGGCAGAGTTTTTGACCAAGACACTTAAAGTAAACCCTCTGAGGAATGTGATGATTTGGAGCTTAGAGGGGCTTTGTTGTGGGGCTTAGTAAAACAGACGCGGATGATGACCAGTTGAGCAGCAGGGTCTGGACGGAGGGCTTGAGCTGAAGATCTCTGCTGCTGGGGCCCCTTCAGTCTGGTCATCCAGAACCTCACCTGCAGCCTTCTGATTCCCCCCCTTCACCGGCAGCGAGGAAGGAGATGCCGTGGGTAACATTCATTCCACCATATTTATTGAGCGCTTGCTGTGTGGAGAGACTCTACTAAGCCCTTGGCAGAGAGGAGCCGTGCTGTGGTAACGGGCACGAGCAGAAGCAGCGTGGCCTAGTGGATAGAGGCAGGGCCTGAGAGTCAGGAGACTGGGTTCTAATCTTGGTTCTGCATTTATCTGCTGTGTGACCTTTGGCAGGTCACTTGCTTCTCTGTGCTTCCAGTTCCCTCACCTGCAAAAATGGGGATTAAAGACTGGGTTGTGGACAATGAATGTGTCTGTTATACTGTTATGTTGTGCTCTCCCAAGTGCGTAGCCCAGTGCTCTGCACACAGTAAGTGCTTAAATGTGATTGATAAATACCGTTAAAATAAGCTAGTGCCAGGAGGTGGGGCTTTGGGTAGCCAGTTAGGTTGGTTCATGGTATTTTTCTTCTCTCTTCTTCGTTTTGTGCTTTGAAATAAGATCCTCTCTTCAGTTGATTCCCCACCCCCCCCGCCCCCATATCTATGAGATTTTTAAATAGATTTTATATTCTTCTCCTTATGAGCTTATAGAACAGGATTTTTCCAAGCCCTCAAGGCAAGTATTAGCCCAGCCAACTCTGGTGGACCATAGCAGGTGGGGAAAAAGAGGACTGTGGGAGGCAGGGGGGTGCCATTCAGCTGGCAAAATAGCTGAAGGTATGACCAGAGATGACCTGAGGAAAATAGGGGTGATTGAATTTGTATCTACCCCTCCATTTAGTATAGTGCTTGGCCTATATTAGCACAGCCTTATTATTATTAGAATCCAGGTGACCCGACTTCCAGACTACATTGTCTGTTTTCATATTGTCATTCACTAGTCAATTTGGCTAGAATGCAGGAGAGAATTCCCGCGTGCTTCTGACACCAATCAATCAATCGTATTTATTGAGACCACAAGCCCGCTTGGCTAATAGCCGGCCCCGCGGCGGAAGAAGCTGTTGAGTGAGTGCTCGCGGTGGAAAGAGCACAGGCCTGGGAGTCAGAAGGTTCTAATACAGACTGTGTCTGCTGTGTGACCTTGAGCAAGTCATTTCACTTCTCTGGGCATGTTACCTCATCTGTAGAATGGGGATCAAAACTGGGAGCCCCACGTGGGACAGGGACTCCACTTAGTACATTGCCTGGCACATAGTGCTTAACAAATGCCATGATCGTTGTTATTACTCTGTCAGCTCGTTGTGGGCATGGTGCGGGTCGGCCAACTGTGTTGTATTGTACTCTACCAATTGCTTAGTACAATGCTCTGCATATAGCAGTCAATCAATCGGTGTTGTTTACTTAGCATTTACTATGTGCCGAGAACTGTACTAAGTGCTTAGGAGGGTTCAATGCAACAGAATTAGCAGTCATGTTCCCTGCCCGTGAAGAAGTTACAGTCTAGCATTAAATAAAAGCCATTGATGTTGATGATACAATCCAACAGAGTTGGTAGAACTGTTGCCTGCCCCCAAGGAGCTAATTAATAATTAATAATCACTGTGGTATTTGTTAAGCCCTTACTATCTGCCAGGCTCTGTACTAAGCTCTGGGGTGGATACAAGCAAATCAGGTTGAACACAATCCCTGTCCCACATGGGGCTCACAATTTCAATCCCCGTTTTCCAGATGAGGTAACTGAGGCCCCAGAGAAGTGAAGTGATTTGCCCAAAGTCACCAGCAGACAAGTGGCAGAGCTAGGATTTAGAACCCATGTCCTTCTGACTCCCAGGCCCGTGCTCTATCCACTAGGCCAAGCTGCTTCTTAAGCTAGACGAGGAGCGTGTGCGGTCACCCAAGTCGGGGGCGGGAGGGGTGGGTGAGTGAAAGCAGGGAGTGGTTCTCGGTCACTTCAGTTGCTTGACCTCCCCCATCTCCATTTTGTTCCTCGTGGCCCAGATTGAAGATGGCGGCAAGGCGGCCTTATCGGGGAAGATGCGGACCGGGGACGAGTTGGTGAACATCAATGGAACCCCACTCTACGGCTCTCGCCAGGAGGCCCTCATCCTCATCAAGGGCTCCTTCCGGATCCTGAAGATGATCGTCAGGAGGTAATGGGTCTGGGGGCTGGCGGGAAACCAAAGCGGAAACCCGCAGCGCTGTCTGGATCACGCCTCTCCGTGTCTCTCCCTGCTGCTGGACTCTCTCACTCTTTGTTTTTACTGTATTTGTTAAACCCTTAAAATGTGTCAAACACTGTCCTAAGCGCTGAGGTGATTAGGGTTGGATACCCTGCCTGTCCTGCATGGGGCTCACAGTCTAAGTAGGAGGGAGAACTGCGGCCTGGAGAAGTGAAGCGACTTGCCTGAGTCACACAGGAAATAAGTGGTGGAGCTGGGATTAGGATTCAGGGGCTCTTGACTCCCAGGCCCGGGCTCTTTCCACTGGGCCACGCTGCCTCTCTCCACGGAGAGAAGTGCGTTGAGGGATGGTGAAGGCTGGAGGAATGTCATGGAAGAAGTGTTTTCCCATCAAGCCCGCTGAGCTGTGATTGTGTAGCAGCAGAGCAGTGTGCAACCTTGTGTCATTCATTCAGTCATATTTATTGAGCGTTCACTGTGTGCAGAGCAACTGCACTAAGCGCTTGGGAAAGTACAGTACAACAATGAGCAGTGATGTACCCTGCCCACGACGAGCTGGTCATTCACTCAATAGTATTTATTGAGCGCTTACTATGTGCAGAGCACTGTATTAAGCGCTTGGAATGTACAATTAGGCAACAGGTCCTTACACCTGGGTGCCTGGTGAATATAACTGGGGTGGAAAATCTCCCCCCCCCCACTCACTCTGCAGATTGCTGCAGTACTTCCTGAGGAGACCTAAACTTCCTTACATCCATTAATCAATCTATGGTATGTAGTGATGACTTACTATGTGCAGAGCACTGTACGAAACACTTGGGAAAGCTGCATATAATGATGGTATTTGTTAGTGCTTACTATGTGCCCCAGCACTCTTCTAAGCACTGGAATAGATAGTAGACCTGATCCCCTGTCCTCAGGTATTTACATTCATTCGTTCATTCATTCACTCGTATTTATTGAGCGCTTACTATGTGCCAGAGCACTTTACTCAGCGCTGCAAGAGTAGAAATATATCAATAAACGGACACATTCCGTGCCCACCAGCGAGCTTCTCTCCACTTAGGGGTTCTCTGAATGTGTTAATTCTGGGGCATCTTAGTGACCCAGTGGTATTTATGGGTTCCTGTATTTGTTTAATGGTATTTGTTAAGTGCTTACTATGTGTCAAACACTGTTCTAAATGCTGGGGTAGGTTGGATACAGTCCCTATCCCACATGGGTCTTCCAGTCTAATTAGGAGGGAGAACAGGAGAACCGAGTCACAGAGAAGTGAAACGACTTGTCCAGGGTCACATGGCAGAGCATTTTGGCAGAGTCAGGATTAGAACCCAGGCCCCTCTGACTCCCAGGCCCTTGCCTCTCGCAACTAGGCCGTGCTGCTTCTCTATGCTTCTCCCAAAGGGTGAGACCGTTGCAGGGCTCCCGGATGCCACTGGAGTGGCGATGTTGGGGATGGTGCCGGAGCTCAGCAGCTTTGTGCGGGTGACCTCTCAGCTCAGATGGGACCAAGAGTTTAGCGTCTTCGAGGCGGTAGTCAGCAGCTCTTTTTGAACTCCATCTGTTTAAACAGTCAGTCCTATTTACTGAGTGCTTACGGCTGTGCAGAGCACTGTATTAAGCGCTTGGGAAAGTACAGTTCCACAGCGCTGATTGAGACGTTCTCTGTCCATAAGGAGCTTACAGCCTAGAGACTGTAATCAGTCCATAGTGTTCCCTGAGCACCCATTCTGTCAGTCAGTATTTATTGAACACCTTACTGTGTACAGAGCACTGTACTAAGCACTTGGGATTCATTCGTTCATGTCAGTAGTATTTATTGAGTGCCTTACTATGTGCAGAGCGCTGTACTAATGCGTTGAAATGAACAAATCGGTAACAGATAGAGACAGTCCCTGCCCTTTGACGGGCGCACGGTCTAATCGGGGGAGACGGACAGACAAGAACAATAGCAATAAATATAACAGACACATTCCTTGCCCACAATGAGCTTACAGTCTAGAGAGACAGACATTCATATAAGTAAACAAAATTACAGATAATAATTATGGTATTTGTTAAGCGCTTACTATGTGCCGAGCACTGTTCTAAGCGCTGGGGTAGATACAGGGTAATCAGATTGTCGCACGTGGGGGTTCACATTTTTTAATCCCCATTTTTATAGATGAGGTAACTGAGGCACAGAGAAGTTAAGTGACTTGCCCAAGGTCACACTGCAGACAAATGGCATAGCCGGGATTAGAACCCACGACCTCTGACTCCCAAGCCCGGGCTCTTTCCACTAAGTGGCGGTATGTAAGTGCTGTGGGGCTGGGAGAGGGGATGAATAAAGGGACAAGTCAAGGTGATGCAGAAGGGAGTGGGAAAAGAGGAAAGATGGGCTTAGTCAGGGAAGGTTTTTTAGAGGAGATGGGCCTTCAGTAAGGCTTCGCAGGTGGGGGAGTCATTGTCTGTGGGATATGAAAAGGGAGGGCATTCCAGGCCAGAGGCAGAACGTGGGCGAGAGGTTGGAGGCAAGACAGATGAGTTTGAGGTGAGGAGAAGCTTTGTGGCAGCCCTCCCTCGGGTGCCGGGCAAGTCAAAGAGAAGGCTACAGGGCTACAGGAAGTGGAGCGGAGGCACGTCCTTGGCATCACCCTGTTTGGGAAACGCTGCCGTAACCCGTGCAGCCAGCCGGGTGGCCCGTAGGGTCGGCTCTACTCTTCTTCCATCAGGGGAGTTTGTGAAAGGTTTAGGATGGAATCTCATCCCATCCCCGGCTCTAACTCCATCCCGTATGACCCCTTGGTTCTCGTTCCTCAGCGGCAGTGTCTGGATTCCATTTAATCAGGGTTCAGGGCGTGGGGAAATCAGATGCCTTCAGATTTTGGGGTGGAGCAAAATCTCCGCCCTGCATCCCTCCCTCTTCTCCACCTTCCTTGGGCTGCGGGTGAATAGAAATTCCTTACCATTAGTTTTAAGGCACTCAGTCACCTTGCCATCTGCTGTCTTCCCTCACTGCTCTCCTATTACAATCCAGCACTCACATTTCTCTCTCCTAATGCCAACCTACTCACTGTACCTCAATCTCGTCTACTTTGCCATCTACATCCTGCCTCTGGCCTGGAATGTCCTCCTTCTTCCTATTTGCCTGACTCTCAGCTCTCCCTCAGCCCCCCAGCACTTATCCCTTATATAATAATAATAATAATGTTGGTATTTGTTAAGCGCTTACTCTGTGCAGAGCACTGTGCTAAGCGCTGAGGTAGACACAGGGGAATCAGGTTGTCCCACGTGGGGCCCACAGTCTTAATCCCCATTTTACAGATGAGGTAACTGAGGCGCAGAGAAGTGAAGTGACTTGCCCACAGTCACACAGCTGACAAGTGGCAGAGCTGGGATTCGAACTCATGACCTCTGACTCCAAAGCCCGTGCTCTTTCCGCTGAGTCACGCTGCACCTGTAATTTATATTAACATCGGTCTCCCCGCTCTAGACTGTAAGCTTGTTATGGACAGGGAGCGTGTCTACCAACCGTGTTGTATGTACTCTCCCAAGCGCTTAGTACAGTGCTCAGCACACAGTAAAAGCTCAATCAATCCGATCGATTAATTGATGCTTCTGGTTCTTTCCCTCCCAGAGCTTCTCTCCTCAAGGTGATGCTGCCCTCTTTTGGCAGGAATTAGCACCTGCCTGATGGATGCATGAACTAATAATAATAATAGTAATAATAATATTGGTATTTAAGTGCTTATTCTGTGCCAAGCCCTGTTCTAAGCACTGGGGGAGATACAAGGTAATCAGGTTACCCCACGTGGGGCTCACAGTCTTCATCCCTCTTTTGCAGACGAGGTAACTAAGGCACAGAGAAGTTAAGTGACTTGCCCAAGATCACACAGCTGACACATGGCAGAGTCGGGATTAGAACCCATGACCTCTGACTCCCAGCCCCGTGGGAGTGCCTGCTTGCCATTCATATTAATGTCTGTCTCCCCCCATCTAGACTCTAAGCTCGTTGTGGGCAGGGAGTGTACCTGCTAATTCTGTTATACTGGACTCTCCGAAGTGCTTAATGCAGTACACTGTACATAGTAAGCGCTCGATAAATATGACTGAGAGTCATTATTATTTAGGGGCTTTCTGGGCTGGTATCAATTTGGTTTCTTCATTCTGTTGGGCTGGGTCTACTTGATTCTATTAGGTATTTTTGAGGTTCCTACTTCCATTTGGAAACAGAAGAATCCTCTGAAATAAAAGATTCATTCATTCAATAGTATTTATTGAGCGCTTACTATGTGCAGAGCACTGTACTAAGCGCTTGGGATGAACAAGTCGGCAACAGATAGAGACGGTCCCTGCCGTTTGACGGGCTTACAGTCTAATCGGGGGAGACGGACAGACAAGAACAATGGCACTGAACAGCGTCGAGGGGAAGAACATCTCGTAAAAACAATGGCAACTAAATAGAATCAAGGCGATGTACAATTCATTAACAAAATAAATAGGGTAACGAAAATATATACAGTTGAGCGGACGAGTACAGTGCTGTGGGGATGGGAAGGGAGAGGTGGAGGAGCAGAGGGAAAAGGGGAAAATGAGGCTTTAGCTGCGGAGAGGTAAAGGGGGGATGGCAGAGGGAGTAGAGGGGGAAGAGGAGCTCAGTCTGGGAAGGCCTCTTGGAGGAGGTGATTTTTAAGTAAGGTTTTGAAGAGGGAAAGAGAATCAGTTTGGCGGAGGTGAGGAGGGAGGGCGTTCCAGGACCGCGGAGGACGTGACCCAGGGGTCGACGGCGGGATAGGCGAGACCGAGGGACGGCGAGGAGGTGGCGGCAGAGGAGCGGAGCGTGCGGGGTGGGCGGTAGAAAGAGAGAAGGGAGGAGAGGTAGGAAGGGGCAAGGTGATGGAGAGCCTCGAAGCCTAGAGTGAGGAGTTTTTGTTTGGAGCGGAGGTCGATAGGCAACCACTGGAGTTGTTTAAGAAGGGGAGTGACATGCCCAGATCGTTTCTGCAGGAAGATGAGCCGGGCAGCGGAGTGAAGAATAGACCGGAGCGGGGCGAGAGAGGAGGAAGGGAGGTCAGAGAGAAGGCTGACACGGTAGTCTAGCCGGGATATAACGAGAGCCCGCAATAGTAAGGTAGCCGTTTGGGTGGAGAGGAAAGGGCGGATCTTGGCGATATGAAAGATTGAGATCATTGCCCGGGGCCGTAGGATCCTCGACAGAGAAGATTCTAGTGCCTTGGAGAACTGAAGAACCAGCATGGTTTAAAGCCTGCAAAGGCAGGGATTGTGCTGTATTGTGCCCCCCTGAGCATTTAGTACAGTGCTCTGCACACCGTAAACACTCAATAAATACCTTTTTTGAAAAGGGAGGTTGTGGGTTAGTGGAAAGAGCATTGGACTTCGGGAAGTCAGGGGTTTATGGGTTCTAATTCAGGCTCCACTACTTGTCAGCTGTGAGACTTTGGGCAAGTCACTTAATTTCTCTGTGCCTCAGTTAACCACATCGGTAAAATTGGGGATTAAGACTATGAGCCCCACGTGGGACAACTTGATTACCTGTATTCCCCCCACAGTGTTTAGAACAGTGCTTGGCACATAGTAAGCACTTAACAGATACCATCATCATCATCATATTAGCTTAGCAGAATTCTCCCCCTTCTCAGTCTCTATTTGGAGCTACTCGGTGCAAAGCACTGTCCTTTGGAAAGTACCGCGGCTTACTGTAAGGTGTTCGGATGTCCCGGGAAGCTGCTCAGCGTACCTACTGGGAGAGATCCTGGGCCTGGGAGTCAGTGGACCTGGGTTCTAATCCCGGCCCCTCCACTTGTCTGCATTGTGACCTTGGGCAAGTCCCTTCCCTCCTCTGGACCTCATATAACCTCATCTTTAAAATGAGGGTGAAGACTGTGAGCCCCGTGGGGGACTTAGACTGCATCCAACCTGACTAGCTTGTATCTGCCCCGGCGCTTGGCACTTAACAAATGCCATTTTGGAAAAAAAGATGACTAAGTGCTTGGAAGGGGTGGAGAGTTTGAAGAGTTGCGTCCCGTCGAGTCTGAATTAAAGGCGGCGGCAGCAACAGCGATGGGGAGGAGAAGGGGCCCCGATAACCATCTCCCTGCTCAAGGGGAGTCACTGCCTGAGAGGAAGAGGCCTCATTCGGCTCGGCCCATGGGATGGACGGAGTCAAATCAAGACAAGGGCCATTTAAGCTCCCCTTATCACCGACAACCTTTTTGACGGGGAGAATTATTAGGTTGTGGACTTAGCCTCTTGGGGGGAAAGGGTGGAAACCCAAACACTTGAGTCATTTATAATGAAACTAGACAATGCGTCGGAGATTATAATGCGACATGATGTAAGGGGCGGACCGACGTGGTCCCCTGGGGGTTGAACGGATCTGGCCTAATGGGCTTTTTCTATCCTGCCTTTTGGAAGACAAAGCGGGGTGCTGGTTGTCCATTTCACTTGGGTTTGCACCCTTTATTCACCCCACCCTCAGCCCCACGGTACTTGTGTAGTTCGCCGTAACTTCACGTCTTTCTCCCCCTCTAGACCGTAAGCTCATGGTGGTCAGGGACCGAGTCTACCGACTCTGTTATATTGTGCTCTCCCAAGTGCTTAGTATAGTGCTCTGCACACACTAAGGTCTCAATAAATACCACTGATTGATTATATTGTCCTCTCCTGTGCTCTGCAAATGGTAAGTGCTCAATCAATAATAATAATGTTGGTATTTGTTAAGCACTTACTATGTGCAGAGCACTGTTCTAAGCACTGGGGTAGATACAGGGTAATCAGGTTGTCCCACGTGAGGCTCACAGTTAATCCCCATTTTACAGATGAGGGAACTGAGGCACAGAGAAGTTAAGTGACTTGCCCACAGTCACATAGCTGACAAGTGGCGGAGCTGGGAGTCGAACCCATGACCGCTGACTCCGAAGCCCAGGCTCTTTCCACTGAGCCACGCTGCTTCCAATGCGATTGACCGATTGGAGGACAATCCCGTGAGTGAAATCCAAGATGGAGAAGATCTGATTAGGTGCAGCCCAGAGGTTAGGGGGTGTAGATGACAAGGGAGACGTGAGCCAGTCATGGAACAAATGTGAGCGAGCCGTGGGTATCCTGTTTATGTTCTCTAAAGCAGAGTAAGGACCTGGAAGCTGTGAGATCACCTCCGATTTTGCTCCACCCGTCCGATGTCTGCTGCCCTTGCTTCGTTAAGAGCTCCTCATCTTCGGCGATGTGGGGGTTGTGGCAGAAGGTCCGGAGGGGAGCTTCAGAAAAAATGTGAATCGGAGATTTGGCTTGGAAAGAAAGCTCAGAGCCTCGGACCGAGATGTTTGGCTGTTTACCTTGAGCCAGTCTGGCGATTTGCTTCATTTTCTGCCCTAGGGAAAGAAAGGGCTAGTGAAAGAACGGATGGGCTGGTGACATTTTGCTCTTTAGGGGGTGAAAGTCAAGATCTTGGAGCCAGGCTGCCTGGGGCACTTGACAGAAGGGTGGTGGCTCTAGCCTGTAAGGGTTTTGTGGGCAGGGAACGGGTCTACTGACTCTGTTGGAGTCTACTCTTCCAAGCGCTTAGTACAGTGTTCGGCACGTAGTAAGGAGTTACATACCACTGAGTGGCAGCGGTGGTAGAGGATCAGTCGGAAGCGTCACCTTGATTCTATTATTTTGTTAATGAGATGTACATCACCTTGATTCTATTTATTTGCTATTGTTTTAATGAGATGTTCATCCCCTTGATTCTAATTATTGCTATTATTTTTGTCTGTCCGTCTCCCCCGATTAGACTGTAAGCCCGTCACAGGGCAGGGTCTGTCTCTATCTGTTAGCGATTTGTTCATTCTAAGTGCTTAGTACAGTGCTCTGCACATAGTAAGTGCTCAATAAATACTATTGAATAAATGAATGATGTCAGTAGATTTCTTTGTATGTGCACGGTGTGATGTCGTGTCTTGCAGAATGTTGAAGGCAGGGTGCTCAACATGAAGTGTTCATTCAATCGTATTTGAGCGCTTACTGTGTGCAGAGCACTGTACTAAGTGCTTGCGAGAGTACGATACAACAGTAAACAGACACATTCCCTCGTTGTGTCATGCAGACCATTGAGGGCAGGGCTTTCATATGTGCGCAGTATGATGTGTTCATTCATCCATTCGTATTTATTGAGCCCTTACCGTGTGCAGAGCACTGTACTAAGCGCTTGGGAAGTACAATTCAGCAACAGATAGAGACAATCCCTGCCCACAATGGGCTCACGTGTTGTATCACGCAGAACGTTGTGGGCAGGGGTTTTGGCCCCACCTCGGGGAGGTGTTGAATGTTGAAAGCCAGGTCTGGTCCTGCCTGCCGGCTTCAGTCTCTGAAACCAGTATTATCCAGAAGATCGTTATTCCCTCTAGACTATAAGCTCCTTGAAGGCAGGACATACGTGTACCAACTCTGTCGTAGGCTCTCAAGCACTTAGTATAGTGCTTTGCACATAGTAAGTGCTCAATAAATGCCTCTGATTGATTGAGAAACCTCTCAGTGAGGCTTGGGTTTAGAAGTTGACAAGACCATTGTTCTTTTGGGTAAGAAAATCTCTGCAGTCTCTCTTTTCCCTCCTTCCCACTCCTCTCCCCTGAATATAATAATAATACTGATGTAAGAATAGTGGTATTTGTTAAGCACCTACTTTGTGCCAAACACTGTTCTAAGCACAGAGGGAGATATGAGATAATCAGGTCCCACATGGGGGTCATATTCACAGCAGGACGGAAAACAGGATTCAAATCCCCATTTGGCGGCTGAGGGAACTAAGGCACAGAGAAGTTATGTCCCCAAGGTCACACAGCAGGTATGCGGTGGACCTGGGGTTAGAACCTAGATCCTCTAAATCCCAGGGCCATGCTCTTTCCACTAGACCTCGCTGCTTGCCAGAGGGGCATCAGGGGGTCTCTTCCCAGTCTTCGGTCTGCTCTGCAGTCCTCTAAGGTTGGGGCGGGGTGAGAGGAGTGGGAGGCGGTCAGAGGGATGTTTGGCATGAGTTTGGGGAGAGGGATTCTGCTACTGCTCATCTGTACAAGCAAGGCACTTCTGAATTCTACCTCCACAGACCTGGTGGTGACCTTTGAGGTACTTGTTAAGCACTGTACTAAGCGTTAGGGTAGACAAAGTATAAGCAGATTGGACAGAGTCCCTGTCCCATGTGGGGCTCGAAGCCAAACAGGGAAGGAGATCCAACAGATAATTGCTCTCCCCAGCTTCAAAGTCTTATTGAAGGCCCACCTCCTCCAAGAGGTCTTCCCTAACTAAGCCTTCCTTTCTTCTTCTCGTACTCCCTTCTGCATGGCCCAGACTTGCTCCCTTTATTTACCCCCACTCCCAGCCCCACAGCCCTTTTATACATATCTGTAATTTAATCTGTAATGTAAGTGCTTAGTACAGTGCTCTGCACACAGTAAGCGCCCAATAAATACGATTGAATGAATGAATAATTTATTTATTTAAATGTCTGTCTCCCCATCTAGACTGTAAGCTTGGTCTGGGCAGGAGATGTGTCTGATTATTGTTATATTGCACTCTCCCAAGCGCATAGTAAAGTGCTCAGCCCGTAGTAAATGCTCAATAAATATGATTGACTGACTGACAGGTATATTTTCCCTATTTTACAGTTGAGGTCTTTGGAGGTCAGAGCAGTTACGAGACTTGCCCAGGGTCATGCCGCAGACACACAGGAAAGCCTCGATTAGAATCTGTCTCCTGAATTCCAGGTCCGTGCTTTTTCCTGGAGCACCAAGCAGATTTTGCAGACTGGGGGAAGATTTGGTGGATCCAGCTCAGTTGGAATGAGTGATGGGTATAGGAGGCAAAGTGAAACTGTAACCAATCAATGGTATGTACTCAGCACTTACTATGTGCAGAGCACTGTACTAATAATGATAATAAGGATAATGATGGTATTTGATAAGTGCTTACTAGGTGCCAGACACTGTACTAAGCACTGGGGTGAATAAAAGCAAATTGAGTTGGACACAGTCCCTGTCCTATTTGGGACTCACAGTCTCAATCCCCATTTTATGGGTGAAGTAACTGAGGCCCAGAGAAGTGAAATGACTTGCTCAAGATCTCACAGCAGACAAGTGTCAGAGCCACAACGTGGCTTAGTGGAAAGAGCATGGGCTGGGGAATTAGAGGTCGTGTGTTCTAATCCCGGTTCTGCCACTTGTCAGCTGTGTGACTTTGGGCAAGTCACTTAATTTCTCTGGGCCTCAGCTACCTCATCTGGAAAATGGGGATTAAGACTGTGAGCCCCACCTGGGACAATCTGGTAAACCTGTATCTCCCCCAGTGCTTAGAACAGTGCTAGGCAGATAGTAAGTGCTTAACAAATACCATCAATATTATTATTAACCCATGACTAACTCCCAGGACTGTGCTTTATCCACTACACCATGTTGCTTCTCATGCTAAACTCCTGACCACAAGGAATTTACAATCTAGAGGGATTTACAATCTAGAGGAGGAGACAGAAGTCATTATAAATAAGTAAATAAATTACAGATATCCACCTAAGGGCCGTGTGGGGTTGAATTAAGTGCTGTGACTCTAGACTGTAAACTCATCCCTCTAAGCTTGTGCTTTGTCCAGCGTAAGTGCTCAATAAATATGATTGACTGACTGCTTAAAGGGTAGACCGTGTGGGCAGGGATCTATTGTATTTTCCCAAGTGTCTAGTACAGTGTTTAGTATGGGAAGCAGCATGGCGTAGTGGATGGAGCACGGGTCTGGAAGTCAGAAAGCACCTGGATCCTCCACTTGTCTGCTATGTGGCTTTGGGCAAGTCACTTCACTTCTCTGTGCCTCAGTTACCTCATCTGTCAAATGGGGGACAGGGACTGCATCCAACCTGATTTTGCTTGTATCCTTCCCGGTGCTTAGTACAGTACTTGGCATATAATAAGCGCTTAACCAGTACCACAATTATTATTTCAGTGCTCTGCACACAGTAAGCGCACAAATACCCTTAGTGGAGATATTTGCTTATTCAGCAGTCTACTCTTCCTATTCAATAATAATAGTAATGATGGTATTTGTTAAGCACTTACTATGTGCCAAGCACAGTTCGATCCAATAGCTCTTCCCTTTGACACCCTGAAAATCTTCTCCAGAGCTTCAGCTCTCCAGTTCTGTTTTTGTTCCAGCAGTGTATCGATATGGCACTCTCTTGGTTTTGATCTCACAGGGGAGCTCATGTTTTCTTGGTCAATCATTTGTTCCCCTTGGTTGAATTCTGCAGTTTGTCTCTTTGAACCTAGGAGAGAGCTAGGGGCTACAGTGTGAGCCAGGACCTCTCTTGCCAGAAGGGAATTTGTTGAGAGCTCTTTGAAGCGGCTACTGCTTTAAGTATTTAACTAGGGAATCCTTAGGAGAAGTGCATACAACTCACAGAAGGGCAGGAACACTACTCTGTGCTTGGGTATTTATCTCACCCACTTGGCTTGTGTATACACACATACTTTCCCTCCCCCTCCCTTCTTCTTCCTCCTCTTCCCTCCCTCCCTCATTCTCTCTCTCACACACACACACACACACTTTCTCCCCCCCTTCTCTCCTCACTCCCTTTCTTCCTCCCTCCTTCTCCCTCCTTCTCTCCCCCTCTCTCCCCGCCCCTTCTTTTCTCCCTCCCTCTCTCCCTCCCTCCCCTTATAGGCTTGGGAGTCAGAGGTCATGGGTTCGAATTCCGGCTCTGCCACTTGTCAGCTGTGTGACTGTGGGCAAGTCACTTAACTTCTCTTTGCCTCAGTGACCTCATCTATAAAATGGGGATTAAGACTGTGAGCCTCACGAGGGACAACCTGATTACCTGTATCTACCTCAGTACTTAGAACAATGCTCTGCACATAAGTGCTTAACAGATACCAACATTCTTATTATCATTATTTTCTCTCTCCCTCCTTCTCTCTCCCTCACTTTCTCTCTCTCCCTTCCCTTTCTCCTTCCCTCTCTCCTTCCTTCTCTCCTTTCCTCTCTCCTACCATCTCTCCTTCTCTCTCTCCCTCCCTCCCCTTTTCTCTCTCCCTCCTTCTCTCTCCCTGTCTTTCTCTCTCCCTCCCCCTTTCCTCTCTCCTTTCCCCTTTCCCTCCCTTTCTCCCTCCCTCCTTCCCTTGCCTCATTTCCAATCACAATCAATCATATTTGAGTGCTTGCCATATACAGAGCACTATTTTAAGCACTTTTTGAGAGAACAATATAACAGATTCCCTGCCCATAAGGAGCTTACAGTTTAGAGAGGGGAGACAGACATGAATGTAAATGAGTATATTCCACCTGCTGTTCATTGACTGGCACTGTTGCACCCGGGGAAGTGAACGGGAGCAGATGGGGCTGAAAGTGGCTTCCACGTCAGGTTCGTTGCGGGAAGGGAATGTGTCTGTTGTTATATTGTCCTCTCCCAAGCATTCAGTGTACAGTGCTCTGCACACAGTAAGCGCTCAATAAATACGATCAAATGAATGAATCAGGTTGCAGCCTCGCTTACTCATCGGGCCCCTCCTAGGATCACCATCAGAGGTAGTTATTGAGTGCTTATTATGTGCAGAACATTGTACAGAGCACTTGGGAGAGTACAGTACAACAATATAACAGACATATCAGCATTTAGAAGAGTGCCTGGCACATAGCAAGCGCTTAACAAGTACCATCATTATTATTCCTTGCCCTCAACGAGCTTACAGTCTAGAGAAGTGATTGTAGTGGTTATACAGTTCCATCTTGGTCAGCCGGATGCCGTGATGAGACCAGTCTCACCTCCTTCATATGTACTGCAACTCACACCTTGGTTTGGAGCCTTTCCCATGTCTCTCCCCGCACATCCGTTAATAATGTTGTTGGTATTTGTTAAGTGCTTACTATGTGCAGAGCACTGTTCTAAGTGCTGGGGTAGACATAGGGGGAATCAGGTTGTCCCACATGGGGCTCACAGTCTTAATCCCCATTTTACAGATGAGGTAACTGAGGCCCAGAGAAGTTAAGTGACTCGCCCACAGTCACACAGCTGACAAGTGGCAGAGCTGGGATTCGAACTCATGACCTCTGACTCCAAAGCCCGTGCTCTTTCCACTGAGCCACGCTGCTTCTCTGAAAGTGGCTTCCACATCAGGTTCGTTGCGGGAAGGGAATGTGTCTGTTGTTATATTGTCCTCTCCCAAGCATTCAGTACAGTGTTCTGCACACAGTAAGCGCTCAATGAATACGATCAAATGAATGAATCAGGTTGCAGCCTCGCTTACTCATCGGGCCCCTCCTAGGATCACCATCAGAGGTAGTTATTGAGTGCAGAGTAGTGGTGATAGTATTTATTAAGTGCTCACTTTGTGCAGAACTCTGAAGCAGAGGGAGAGTGTGCAAATGGGAATTAGATAAGGATCCTGTCCCTCAAGGGGCTCATGGTTGAAGAACTGCAGGTGGCCTCTTAAATTTAGTGATTTGTCTCAGCACCTTTTGCGGTTCTCCACCAAGAAGGCTAGCCAAGGGTGAAGCATCTGGAAGGCCCAGCTCTGAATTCTTGAATGCTGAGAGTCACCCCAGGGGATCATTTGTGTTGGTTTCTTTTAAAGGTATTTTTAAGCGCTTACTATGTGTCAGGCATTGTTCTAAGTGCTGGGCTAGATACTGGCTAATCAGATTGGACGCAGTCCCTGTCTCACATGGGGCTCACAGTCTAAACAGGAGGGAGAACAGGCCAGACTAAGCTCGTTGTGGGCGCGGAATGTGTCTACCAACTTGGTTATATTGAGCTCTCCTAGACGCTTAGAACAGTCCTCTAGACGGTGAGTTTGTTGTGAGCAGGGAACGTGTCTACCAATTCTGTTGTATTGTACTGTTGCAAGCATTTAGTACAGTCTTCTAGACTAATCTCACTGTGGGTAGGGAATGTGTCTTCCAACTTTCTTATATTGTACTCTCCAAAACGCTTAGTACAGTCCTCTAGACTGTAAGCATGTTGTTGGCAAGGAATTTTTCTACCAAATGTGTTATATTGTTATAGTGTACTCTCCCAAGTGCTTAGCACAGTGCTCTGCACACAGTAAGTGCTCAGTAAAGGGGAAGCAGCGTGGCTCAGTGGAAAGAGCCTGGGCTTTGGAGGCAGAGGTCATGAGTTCGACTCCCGGCTCTGCCACTTGTCAGCTGTGTGACTGTGGGCAAGTCACTTCACTTCTCTGTGCCTCAGTTACCTCATCTGTAAAATGGGGATTAACTGTGAGCCTCACGTGGGACAACCTGATGACCCTGTATCTCCCCCAGCGCTTAGAACAGTGCTGTGCACGTACCAACAAATACTTAACAAATTTGTTAAGTTTAACAAATACCAACATTATTATTATTATTGTTATTATTATTAAATCTCATTGATTGCTGTTCACACAGTAAGCGCTCAAAATAAATATGATCGATTGAACCCCCATTTTACAGGTGAGGGAGCTGAGGCACAGAGATGTGACTCGCCCTAGGTCACACAGAATGGAAGTGGCAGATTCGGGATTAGAACCCAGGTCCTCTAACTCCCAGGCTCTTTCTACTAGGCCATACTGCTTCTCTTGTTCCTGGCCACTGAGATTTCCCCGCTCCCCCTGCATCCTCCTTCCGCTCGTTCTAGCAGGGTGAGCCCCCGTTCTGCTCTCTGTCTTTTCCCACACTGGGCCGGCTGGTGAAAGAATTCCTCCCCTCTGATCTCACTCTTCCTGTTTCCCTTGCAATCCTTCCCTTTGAGTTTCCTGTGGAAAGGCTAAGTCCGAGCTGGATGGAGTGATGGGGGAGACTGTTTTTCATTCATTCAGTTGTATTTATTGAGCGCTTAATGTGTACAAAGCACTGTACTAAGTGCTTGGAAGACTACAATAGAACAGTAGACACATTTCCTACCCATGCCGAGGTCCTAGACTGTTAGGGTGAGCTGGTGTCTACAGGGGCGGGAGGCTCAGATGGCACAAGGCAGCACAGAGTAAGTGCTCAATAAATACTATCGAATGAACTGGGATCTAAATAATAATAATAATAATGTTGGTATTTGTTAAGCGCTTACTATGTGCCGAGCACTGTTCTAAGTGCTGGGGTAGATACAGGGTAATCAGATTGTCCCGCGTGAGGCTCACAGTTAATCCCCATTTTACAGATGAGGTAACTGAGGCACAGAGAAGTGAAGTGACTTGTCCACAGTCACACAGCTGACAAGTGGCAGAGCCGGGATTCGAACTCATGACCTCTGACTCCCAAGCCCGGGCTCTTTCCACTGAGCCACCCTGCTTCTAGTGGAGAGAAGACCCAGGAAGCCCTCCAAGAAGGACATTAAAAATAACCCCAAGTTTCTTTCTCAAGTCAGCACTTAGTATTCATTCAATAGTATTTATTGAGCGCTTACTATGTGCAGAGCACTGGACTAAGCGCTTGGAATGAACAAGTCGGCAACAGATAGAGACGGTCCCTGCCGTTTGACGGGCTTACGGTCTAATCGGGGGAGACGGACAGACGAGAACGATGGCGATAAATAGAGTCGAGGGGAAGAACATCTCGTAAAAACGATGGCAACTAAATAGAATCGAGGCGATGTACATTTCATTAACAAAATAAATAGGGTGATGAAAATATATACAGTTGAGCGGACGAGTACAGTGCTGAGGGGATGGGAAGGGAGAGGGGGAGGAGCAGAGGGAAATGGGGGGAAAAGAGGGTTAGCTGCGGAGAGGTGAAGGGGGGGCGGTAGAGGGAGTATAGTACTGAACACCCAGTGAGCACTCAAATACCACTGATTGAGAAAAGCAACGTGGCCTAGTGGAGAGAACATGGGCCTGGGAGTCCGAAGGACCCGGATTCTATTCCCAGCTCTGTTAGTTCCTTGCTGTAACTTCTCAGTACCTCAATCTTCTCAACCGTAAAATGGGGATGCCAGTTTTTCCTCCTACCTATACTGCAAGCCCCACGGGGGACGGAGATTATGTCTGATCTAATGAACTTGTTCCTACCCCAGCGCTTAGATCGGAGTTCGACGCATAGTGAGTGCTTAACATAGAAGAGAAGCAGCCTGGTCTAGTGGATAGAGCAAGGGCCTGGGAGTCAGAAGGACCTGGGTTCTAATCCCAGCTCCGCCACTTGTCTGCTATGTGACCTTGGGCAAGTTACTTAACTTCTCTTTGCGTGTTAACTCATCTGTAAAATGGGGATTAAGACTCGGAGCCCTATGTGGGACAGGAACTGTGGCTAACCTGATTGTTTTGTATCTACCCCAGCGCTCACTGTAGTGCTTGGCATATAGTAAGTGCTTAAATGCCATTTAAAAAAAGTTCTTTGGAGGGACAGTGGTCTTTCCTTGGTCCCTTTTTTGACTTTATAATGGGGACAAGGAAAGCCCCTTTGTGTATTCTTGGAGAGCTGGGGAGCCCCAAATCAAGCCTCCAGCTGCCTCCCGAAGGGGGAGACTTCATGTGGAGCTGACAGATATCGAATGTTAGGAATTTTTTATGGGGATCTTGGGTCCTGTTCCAAGGAATTTCTTTTTCTTTTTCTTTTTTTTGAGGCTCAATGAACCACTAGGCCCCACTGTATAAATACGTTGGAGCTGGGCGTTCCCAAGGGCTTCTGGGAAACATGTGGAACCAACTATGACCCCTGTGAATTTAGATAGCTGAGTCGGAAGGAGGGGGAGAGAGGGAATGGGGGAAGGAAGGGCCTCTACAGTCTCACCTCCACTAATCCAATCCTGGCCAGCTCAGCTGAGATTAGAGAAGCAGCGTGTCTTAGTGGAAAGCGCACGGGTTTGGGAGCCAGAGGACGTGGGTTCTAATCCCGGCTTTGCCACTTGTCTGCTATGTGACTTTGGGCAAGCCACTTAACTTCTCTGTGCCTCAGTTACCCCATCTGTCAATTGGGGATTAAGACTATGAGCCGCACGTGGGACAAGATGATTACCTTGTATCTCCCCCAGTGCTTAGAACGGTGCTTGGCACATAGTAAGCGCTTAACAAATACCATAATAATAATAATTATTGTTATTATTGGGGGGGTGCCCTCCTGAGTCTCAAACCTTCCTTGCCCTGTGGAAGTGTTTCCCAGCTCCTTGAGAGCCGTGGGCTCTATTTCTTCTCTCAAACTCTGCGGCCTTCTTTCCCCCTCCAACTTTCCAATTAGACTGGAGTAAGGGGTCCTCAATGTGACCAGCCCCTAGTGGAGCAGGCCCATGTTCGGACAATCAATCAGTCATGTTTATTGAGCGCTTACCGTGTACAGAGCCCTCTACTAAGTGTTTGGGAAAGAACAATATATCAGTATGACAGAGTTGGTAGATACGTTTCCTGCCTACGACGAGCTTACAGTCCAGTGGGGGGAGACAGACATTAATATAAATAAATTACAGATATGGATATAAGGGCTGTGGGGCCAAGGGAGGGGTGAATAAAGGGCGCAAATTAGGGTGATGTAGTGGGGCGTGGGAGAAGAGGAAATGAGGGGTTAGTTAAGGAAGGCCTCATGGAGGAGATGTGCCTTTAGTAAGACTTTGAAAGGGGGGAGAGTAATTGTCTGTCAGATAGGAAGAGGGAGGGGGACATTCCAGGCCTCCTGGAACTCGTCCATATCCCCACTGGAGCCTCAGGAACGGGTCTATAACCCCGACCATTCACTTCTCCCTGAGCCAAGCAAGTAGGGGCCATTCATTCCTGCAACTGTGGGAAAAAATCATTTTAATCCTTTTTCTAAATGGTATTTTTTTAAGCACTTATTATATGCCAGGTGCTGTACTAACCACTGGGATAGGTTCAAGGTAATCAGGTTGGACACAGTCCATGTTCCATGTGGAGCTCATAGTTTCATTCCCGTTTTACAGATGAAGGCACCGAGGCAAAGAGAAGTATGTGACCTGTCCAAGACCATACGGCAGACAAATGGCAAAGCCAGGACTAAAACACATGTCCTACCCGATTATCTTGTATCCACCCCAGCGCTTAACAGTAAGAATGAAAAAGAAAAGCGGTGTTTTTTGGGCAAAGTTGAGGACATCATTTCCCTCACTCTCGGCTTCCCCACCCCAAAATTCAACTTGCCTCCTGGGACGTCAGGCACTTAGTTTATCGCTCCTGGGAATTGGAGCATTAACTGGATGTGGTTTTCCTCTTCCTCAGAGGAGGTTGGGCTGCCTTTGCATATACAAACTGTGCCATTTCTCTCCGATGAGTAAGTAGAGAGTAAGCAGAGAAGCAGTGTGGCCTAAAGGATAGAGCCCGAGCCTGGGAATCAGAAAGACCTGGGTTGTAACGTGGCTCCGCCACTTGCCTTCTGTGTGACCTTAGGCAAGTCACTTCACTTCTCTTTAGGTTAGGGAGCCATTCCCGCATCTGTAAAATGGGGATTAAGACTGTGAGCCCCATGTGGAATGTGGACTGTGTCCCACCTGATTAGCTCATATCTACCTCAGAGCTTAGAACAGTGCCTGGCACTTAATAAAGGTTTAACAAATGCCATATTAAAAACAAAATAAATAGAGGCTCAACCCAAAGAACCTGAAATCCAATTCCTTGGGGTTGGCAGTGCTGGCACCCTCCTCTCCCCGCTCCCACCGTGCACTTGGCCATTCTGATTTGGGATCAGAGTTTGGAAGCTAGTTGTTTTCCAAAAACCCTGTTCGTTTGAGCCATTTAGTCTCTGAGTGATTATCCTGAGAGGGGTGTCTGCAGCCTAGGGGAGAGTGCACAGGCCTGAGAGTCAAAGGATTCTAATTCCAGCACTGCCTGCTGTGGGAATTTGGGCAAGTCACTTAACAGTTCTTTGCTTCAGTTTCCTCATCTGTAAAATGGGGATTAAATGCCTGTTCTCTCTTGTCCTTAGACTGAGCCCCATGTGAGGCAGGGACTGTGTCTGATCTGATTGTATTGTACCTACCTCAGTGTTCAGCTACTCCAGTAAGAATTTAACAAATGCCATTATTATTAGTGCTGTCATTAATCTGTTATTAACTTGTTAGTGTTGTTAGATTTGTTTTTAGTGTTGGTAGTTTCATTCTTAGTGACGTTGCAGCGTGGCTTAATGGAAAGAGCACGGTCTTGGGAGTCAGAGGATATGGGTTCTAATCCCCACTCTGCAAGTTGTCAGCTGTGTGACCTTGGGCAAGCCACTTAACTTCTCTGGGCCTCAGCTACCTCATCTGTAAAATGCAGCGTGGCTCAGTGGCAAGAGCCAGGGCTTGGGAGTCAGAGGTCATGGGTTCGAATTCCGGCTCTGCCACTTGTCAGCTGTGTGACTGTGGGCAAATCACTTAACTTCTCTGTGCCTCAGTTACCTCATCTGTAAAATGGGGGTTAAGACTGTGAGCCTCATGTGGGACAACTTTATTACCCTGTATCTACCCCAGCACTTAGAACAGTGCTCTGCACATAGTAAGCACTTAACAAATACCAACATTATTATTAAAATGGGGATTAAGAGTGTGAGCCCCATGTAGGACAACCCAATTACCTTGTATCTACCCCAGCGCTTAGAATAGTACTTGGCACATAGTAAGTGCTTAAAAAATACCATAATCATTATTATTCATTCAATTCGTGTTTATTGAGCACTTACTGTATGCAGAGCACTGTACTAAGCGCTTGGGAAAGTACAATGCAACAATAAACAGTGACAATCCCTGCCCCTGAAAGACAGCACCGATCCCAACAATGGCCCCTTGAAGATCCAGACTGGGGGCGGGATAGGGGGGAGAGCTAGCAGGTTTGAGGAGGGGGCGGAGAGGAAATGTTTAGAAACTGAGCTGTTGTAGCAACCTCCTTCCCTAGTGATGCTAAAAATAATTCAGATAGAAGGAGACTAGAGAGGCAGGGCAACATACATCCTCCTCCACTCTATTTTTTCTCTCTCTGGGAATTGTGATACCCGGGAGAAGAGAGGACTGGAAGCAGCATCTGTAGGCAGTAGAGAGGAGCCTTGCTGACCCATGGACATATATGGTGGAATGGGATTTCTTAAACGTTTCTGCCTGGAGGCCCCTAAATTCACTTTTTATGGTTTGAAGACACCCTCCTCCCACAGAATAACTAGAAATCTCTATTCAGCCCCAAGTGTTCCTCCCGGGACAGATTTTCACGAGGATCCAGTTACCCATTGCTGACTGTTTTGAGCGCACATGTTCAGAAATCCATTTTAAAATAAAGAAATGTTTCCAAACTTTGGGTCACAAAGGAAGTCAGTACACGGTACAGAAATCAGTGGAAACTGCACGACCCTTTTTCTGCCTTGCATATGAGTTAGAGGTGATTTACGAATGTCTTCATAACCAAATCCAGCACCCACGTTTCTCCTTTCCCCATCTGAAGACTTTTCTGTACTTCTAGTATTGAAGGAAATTCCTTTAAGTCTTAAAATACCAAAAAAGCAAGCCCTGTCTGCCGGTTGCACCTCTGTGAATATTGTTGTCAAGCAGTGGGAGTGTGGACAGGGAATGCGTCCGCTAATTCTGTTATACTCTCCCAAGTGCTTAATACAGTGCTCTGCACTTAGCACTCAATAAATACTATTGATTGATTGATTAGGAGTTCCTGACCACTTCTTGTGTGCAGAGCACTGTATTAAACTCTTGCGAAAGTACAAGAGTTGGTAGATGGGACCCCTGCCCTCAAGGAGCTTAAAATGAAATGAGGGAGACAGACAATGAAAATACAGGTTGGGGAAGGAGAATAGGATGGGAAGATGAGAGATTAGTCAGGGAAGTCTTCCTGGAGGAGATATGATTTCAGCAGGGCATATTGGTCTGTCAGATAAGGAGGGGGAGGGAGTTCCAGGCAGGAAAGCGAACATGAGCAAGGAGGTCGCCTGGAGTGAGGCACAGTGAGTAGGTTAGTTTTGGGGGAGCCAAGTATGTGGACTGGGTTGAGGTGGGAAAGAGCCAGGAAGGAGAGAACTGATTGAGTGCCTCAATTACCCAATCAGTTGAATTTATTGAGCACTTACTGTACTAAGAGCCTGAGAGAGTACAGTGTTACGGAGTTGTTAGACACTGTCCCTGCCCACAACAAATTTACAGGCTAGAGGGGTTTATTAGAGCTGATTAACAAAAGAAAGATCTGTCAGGTTCCAGTGAAGATATTGATTTGATATTCTTCCCCATTCCCCTTCTCATCCCCACAGCACTAATGTCCATATATGTAATTTAGTTATATTAATGTCTGCCACCTCCTCCAGATTGTGAGCTCACTGTAGGCAAGGAACATGTCTACCAACTGTGTTATAGTGTCCCAAGAACTTAGTACAGTGTTCTGCACAAAGAAAATGTTCAATAAAAAGCAGTGATCGATATGACAAGAAGTTCCTCTAATTTCTGCTGAAAAGTCCATCTCATTTGCCTGACCAATTACCATCTCCTTCCACCCTAACCTGCAGCATCCTACTCTTTCTGAGCCCTCCTCATGTCTTACTTTATTTTTTCCTGCAAGACAGGACTGCAGGCTTGTAGAGAAACAATCAATCAATCATATTTAGCCCTTACTGTACTGAAAGCTTGGGAGAGTAGAGTGTAACAGACATTCAGTGGTATTTATTGAGTGCTTACCATGTGCAGAGCACTGTACTAAGCGCTTAGGAGAGTACAATACAATAGAATTAGCAGACACATTCCCTGTCCATTAAGGAGCTCGCATTTAAGAGAAAAACCAGCCTAGATCATTTCTGTAATGGCTCGTTGGAGGTGACAAAGCCAGGGATAATACTGCATGAATTGGCACTTAAAAAAAAATCCATTTGGGTGGGAAGTAGAGGCAGACCAGAAACAGGGAAATGAAGGGCTGTCCTTACCAACCCTCTGGAGGAATTCATTCATTCAGTCATATTTATTCAGTGCTTACTGTGTGCAGAGCACTGTACTAAACGCTTGGGAGAGTACAATCCAACAATAAAAAGACACATTCCCTGCCCATAACGAACTTACAGTCTAGAGGGGGGAAGACAGACATTAATATAAAAATAAAATAACAGAATTCCATCTAATGTTTCTGAGTTAGCACTGGTACATTTCTATACTCCTCTCACACTTGTGGTAGGAGGCCAGAGAGTGATGTTGTCACCATTTTAGAGATGAAGGAATGGAGATAGAGATGGAAATGGTCTGGGTGAGGATCGAAGGCCTAGCTAAATTTGATTGGTTGTTCCTCCTTTGTTCCATTGTACTTCCAAACACTCAGTACAGTGCTCTGCACCCAGTAAGCGCTCAATAAATATGAATGAATTATTGAACCTTATTTGAAACATGCAAATCTTTTGCTTTTTCAGTTCTGACATCTTCTTTTGCACAAAGAAGCCTTCACCCCCTTTTCCCTCCCACAGAGACTGTGGTTTGCTGAGGAGTCTCAAGAGTTTTGTGTCAAATGATAGTTATAATGATGATGACATTTGTTAGCACTTAGAATGAGCCAAACACTGTGCTAAGTACAGGGGTAGATACAAGATAATCAGGTCAGACACAGTCCCTGTTCCACAAGGGGCTCACAGTCTAGATTGGAGGGAGGAGGATTTAATCCCTCTTTTACAGATGAGGAAACTGAGACCCACAGAAATGAAGCGCTTGCCCAAGATCGTATAACAGACAAGTGGCAGCTCTGGGATTTGAACCCAGATCTCCTGACTCTGACTCCTGTGCTCTTTCACCTAGGCCAGGTGGCGAATCTAAGTCCTGCCTCTTGAAATCCTCAAAGATTGGTGAAGAGAAGGCAGGCCAATGATAGGGCCCTGAGACCCCAGCGTGGCTCAGTGGAAAGAGCCCGGACTTGGGAGTCAGAGGTCGTGGGTTCAAATCCCGGCTCCACCACTTGTCAGCTGTGTGACTTTGGGCAAGTCACTTCACTTCTCTGTGCCTCAGTTACCTCATCTGGAAAATGGGGATGAAGACTGGGAGCCCCACGTGGGACAACCTGATCACCTTGTATCCTCCCCAGTGCTTAGAACAGTGCCTGGCACATAGTAAGCGCTTAACAAATGCCATCATTATTATTCTGCCCTGTAAGCCACAGATGAAAGTTTGTTAGCCCCGTGAGTACCATGGGCAAAATTCTCTCTCCTCTTACCAGGTAGCATCTGGGTTTAGTGGAAAACCTCTATTTTTAATCTCCAAACTTGGGCTGCCAAACCAGTGGCTCCCCATCTCCAACCCCTAAGGCGGATACCAAGAACGGGTTATTCATTCATTCTCGTATTTATTGAGCGCTTACTGTGTGCAGAGCACTGTACTTAGTGCTTGGGAAAGTACAATACAATAATAGAGAGACAATCCCTGCCCACAACGAGCTCACCAGTGTCGGGAACACAGAACTCTCAAGTTTCCGGGTAGCCCGTTGTTCCCCTCGTGGGACAGGCCCCCAGTCCAAAATATTCCCTTCATGGGACAGACCCCCAGCCCAAAGCTCCCCAAGCTGGGGGGTTTTCTCCCTCAGCTCTGAGATAAACAAGCAGGGCATTGTTATGTCCAGCGGGCCTCTCTCAGGAGTTCTCTTCCTGTGGAGCCGGCCATAGTTCCGCCTGCCTTCCTTCATGTGGGCCAGATGGAATGTACTGTTCCGTTGGGAGGGGCGGAGGGAAGGTGGGGGTGTCAGGGCAGGAAGAGCCGCAAAAAGTAAACAGAGCTAATCAAGGACATTCTTTTGTGTTTCTCTTGCTCCAAATACTTTCAGAGAAGGAAAGAACCCCCATTAGATCCTAGACCAGCCTCAGTCTGCAGTAAATAGAGGGCAAGACTTGGCGGGGGGGTGGATGTTTTTGGGCTCCTGAGCTAGGGAGAAATTGCTACTAGTAAGGGCCGCTGCCCCACCTCCTGCCTAGCAGTCAATAAATCAGTGGTATTTGTTGAGCGCTTACTGTGTTAAGAGAGTCAAATACAACAGTTTTTTAAAAATGGGCATTCAAGTGTTTACTGTGCGTCTGACGTTGTACTAAGCATTGGGGTCGATACAAGCTAATCAGGATGGTCACGGTCCCTGTCCCACATTCAGCTCACAATCTTTATCACCATTTTAAAGATGAGGTAACTGAGGCACAGAGAAGTGAAATGACTTTTCCGAGGTCCCACAGAAGACAAGTGGCAGAGCTAAGATTAGAACCCAGGTCCTCCTGACTCCCAGGCCCGTGCTCTATCCTCCAGGCCTTGCTGGTTCTCATAAGAGTAGAGAGCACTGTATAAATGCTTGGAGAGTACAGTATAATGTAGTTGGTAGACACAATCTCTGCATTCATTCATTCAATAGTATTTATTGAGCGCTTACTATGTGCAGAGCACTGTACTAAGTGCTTGGGATGTACAAATCAGTAACAGATTTGTTACTCACTCCTCTGCACACAAGGAGTGATCTCTGCACGCAAGGAGCTTACAAGCATGAGTGGGTGATGGACATTAAAAGAAATTACAGATATGTACATAAGTGTTTGTAAGGGTGGGTTGAAAATCCAAGTACTTAAGGGTTTTGAACCCATATAGGAGAAGTGAGGGCTTAGTCAACCCCTGACCATTGGTTTTCACAAATGTTTCACATTTTTAACTACCTCCTCAAACCCCTTGTCCCCTCGCCGCATCTGTTGCCCCAGGGACTTTATTATTTAAGCACTATGTGCCAAGCACTAAGACAGATACAATTTAATCAGATTGAACACAATCCCTGTCCCCCACATAAGGGGAGGAAGAATAGGTACTTTAGCCCCATTTTACATATGAGAAGACCGAGACCCAAAGCACACATGAGAAGCAGCATGACCTAGTGGCAAGAGCATGGGCCTGGAAGAGAGCTAGAGTTCAGATTCCGACTCCGCCACTTGCCTGCTGTGTGACCTTGAACAAGTCACTTAACTTCTGAACCTCAGGTGCCTCATCGGTCAAATGGGGGTTCAATAACTGTTTTCCCTTCCACTTAAATTGTGAGCCCCATGCGGGACAGGGACTTTTGTCCAACCTGATAAACTTATATCTACCCCAGTGCTTGAACAGCATTTGATATGTAGTAAGTGCTTAACAAATACCACAGTTATTATTTTTTGTCATTATTATTATGCTTGATTAACTTCATCTGTGATTCTGCATCTGAACTAGAATTAGTGATTCAGTCTTGGTCTCCTCCTCTCCACATCCCATTCTGTGGCCATACTGGGAATTCAGTCATTCAATCAATGGTATTTATTGAGTGCTTACTGTGTGCAAAGCCCTGTAGGCATTTGTTAAGTGCTTACTATGTGCCAAGCACTGTTCTAATCACTGTACTAAGCGCTTGGGGAGTACTGTACTAAGCGCTTGGGGAGTACTGTATAACAGTGTTGGTAGACATGTTTGCTGCCTGCAAAAATCTAAAGGCTTCCTCAGCAAACATCCAGTTCTGCTATAGTTCTGGAGTTACATTCTTGCAGAAAAATTCTCAATGCATCAGCCACCCTGCGCTCAGTACCATGTGCACCCCACCATGGCAATAAAATAAAAATAATGATAATAACTGTGGTATTTTATAAGTGCTTAAGATGGACTAAGCATTGTACTAAATGCTGGGGTAGAAATAAAATCATCGGGTTTTCTTATGGCATTTGTTAAGCACTTACTAAGTGCTGGGGTAGATACAAGCTAATTATTCATTCATTCAATAGTATTTATTGAGCACTTACTATATGCAGAGCACTGTACTAAGCACTTGGAATGTACAATTCAGCAACAGATAGAGACAGTCCCTGCACAATGACAGGCTCAATTAGGTTGGACATCATCCCTGTCCCACATGAGATTTACAGTCTTAATCCCTATTTTACAGATGAGCTAACTGAGGCACAGAGAAGTTATGTGACTTACCCAATGTCACACAGCAGACAAATGGCAGAGCTAGGATTAGAACCTTGGTCCTCTGACTCCCAGGCCTGTGCATTTTCCACTAGGCCACACAGCTTCTGAAATGGGTCTCACTGTTTAAGTAGGAGGGGGAACAGGCATTTAATCTCCATTTTGCAGATGAGGAAACTGAGGAATAATGCTGGGTCCCGGCAGATGTGCTCTGGGGGAAGGAAGACATTATGCCACCACTTAGTCAATTTATTGAGCGTCTACCTTGGGTGGAGCACAGTACTAAGCACTTGGGAGAGTTCAATAGAATTAGCTGATGCAATATTTGACCTTAAAGAGCTTCAATCTAGTGATCCAAAATGCCAAATGAAAACCCGTGTTTTGTCAGCACCATGTCCTTCTCTTGGCCCCGCCACTGGCTGTCCAAAGTCAGAGCCTCCTCTTACAATTGTTGACTTAAAATCAGTGCTCCCGGAGACCAGAACAGCTGGCCGAGGGAAGATCCAGGAGGTAGGAACCAAGACACAGAGAAGCAGTGTGGTCTAGTGGATAGGGCTCAGGCCTGTGTTCTAATCCCTGCTCTGCCACCTCGTCTGCTGTGTGAACTTGGACAAGTCACTTCACCATTCTGTGCCTCAGTTACCTCATCTGTAAAAATGGGGATTAAGACTGTGAGCCCCATGTGGGACAGGGACTGTGTCCAAGCTGATTAGCTTGCATCTACCCAGCACTGAGAACAGTGCCTATAACATAGTAAGCGCTTAACAAATGCCATTATTTTTTTTTTTAAAGATACCGGTAAAGAGTGGAGGTGTATTCCGAGTTGTGCTAGGAGAAGGCTGCAACAGACCGGAAACCCTTGATTCTCATGCCCTTAGACTCAGTTAATAATATTCATTCAATCATATTTATTGAACACTTACTGTATGCAAAGCACTATACTAAATGCATATAATTAATATAATTGTGGTGTCTGTAAAGTCCTTAGTATAATAACTGTGGAAACAAGACTGTGAGCCCATCATTGGGCAGGGATTGTCTCTGTTGCCAAATTGTACATTCCAAGCACTTAGGACAGTGCTCTGCAGATAGTAAGCGCTGAATAAATACTACTGAATGAATGGCCTAGTGGAAAGAGCCCGGCCCTGAGAGTTGGAAAACCTGGGTTCTAATGCCGACTCCTCCACTTGCCTGCTGTGTGACCTGGGGTAGTTCACTTCATTTCTCTGTGCCTCAGTTACCTCATCTACAAAATGGGGATTCAGTACCGTTCTCCCTCTGACTTAGACTGTGAGCCCCATCTGGGACCTGATTATCTTGTTTCTACCACAGCAGTTAGTACAGTGCTTGACACATAGTGCTTAACAAATTAGTAGTAGTAGTAGTGGTATGTACCCAGCACAGTACTAAGTGCTGATAAACTTGGGGAAGCAGCGTGGCTCAGTGGAAAGAGCCTGGGCTTCGGAGTCAGGGGTCATGAGTTCGACTCCCAGCTCTGCCACTTGTCAGCTGTGTGACTGTGGGCAAGTCACTGAAGTTTTCTATGCCTCAGTTACCTCATCTGTAAAATGGGGATTAACTGTGGGCCTCACGTGGGACAACCTGATTACCCTGTATCTACCCCAGCGCTTAGAACAGTGCTCTGCACATAGTGAGCACTTAACAGATACCAACATTATTATAAAAGATAATTGGGTCCCAAATAAAGCTCATAGTCTAGGAGGGAGAACAGGTATCGAATCCCCATTTGCAGATGAGGCACAGAGAAGTTAAATGAGTTATC